>NC_134140.1:138120117-138455117 GCF_033958435.1 Carettochelys insculpta
TCAACTCAGTCAGTAGGGATGGACTGTTTAAATTGCTCCACAAGATAGGCTGTCCACCATGGCTACTCAGGATGATCCAGTCTTTCCATGAAGACACGCGAGGAACCATCCAATATAACAGCACATCATCGGATGCCTTCAACATCAGGTGTGGCGTCAAACAAGGATGTGTCCTTGCTCCGACATTGTTCGGGATCTTCTTCGCACTCCTCCTGATGCATGCCTTTGGATCCTCAAAAGAGGGCATCTTTTTGCACACAAGATCTAATGGGAAACTGTTTAATCTTGCAAGGCTGAAGGCTAAGGCTAAGGTGCAGGAAGTGCTCATTAGAGACATGCTGTTCGCATACGATCCTGCTGTAGTGACACACACAGAAGACCAGCTTCAAAAACTTCTGGATCAGTTCTCCAAAGCATGCAAGGACTTCAGTCTTACCATCAGCCTAGAGAAGACAAACATACTTGGTCAGGACGTTGCTGAACCTCCATCAATCAGCATTGACAATTACACGCTAGAGGTCGTCCACAAGTTTACTTACCTCGGTTCCACCATCACTGACACCCTGTCGCTGGAGTCTGAGCTAAACAGGAGGATTGGAAAAGCAGCCACCACTCTCTTCAGACTTAGCAAGAGAGTGTGGAACAACAAGAAGCTGTACACTCACACCAAAATGCAAGTCTACAGAGCCTGCATCCTCAGCACCCACCTCTATAGCAGCGAGTTTTGGACCTTGTACGCCCCCCAGGAGAAGAGGCTGAATGTCTTCCACTTGCACTGCCTCAGGCGCATTCTTGGGATATCATGGAAGGACAGAGTGCCCAACAACACCATCCTCGAGCAAGCTGGAATTCCAACCATGCATACCCTCCTCAGGCAGCGGCGGCTCTGCTGGCTTGGCCACGTCCACGGGATGAATGATGGGAGGATCCCAAAAGACATAGAATCATAGAAGAGTAGGACTGGAAGGGACGTTGAGAGGCCATTGAGTCCAGCTCCCTGCCCTCATGGCAGGACCAAGCACTTTCTAGACCATCCCTGAAAGCCATCTATCTAACCTCTTCTTAAATATCTCCAGTAATGGAGATTCTACCACCTCCCTTGGCAATTCGTTCCAGTGTTTGATCACCCTGACAGTTAGGAACTTTTTCCTAATGTCCAACCTGAACCTCCCCTGCTGCAATTTAAGTCCATTGCCTCTTGTTCTATCCTCAGAGGCAAGGAAGAACAAGTTCCCTCCCTCTGCCTTATGACACCCTTTTAGATACCTGAAAACTGCTATCATGTCCCCCCTCAATCTTCTCTTTTCCAAACTAAACAAGCCCAATTCTTTCAGCCTTTCTTCATAGGTCATGTTCTCTAGACCTTTGATCATTCTCGTTGCTCTCCTCTGGACCCTCTCCAATTTCTCCACATCCTTCCTGAACTGCAGTGCCCAGAACTGGACACAATACTCCAGCTGAGGCCTAACCAGCGCAGAGTAGAGCGAGAGAATGACGTCTCGTGTCTTGTTCACAACACACCTGTTAATGCATCCTAGAATCATGTTTGCTTTTTTTGCAACAGCATCACACTGTTGACTCATATTTAGCTTGTGGTCCACTATAACCCCTAGATCCCTTTCTGCTGTACTCATTCCTAGGCAGTCTTTTCCCATGCTGTATGTGTGACACTGATTGTTTCTTCTTAAGTGGAGCACTTTGCATTTGTCCTTATTAAACTTCATCCTGTTTACCTCAGCCCATTTCTCCAGTTTATCCAGATCCTTTTGAATTATGACCCTATCCTCCAAAGAAGTTGCAACCCCTCCCAGCTTGGTATCATCTGCAAACTTAATAAGTGTACTTTCTATGTCAATATCTAAATCGTTAATGAAGATATTGAACAGAACCGGTCCTAAAACAGACCCCTGCGAAACCCCACTAGTTATACTTTTCCAGCAGGATTGAAAACCATTAATAACTACTCTCTGGGTACGGTTATCCAGCCAGTTGTTCACCCACCTTATAGTAGCCCCATCTAAGTTGTATTTGCGTAGTTTATTGATAAGTATATTATGTGAGACCGTGTCAAATGCTTTACTAAAGTCTAGGTATACCACATCCACCGCTTCTCCCTTATCCACAAGGCTCGTTATTCTATCAAAGAAAGCTATTAGATTGGTTTGACATGATCTGTTTTTAACAAAACCATGCTGGCTGTTCCCTATCACCTTACCACCTTCCAATTGCTTGCAGATGATTTCTTTAATTACCTGCTCCATTATCTTTCCTGGCACAGAAGTTAAGCTGACTGGCCTGTAGTTTCCCAGGTTATTCTTGTTCCCCTTTTTATAAATGGGTACTATATTTGCCCTTTTCCAGGCTTCTGGAATCTCTCCCGTCTCCCATGATTTTCCAAAAATGATTGCTAAAGGCTCAGATACCTCTTCTATCAGCTCCTTGAGGATTCTAGGATGCATTTCATCAGGCCCTGGTGATTTGCAGACATCTAATTTTTCTAAGTAGATTTTAATTTGTTCTTTTCTTATTTCAACTTCTAAACCTACCCCTTTTTCACTAGCATTCTCTATGTCAGGCATTCCTTCAGATTTCTCAGTGAAGACCGAAACAAAGAAATCATTAAACATCTCTGCCATTTCCAAATTCCCTGTTACTGTTCCTCCCTCGTCACTGACCAATGGGCCTACCCTCTCCTTGGTCTTCCTCTTGTTACCAATGTATTTGTAAAAAGCCTTCTTGTTTCCCTTTACGCTTGTAGCTAGTTTGAGCTCATTTTGTGCCTTAGCCTTTCTAATCTTGCTCCTGCGTGCTCGTGTTGTTTGCCTATGTTCGTCCTTTGTAATTTGTCCTAGTTTCCATTTCTTATACGATTCCTTTTTTATTTTGAGATCATGCAAGATCTCCTGGTGAAGCCGAGGCAGTCTTTTGCCATGTTTTCTATCTTTCCTACGCAGCGGGATAGCTTGCTTTTGAGCCCTTAATTATGTCCCTTTGAAAAACTGCCAACTCTCCTCAGCCGTTTTTCCCCTCAGTTTAGCTTCCCATGGGACCTTACCTACCAGCTTTCTGAGTTTACCAAAATCTGCCTTCCTGAAATCCATTATCTCTATTGTACTGTTTTCCCTTCTACCCTTCCTTAGAATTGTGAACTCTATGATTTCATGATCACTTTCACCCAAGCTTCCTTCCACTTTCAAATTCTCAATAATTTCCTCCCTATTTGTTAGAATTAAATCTAGAACAGCTTCCCCCCTGGTAGCTTTTTCAACCTTTTGGAATAAAAAGTTGTCTGCAATGCAATCCAAGAATTTATCTGACAGTCTGTCCCCTGCTGTATTAGTTTCCCAACATATACCTGGATAGTTGAAGCCCCCCATCACCACCAAATTCTGGGCCCTGGATGATTTTGTTAGCTGTTTAAAGAAAGCCTCATCCACCTCTTCCACCTGGCTAGGGGGCCTGTAGTAGACTCCTAGTAGGACCTCATCCTTGTTTCTTACTCCTCTGAGTCTAACCCAGAGACTTTCACCCCTTCCATCTCCTACGTCCATCTCCACCTCTGTCCAAGTGTGTACATTTTTAATATACAAGGCAACACCTCCTCCCTTCTTTCCCTGTCTGTCCTTCCTCAGCAGGCTGTACCCTTCAATACCAACATTCCAATCATGAGTATTATCCCACCAAGTTTCTGTGATGCCAACGATATCATAGTTGTATTCATGTATTAGTACTGCAAATTCTTCTTGTTTATTTCCCATACTTCTTGCATTTGTATATAGGCATCTCAGACATTGATTTGGTCTTGCCTCCCAGTTTTGCCCTGGCCCTCTTTTTACTCTCCCAGTGTAGCCCATACTCTCTCCCATTTCAAGTTCATCTCCCAGGTATCCATGCTCTCCACTTACCTGCAGGCTTTGCTCCCCTGCCCCCGTCGAACCTAGTTTAAAGCCCTCCTCACTAGGTTAGCCAGCCTGTGTCCGAATATGGTTTTCCCCCTCCGCGAAAGGTGAACGCCATCTCTGCCTAGCAGTCCTTCCCGGAAAAGGATCCCGTGGTCAAAGAAACCAAAGCCTTCCTGGCGACACCACCTACGCAACCAAGCATTCACCTCTAGGATACACCTGTCTCCGCCTGGGCCCCTACCTCTGACAGGCAGGATTGAAGAGAATACCACCTGTGCCCCAAACTCCCTGACCCGTGCCCCCAGAGCCCTGAAGTCACTCTTGACCTGCTCAGCGTCACACCTCGCAGTATCATTAGTGCCCACATGGATGAGAAGCATGGGATAGTAGTCAGAAGGCCAGATAATCCTCGACAATGCCTGTGTAATGTCTCGGATACAGGCTCCCGGCAGGCAGCACACCTCCTGAGAGGAAATGTCAGGGTGACAGATGGGTGCCTCCATCCCCCTCAGAAGAGAGTCTCCAACCACCACTACTCTACGTTTCCTTCTTGCAGGGGTGGCAGTAGACTTCCCAGCCTTGGGGGTACAAGGCTTCTCCACTTCTGTATGGTGTAATTCTTGGTCTCCTGTATCGAGTACAGCATAACGGTTTTCCAGTACCACGGTGGGAGGGTTCTGAGCAAGGGTGGGACACTGCCTGCTGTAAGAAGTAACCAGCTGCCAGTGTCCACCCTGGTCCACCTCCTCCAGTGGTTTATCAGCCGTCCTGTGCACTGGGACAGTTACCTCCGCAGTCTCCACCTGAATACTATCCAGGAACTGCTCATGGACTTGGATGCTCCTCAACCTGGCCACCTCCTCCTGTAGCTCCCCCACCTGCCGCCTGAGAGATTCCACCAGCAGGCATTTTCCACACTGAATATTCCCCTCAGCCTGGGTATCAGTAAGTGGGAACGGCAAGCCACAGTCCTTGCAGAACCACACCAGGATCTGGGTAGAAACATCCATGGTCAGGCAGTCTGTCTGGCTACAGGCACAAGTGGAGGAGACAGCAGTAGTGCTGGCACAGGTGTTGCAGGTCTTCCTAACCATTATAGTCCTCTCTGTCACACTCCCTCCCAAACTCCCCCTTAAACTCTCCTGTCTGGAGCTCCCTGTCCGCTTCGCTCCCCTGGTCGCTCCTGCCATACATCCTGTATGGCGAGCTAGCCTCGGGCAAAAGACCTCCTGGATGCCCCCAATTGTGCTACAAAGACGTCTGTAAGAGGGACCTCAAGGAGGTAGACATCAACCCAGATAGCTGGGGAGAGCTGGCATACGACCGCAGCAGCTGGAAGCAGGAACTACACAAGGGTCTTCAGAAGGGCGAGATGAAGATCAGACAGCTGGCAGAGGAGAAGCGAGCCCCCATAGAAAGGACAGCAAGGACCTGCCAGACACCCACTACATATGCAGCAGATGTAGCAAGGACTGTCACTCTCATCTGGGCCTCCAGAGTCACAGTCAACACTGTAAATGACAATCTTAAATGGAGTTATGAAGGGCGCGATCCACAGTCTACACAGACTGAAGGATGCCTTGGAAGCCATGTTAGTCTGTATCTTCAAAACCAACAAGAAGTCCTGTGGCACCTTCTGGACTAACAGATATTTTGGAGCATAAGCTTTCGTAGGCAGAGACCCACTTTGTTAGATGCATGAGTGTGGGTGGGTGTTCAGAGGAGGATTTAAGAGGCGGGGGTCTCAGTAAAGGGGAGGGGCCAGAGCTGACAAGATCTATTCAGTCAGGGTGGAAATGGCCCATTATCCAAGAAAGGAGAAAAAAAGTCACATCAGTCAGGGGGATGTGGCCTTTTGTCAGATTCTAATGTGGAGGTGTGAACATCAAAAGCAGAGAAACTGCTTTTGTAGTGGGACAACCACTCCCAGTTTCTCTTTAATCCTTGGTTGATAGAGTCAAATTTGCAAATGAATTGCAGCTCAGAGATTTCTCTCTCCATTTTATTTTTGAAAATTTTTTGTTGTAGGACTGCTACTTTTATATCTGTTACTGAGTGTCCAGGGGGACTGCAGTGTTCTCCTACAGGATTTTGTATGTTATCATTCCTGATGTCTGATTTATGTCCATTTATTCTTTTACGTAGAGACTGTTCAGTTTGGCCAATCTAAATTGTAGTGGAGCATTGCTGGCACATGATGGCATATATTATATTAGTAGGTGTGCAGGTGAAAGAGCCCCTGATGGTGTGGTTGATATGGTTAGCTGTGATGATATAGCTGGTGTAGATAAGTGAGCAGAGTTGGCAGTGATGTTTGTTGCAGGGACTGGATCCAGTTTTAGAGTTACTGTGGTGTGGTCTATAGTTGCTGGTGAGCATTTGCTTAAGGTTGGCACGATGTCTGTCAGCGAGGACAGGCCTGCCTCCCAAGGTCTGTGAGAGTGAAGGATCATTGTTCAGGATGGGTTGTAGATCACTGATAATGCTCTGGAGAGGCTTTAGCTGAGGGCTGTATGGGATGGCCAGTGGTGTTCTCTTGTTTTCCTTGTGACGCCTGTCTTGTAGCAGGTGGCTTCCAGGTACATGTCTGCCTCTGTCAATCTGTTTCTCCACTTCCTTAGGTGGGTACTGTAGTTTCAGGAAAGCTTGGTAAAGGTTTTGTAGATGTTTGTCTCTGTCTGATGGATCAGAGCAAATACGGTTGCAGCACAACCCCCCACCCCGCTAACTTTTGCATCTGACAAAGTGGGTCCCCTGCCCATGAAAGCTTATGCTCCAAAATACCTGTCAGTCTATAAAGTGCCACAGGACTTCTTGTTTTTAACCAGAAGTACGTGTACCTGCTGGGGGTCAGAGTGGGGTGATGTAGAGGTCTTCCAGGTGATAAATCAACTCTACTGGTTATTTATCCAGTTTTATAAGAGTCTATGTAACATGTACTAGCTAAGTCAGTGAAACCCAAAATTTCATGTAGACAGTGACTTTATACTGCTCTGTATGCTATACACTGAAATGTAAGTACAGTGTGTTCCAACTGTATTCCAGTTGATTTATTTTATAATTATAGGGTAATAAGGAAGCAACTGTTGAGTAACAGTGTGCTATGACCCTTTTGTGCTTTTATGTCTGATTTTGTAAGCAAGCCCTTTTTATATGAGGTGAAACTTAGGGTTGCAGGAGATAAATCAGACTCCTGAGAGTGGCATGATAGCCTGGAAAAACTGAGAACCCCAGATCTGGAGAATTAGTGGTTAGAGATGTGCCGTGTTCCTCGTAAGCTGCGTGCCTGTGTTGCTGCCCAGTAAAGATTCAAAGTTCATCCAGCTGATCAGCAGAGCTTCTACAGGTGGGTATTTTGGTTCTACTGGTGGTGCACATTCATACATGCCTCAGAGCACATAAAATTATTCCACATATGCGTGGAAAAGATTGGAGGAAACATTGAAGATTAATAGAATTTAAGCAACAGCTGACTCCCGGTCCTGTGCAGTAACCACTTTTAAAGTCACCAGTGTAACTATTATAGTTAGGGTATGATTTTTTTTCTTTACCATAGTAGTTGTTATGGTACAATGTGAAGGGGAATAAACTATACCAACATAAGTGCCTTCATGCCTATATTCACACAACAGGAGCAGGGGAGGTTGTGAGACATTTAGCTGTACTAGTAGTTAAGCAATACAACTCTTGTGTTTGGACAAGGCCTTAGCGAGTAATAACCGATGCTCTACCCCTGTTCTGTGTTTGGACAGTTGCTTAAGCAATAGCCTAGCCCTCATTGTCAATGGCTCTGCCCCTGGATAATTGACTGCAACAGAAGTTATGCAGGGAAGAGTGCACACCTAATAGATATCAAAGGACATTACTGGGCAACAGGGAAAACAGAAATAAAGCAACAGTTAGAATACAATTAATTGTATATCAGGTATTAGCTGATCAGACCTGCCTTTGCCTCAGTTTTCCCCTTTGTTCTCAGTCAGTCAGTCTTCACATTCTCATGCATTCTCAGTAACCGTCCCTCTTGCAGAAGTATGGCTTATTAACAGAGTTCAAAACAACTCATTTTCCACTGCTAGCTACCTCACATCCTTAGTCTAGGATAGTCCTCTCTGGGTGCTGTGGCTTCCAGGATATTCAGTTAGGCTGTTTTGCTGACCTGCCTCTCTGTTACTGTATCTGCTTGTTCACTTCACTCTTCAATAGAAGGCTCACTTCAGCTTTGTTCTCCCTGTAATCTCCCCTGGACAGTTCTTATGTCCCCCCAGCATGCCTGGCCCCCAGGTTCCCCATCACATGACTCCATTTTTCATCCTCGGTGAAGTTGGCAGGAGTGTTAAATTTGGCACAAGTAATGCTCAGCTGAACTCCCCAAAAGTATCAGCACACCCTGTGAAAACTGGAAAATATTTAATTTTGATTTTTTTAAATTTCTGCTAATACTTCAGCCCCCACTTTTTGGGGGAGGGTACTGTTCTATGAACAGAAGCTGGGAAATAGTGAGGCTGCTTTAAGGTATATCCTCCCCAGGTTATATTCAGGGAAGAAAAGATTACATAAAGCTAGTGTGGCCACTTTCCTCAAAGTATTAATTCAAAACACACAAGAATTCAACCCACATAGCCTAAGCTGCACCATTAAATCACTGTTTTTGTGACATAGCACATCATTATTGGGGATTTGCACCAGAGCAGCTACATTGGTGCAAAAACCAGCCTAGACAATACTGTAATCATGTTTTTTTTTTCTTTTCCTCTCAAGTGAATTTTTAATTAGCAGATGTGTTGGCAAATCTGAATTAATTTCTCGGCATGGCTCTATGGTACATCTCTATCCAGCCTTATCTAAGGAATCAGCTTCTTTCATATGTATTGTTTTCTGCAAAGTGTAAGGCTTTACACTATTGTGGCTGCATGGGTGCAAAACAGCCTGTAGTCTAGCATGACAGTGCATTAGTGCAGTTTCTCCCCGTCTGTAATCTGGATGAGTCACAATTTAGTCTGATGCAGTGTATGTACATGAGGGATTTGCATGATACAGTTACATTGAAATAGATATAATGGTGGCTTACACCTCAGAAACCCAAGATTTATTTGAGAAAAGTTGTGCTGCTCTGGCTAGGGAAGATAATCTTTACCTTGTAACCTGATGCTCTGTTGTCTTTCTGAATGGAAAACAATGGCGCTAAAAGATGTGTGAATGTCGTCCTTCATCTTGATGGGCAGTTAACTTTGAATCCTTGTTATGAATGTCCTCCTCCCTCCACCCCACCCTGTTCAATGTCCCTTTCCTTTTTCCTGTGAAGCTAATCTCATCTCAACAAAACTCCACATTAACCACAAAGAAACCAAGCAGGAAAAAACCCTACAATGGCATTAGCAGCTCATCACACTGATCATTCTCCCATAACCCTCCCCGCCCAGCCTCTTGTCTGTCTTGTAGATTGACTGACTACAAGAGACAAGGTGGGGGAGGCAAATAACTTTTATTGGTCCAACTTGTGTTGGGGAGAAAGAGAGGTGTATCCCACTGAGCCATCTCTTCTCCTAATAAACTGCGGGATTTTGTGTCACTGGTGGGAGAACTTTTCTGAGTTTCTGGCCCAGTTCAAGTGGAGCACGTGTTCTGCTGCCCAACTTCCTTGTCAGCTCCCCCACCCCCCCCCCCGGCTCAAAGCACTTCCAAATTCAGACAGAAGTCTATCTAGCTGAGAAATGAGAACTTAGATTTCCCCCTTCTTTTCCTTCCCCCGCATGCCAGCAGGTCTGTGTGCATTCTCATGCCAGGGTTTCTGCATGCTTTCTTTCTACAGCTCACTCCCCAGGGCCTTTGTGTGACACCCAAGTACTCCTTCCCCATACAGGTTGCCCTGGTAGGAGAGGCTGACGCTGCAGAGAATGGGTAGATGATACAGTAGACTGGTGTGGAGCTAGTCTACAGAAACTAAACCACTCCACACTGGACAGGGAAAGATGGAAGCAAACAGTGAGAGAGGCATCAGACACCAGCGGGCGCTGAGCCCATAGTTGTTGATGATGTATGCACTTCCTTTCCCCTGTTGCCACCTCTTCTCTTAATCTATAGGCTCTGTGTGACTTCCCCCCACCCCAGATTTCTCACACAGTGGCCTCCATTCCTCTGCCACTCCACAGACAGTATTATTTGCCTAGTAACAGAGAGTAAGCCGTGCTAGTCTATACACTATCAAAACAAAAAGCAGTCAAGTAGCACTTTAAAGACTAGCAAAATAGTTTATTAGGTGAGCTTTCGTGGGACAGAGCCACTTCTTCAGACCATAGCCAGACCAGAACAGACTCAATATTTGAGACACGGAGAACCAAAAACATTAAGCAAGGAGGACAAATCAGAAAAAGATAATTAAGATGAGCAAATCAGAGAGTGGAGGGGTGGGGGGAAGATCAAGACTCGACTCAATCTAATTCTTGATCTTCCCCCCCACCCCTCCACTCTCTGATTTGCTCACCTTGATTATCTTTTTCTGATTTGTCCTCCTTGCTTACTGCTTTTGGTTCTCTGTGTCTTAAATATTGAGTCTGTTCTGGTCTGGCTATGGTCTGAAGAAGTGGCTCTGTCCCACGAAAGCTCACCTAATAAACCATTTTGCTAGTCTTTAAAGTGCTACTTGACTGCTTTTTGTTTTGATATTATTTGCCTGTGAGACAAGTCATTCAGGATGTGGACATGTTAAACTCTCAAAAGGTGACAAGCAGGAGTATTGTTATGCAGGAAGGTATTAGGTGCTATCAACCAGTTGTTTGCTCCATGGAAAATTGCAGAGGTGGCTCTACTAAACAGCAGGGCTTCCATACATTCCATTGCCCCCATAATTGTTAGGGTTCTGGACATTGGTGCCTGGCACATTTCCTGACAGTTTTTGCAGAGATTGGATATGGTGCTCAAAAGTTACTGTACTCCATTCATAAAACACAAACCCAGAAGTGTCTCAGAAGCAGAGCTGTATTAGTCTGTAATTTTAAAAACAAACAGTCTGGTGGACTAACAATGTATTAGGGCATGAGCTTTCATGGGTAAAACCCACTTAATCAGTGGGAACAAACCAGCAGTCATGTAGCACTTTAAAGAGTAACAAAATAATTCATTAGGCGATGAGCTTTTGTGGGACAGACCCACTTCTTCAGATCTACAGCATTTCCAGTTCAGACTCAGTTATATGGCAGGGAGGTCCAAAATTTGCAATCAAAAACTGACAAATCAAATATATAGAACTGAAGGAGGGGTGGGGAGTGGAGGATGTTAAGTTTCTTGCCTGAGATAATTACAAACATCAAAGGAGAGAAGACGGTCCTTGTAATGTATGAGATAATTGCTGTCCCGATTCATATCAAGTGTTAATATATCAAATTGGAGTTTGATCCAAATGGATAGTCATCTGATGGGTTTGAAAGCTCAAAATGCAGAAATGCCACTGAGTTGAGTGTAAAGCTTTTGCAAGTTCATGCAGGGAATACAGGAATACAACTAGCTGCCTTTTTGAAATCTGAATAGGGGAATACTTTAATCTTGCTTTTTAATTAGGAACCCAAGTGAAAGCAACCTGCTTATCTTGAGTACCCAAAGTTCCTACTGATTTCAATTGGAGATGTTATGTGCTCAGCAGTTTTGAAAATCAGGCCATTTTTTTTTAAACAAAGATGTGAATTTATGCACCCAGCTTTGAAAATGTTGCCCTTAATTTCTCTGTGGCTAAGTACTGCTCTCTGTAAAACGTGGTAATAATGTTTACTCCTGTTTGTAAAGAACTTTGGGAACTGCACCTGCATAGCACTTATCTAGAAAAAATATTGTTAGTATTGTAATTGCATAAAGTAAGGCTAACTGCTGCCCCCGACCTCAGTTTAATAAAAGTACAACCTGACATCGTTGCCAACTCTTGCAATTTTATCTTAAGTCTCAAGAAGGAACAATCAGTTTAACACATAAGCTGTTAAGTGACTGTCTCGGAAGAAGTACTGCAGAAATGGGTCTAAGGGTCATAGTGGACCATAAGCTAAATATGAGTCAACAGTGAGACACGGTTTCAAAAAAAGCAAACATCATTCTGGGATGCACTAATAGGAATATCGTAACCAATGCACAAGAAGTAAATCTTCTACTCTACTCTGTGCTGTTTAGGCCTCACTGGAGTATTGTGTCACGTTCTGGGTGCCACATTTCCAGAAAGATGTGGGGAAATTGGAGAAGATCCAGAAAAAAGCAGCAAAAAAATGATTAAAGGTCTAGAAATCATGACCTATAAGGGAAGACTGAAAGAATTGGGTTTGTTTGGTCTGGAAAAGCCAAGACAGAGAGGGCACATAAAAATAACTTTGAAGTATCTCTAAGCAGCAGGGCCGACATCCTTGGTGGGCCCATGAACAACGTACCGGTGTTGTGCTGCATCCCCAGAAGAGGCAGGACTGGGGATGACCAACCCTTAGCACCAACCAGACTGTAGCATGCCCCCCCGCCAGGCCTCAGTGCCACCTGAAGTGCACCAGGTAGCACTTCATCCAGGTAGCACTTCAGCAGCAATTTAAAAGGCTTGAGGCTATTGCTACCCCTGCTGTCCCACGCTGGGCTCCGGAGCAGTTGCCCACTTCCTGCTGTCAGTTTTAATTTATTTTTTTTCCGCCCCCCAATCCTTCTGTTAAATTCTCATCATGCCAGTTTACTTCTAACAGAATTTCTAGACCTGAAGAAGTGGGTTTGTCCCTCGAAAGCTCATCACCTAATAAATCATTTTGTTAGTCTTTAAAGTGCTACTTGACTGCTGGTTTGTTTCGTGGAGATAAATACTGTTTGCCCAAGAAATACTGGGCAAGTGTAGCAGCACAATACGCTTCCTTCTCGCCTCCAGACATCACACCAAATGAGGCTCAGAGGTAGGCTTTGTCTACACAGTGATATTTTTTGGCATACAAAAGGCTTTGTCTGCTCTCTTTTCTTTTCTTTTTTTAAATTTTTTTGCACTACTGCTGTAGGTGGTGGATGGCTAGGACTAGAGGAGACTGAAGATATGTGTCTGCCTTGATATCATACCACCCACTTGCATACTCAGCTCAGTAGGTGAAGTCCCATGTCCAACAGGCCCAGGACCAAGAAAGCTGAGGATTGGCCCCACCTGTCCACTGGCTTTTGTGTCATATTATGCTGTGGCAGGTAGTGTTCCCTCTAATTTTTTCTATCCATGTGTGAAATAAATTTTGTTATGTACATTGAGGCAGGTACAGATGTCCACCACCAGTGCAAACACACGCTGCCGACTCTGGGCTCTCTGCTAATCAGCTGGACAGCATTTGAATTTTTCCTGGACACCCACCCGAGCACTCATCTTACAGAGAACACAGGTGGAAAGTTTCTTTGAATTGTTGAGAGCCAGGGAGCAGAGAGCTGGGCCTGCCCCATGAGACAGGAACAACTGCTGCAGCTCATTTTCCAACTCCCCATATCTCAGACCTCTCCTTTGCACTTGGTTAGGACAGAGAACAGCTTTCATAGGCAAAGACCCACTTTGTTGGATGCATGTTAGTCTATATCTATAAGGTGCCACAGGACTTCTGATTTTTTTGCAGACACAGACAAACACGGCTACCCCTCTGATATTTGGCTTCCTCCAAAAATATTTTAATTATCTGCCTCTGACTATAACTAAGTCTTCACCAATGGAGTGCAGCCACATTGTTTGGCTTATGCCATCTTACTGATTTCTTTGTGAATAACTTCCACACAGCTCTGCACTTTTTAAAATAAATGCACAGAATTCTGGATCCTTATCCCATGGTGCAAAATTCTAAAGAAAACCCTCAGCTATTTTATAACATTGTATAGCAGTTTGGCTCTTTCACTCTAATTATACCACCATACTTACACCCATATAGCTCGTTGTGTGGACGCACTTTACTGGTTCTTTACTAAAACTTCTGTGTGAATCATTTGGGAGCAAGTCTCTGGTCTGTGTTATACAGGGGTCAGACTAGATGATCAGTGATCCCCTCTGCCCTTAGAATCTATGAATAAGAGTGTCTACATGGGGAGTTAAACTGGTGTAATCATATTGGTACAATTAGGCAGTGTAGACAAGCCCCCTCACATGCTACTACAGTGAGCAGACAAATGAAAGCAAGAGCTCCCCGAAAATCTTCTCAGATCTTATATTTACACAGCAAACCTTACAGTGTCATGAGTGTGCTGCAGCAGCCCCACACTTGTTAAGTGTGCAGTGTTTTGTCTCCAGGAGAGCTCTCCTAGTGACAAAGTGAAACCATCTGCAAAGAGGGGCGGTAGTGTTGTTGCTGGGAGCACATCTCCTGCACCCAAGCCATTGGCAGCCAGGAGACTGCTATTTCATGGGCTATTTCACGATTTGTTCCTTTCAAATATGGACAACTCTGAGGTAGATTCTGCTTATTAGCGACTTCTCAGTTGCCAGCCAAAAATGTTTGTTATATGAGACTTACCAAAGGCAAATTTATGGGCTGTCAGCCAAGCTGTGAATGGCCTTCCTGGGCTTCTGACGCTGGCCCCACCACAACTCCTCTCCTGGCTCCATCTCCTTCCCAACTATGGCTCCTCGGGGGACACGGAAAGGTTCCATTTTGGGACAGGGGAGGGGGTACAACTGTAGAAGAGTGGGGACCACTGCTCCACAGTGCATCCCTGGGAGCTAGCACAGATTAGGGATCTGCTATTTCAGTTCCAAAACCCATTGATGCTAATAGCAGTATTTCCTTTCATTTTATTGGGTTTTGCATGAAGTCCTTAATGCCCCTTCATGGTGATCTGAGTACAATGAGCTGGAGAAACTATCAGCTAAGACCTGCGAGGACCTTGACCTACACCTGCAAGAGAAGAGTGGTTTCTTTTGTCAAAAACTGATTTGGGAAAATGAAAATTAGGAAATATTTTTGATTATTAAAAAGGCCAAAAATTTTTAAAATTGCATATTTCTAATATCTTGGCCCAAACTGGCTTGATTGATTCCAAGTTGCACTATTTCTCATTTAGCATTCATACTTGCAATGTCTTACAATTGTGCATACTTAATTACATTATGAATTATTCCATGATCGCACACCCAATACAAATTCTGAGCTGCGCTACAAAGGAGAACATGTAATGTTAACCAAGATTGAATTTGCTGAAAGGGAATGAGAACAAAATTGCAAACGTCAGAGGAAACTGCCTACACTAAAATATATAAGATGGAGATATACATATCTCATAGAACTGGAAGGGACCTCGAGAGGTCATTGAGTCCAGTCCCCTACACTCACAGCATGACCAAGCACCATCCATGACAATTTTTTTAATCTATTTGCATCATCATCATCATCATCAACCATGGGCTGAGCACCTGTTGGTGTCTGATGCCTCTCTCACTGTTTCCTTCCATCTTTCCCTGTCCAGTGCGGAGAAGCTTAGTTTCAGTAGACTACCTCCGCACCAGCCTACCATATCATCTACCCATTCTGTGTGGGGTCTGCCTCTCCTACTCGAACTGTCCATTATGCCAAATACCAAATTCATGATTTTTCGTTCCTCGTTCATTCTGTAAATATGCCTGAATAGCTGTAACTTCTGTGGTATAACCTTCTGCAGTAGGTTCTCTCTCAGCTATATCTTCCTATATAATTCTTCATTGGTGACCTTCTGCATCCATCCTATTCTCAGGATGTTTCTATAACAAGTCCTCTCGAACACCAATATCCTTCTCTTCAAATCATTTATCATCACCCCATTTCTCACATCCTTACAACATGCTGCTGAAACACACGTTTTCAAGACACACAGCTTCGTTCCTCAGCTAATCACTTTGCTTTTCCAGATCTTATCCATCACCTTTAAACTCACTCTTGCTTTTGCTATTCTCATCACTATTTCCTTCTTACAGTCTAGATCATACATTATGTTACTCCCCAGATAAGTGAACTTCTCTACATTCTCTAGTTCAATCCTGTCTACACTGATTTTCCTTCCTATTTCCTTATCTCTAAATATCATTGTTTTTGTTTTATCGACATTCATAATCAGTCTGTACCACTTCCCTTCCTTGTTTAGCACCTGTACCATTTTTCCTAGCTTCTCCTCATCTTCCTCAATAATAACTGTATCATCAGCGAATCTCAAGTTGTTAATTCTTGTCCCATGCACAGATTGCCCTTCTACCTGTTCCTTGATCTTATCCATTGCTCTCTCTAGAGGCATGATAAAGATACTTGGTGATATCAGATCTCCTTGTCTGATGCCTTTACTTGTTCTAAACAAACTTCCCAACCACCCACATTTTCTCACCGTCTGCCTCTGCATTGTCATTGATATCCTTCAACAACCGTATCAGTCTACTATCCACTCCATACGACTCCAGCGCAGCCTAAGTCACTTTCTGATCTATACAGTCAAATACCTTCTGAAAATTGATGAAGCAAGCGTAGATGTTCTTGTGCTTTCATCAGGCTTTCTCCACTATCATAGTGCCAATGTCTGCTGTATGGTACTTCTATCTTTCCTGAATCCCACTTGTTCATCCGCTAGATGTTCTTCTATCTGCAGTCTTAGTCTGTCAGTATCATCATCAGCACCTCGCCTAGATGACTCATTAGGGCAATTGTTCTGTAGTTCTTGCACTCCAATGCACTTCCTTTCTTGTGCATTGTCACTAGCAAGGATCTTGTCCATTCCTTAGATGCCTTCTCTTCTTTCCATGCTATATTATACAGTTGGTGTATTTCCTGAATCATACTTTTCCTGCCATATTTAATCATCTGTCCTGTGATCTTATCATTTCTATGGCTCTTGTTGTTCTTTAGTTGTTTCACTGCTTTTTCTACTTCCTCCTCTGAAATATCATCAGTCGCACTCTCAATGCTCAGTGGAGATATATCATTCAGTTATTCGATCAGTCCCTCTGAGACACTTGGGTCCAACTGTGCTTTGTACAGATCAGTGCAATATCTCGTCCATCACCGCACAACCTTCTCCTTGTTCATGAGTACCTTGTCATTCTCATCTTTGCTTGCCATCTGCTTTGGCTGCCATTTCCTATTAACATTCCTTATACACCTCCCTGATCTTATATTCGCCGTAATACCTCTCTGTATCTTCACACTGCTCCTCTAACTATTTCACCTTATTCCTTCTGGTCACTTTCCTTACCTCCTTGCATTTCACCTTATATTGCTGTTCCGCCCTCTTGGAAACATCCCTTCTGATCTCGAGCGCTCTCTTCTCTTGGAGCCTCTTCAGTGTCTCCTGTGGAATCCACTTCTTATTGATCTACTCTTCTTCTCAAACAGTCTGCACAATTGCCTCTTCTATCTCCTTGGCTATCCCTTCGACTCTCTTATCTAGATCTTTCTCTGTGGCCACATTCTCTGTGGCTAATCTTCTCTTTGAGTGCTGCTCTGTATGCAGTCCCTATTTCTTACTCTCCTAGCCTTGCCCTTTCTCTTCTTTTTTTAAACTGTGTCTTACACTTTCTCTTGAGTTTCATCTTGATGTTTCCAATCACTATACTGTGGTCCAAATCTATATCTGCTCCTTGGAAATTTCGGCACTGCTGTACTGATGTTACCCATCTTCTGATCAAAATCATATCTGTCATGTTCTTGGACTTACCATCATTTGATCACCATGTCCACTTCCTACAGTCCTTTTGTTGGAATGTCATGTTGCAGATCACCATCTCATGCTCCATAGCAAACTCTACTAATTTCTTGCCTCATTTGTTTCTTTCTCTGTATCCAAAGCTTCCCATGACTCTCTCCCAACCTTCGTGATCTGTTCCGACCTTCATGTTTCTATCTTTTCCGATGATCAACACGTCTCTCTTCGGCATCTTCTCTAGTGTCTTTCTCAAGTCTTTAAAGAATAGCTCAATCTCTTCCTCTGTACTGTCTGATATGGGTGCATACACCTGAATGACTGAGATATTGGACAGTTTTGCTTTGAATCTCGCTACCATCATTCTTGCACTCACCAGTGCATATCCTAACAATACTCCTCTAGCTCTTTTGCTAAGGAGGAATCCAACTCCTGCCTCATGCTTCGTTTTGTTCCCTGACCGAATGACTTTGCAACCGCACATCTTTCCTGATGCCATCCAGCGCATAGAATCATAAAACAATAGAGCTGGAAGAGACCTAAAAAAGTCATTAAGTTCAGCCCCCTGCCCCACCCAGGACGAAACCCATCAGATCAGCCCCACCAGGGCTTTGTCAAGGCGAGACTTAAACACCTCCAGGGATGGAGATTCCACTCCTTCCCTGGGTAGACCATTCCAATGCTTCACCACCCTCCTAGTGAAAAAGTTTCTCCTAATGTTCAACCTGGACCTTCCCAACCACAAATTGAGACCATTGTTCCATGTTCTGCCATCCATGACCACTGTGAACAGCCTCTCTCCAGCCTCTTTGCAGCCTCCCTTCAGTAAGCTGAAGGCTGTTATCAAGTCCCCCCTCAGTCTTTTCCTCTGCAGACTAAACAGTCCCAGTTCCCTCAACCTTTCTTCACAGGTCATATGCTCCAGCTCCCTAATTATTTTGGTCACCCTCCGCCAGACCCTTTCCAGCGTATCCACATCCTTCCTATAATTGGGGGCCCAGAACTGGACACAGTACTCCAGATGCAGCCTCACCAAAGCCAAATAAAGAGAAACAATCACTTCTCTGGATCTACTGGCAACACTCCTCTTGATGCAACCTAATATGCCATTAGCTTTCTTGGCTACAACGGCACAGTGTTGACTCATGTCCAGCTTCTCGCCCACTACAACTCCCAGGTCCTTTTCTGCAAAACTACTACCAAGCCAGTTGGACCCCAGCCTGTAACAATGCTTGGGATTCTTCCGGACCAAGTGCAGGACTCTGCACTTGTCCTTATTGAACCTCATCAGATTTCTTGCAGCCCAGTCTTCCAATTTGTCTAAGTCAGTCTGGACCCTATCCCTACCCTCCAGCATATCTACCTCTCCTCCTAGCTTAGTGTCATCTGCAAACTTGCTGAGGGTGCAATCCAACCCCTCATCCAGGTCACTGATAAATATGTTGAACAGAACTGGACCCAGAAGTGAACCTTGGGGCACTCCACTAGAAACTGACTGCCCTCCTGACATTGAGCCGTTGATCACTACCTGCTAGGCCCGACCTTCTAGCCAGCTTTCTATCCATCTTACTGTCCATTTATCCAATCCACATTCCTTTAACTTGCTGCCAAGCATATTGTGGGAGACTGTATCAAAAGCTTTGCTAAAGTCAAGATAAATCACATCCATTGATTTTCCCCTAGCCACAGAGCCAGTTATCTCATTGTAGAAACTAATCAGATTGGTCAGGCGTGACTTACCAATGCAATATACCTGGACTGGGAGAGAAGGGCATCTCTCCATCTCCTTCTGAAGCAGCTCTAATCTTCCAGTTACACACAGCGTTTGGACATTCCACGTACCAATTGATAGTATATGTGTTAGGTGTCATTTTGTTTTGGTAGCCAACTAGTTGACCCAACCCCCATTGCTTGATTAGTGCTGCGGACCTTATTTATCTGGGCAATGTCCAAGCTGATATCTTTTATCATTTAGTTGTATTGGCATCAGATTTTATTTGTATTTGGTTTTTTTCATAGTCAGCACATCATCACTCATCTGACCAACCCTCCTCATTCATCCTACATCACTCAAGTCAATAAGAGAAATCAGTCAGTCAGGCAATGGCAACCATTTGATTACATTAAATAAAAGGGTTCTGGGGTTACTGGTAGGGAAGAAATTATACCTCCCATTTTATGGCAGTTTACCTCTCTCTAAGCAAGGCCCAGCTGTGGGACAAAGTCCAAAATGAAGTAGAAACAACTTATTCTTGTGGCAACTGGATCTGCTGTAGGATTCCTTCCTTGCATATGTAAATAGCTCTTTCTTCACCTCAGCTCTGTGCATGTTTCTGCAGTAGACAAGGGCCAGCAATAAAAGTGAAAGGGACCCCAATTTATGTGGCATACAGTTAACCTGGAGACTAACGTGAACGATAGCCCTCAGAATGCCAAATAAATATTTTTGGTAACGTTTTGTACTTGTAAATGGTGGTTTTGAGTTTTCAGGACCATCAGGAGACTGCAGAAAATGACTAATGCTGTGGAGTCTTTCATTCCAACTGTATGAAATACTGCAAAGAATTACCATGGTAAATTCTGAAAGAGGCACCTCGTCAAACTGTCTTGCTCATTTGCTTAATTTTTACTGACCCTATAAACATTTAATATATGTTTAATTCCTTTCACTTTATTATTGAGCTCACATTTACCACACTGTTATATCTATCTAACTTCATAAATGGCCCATTAACATCACTGGAGTAAATACCTGTGGAGCAAAAGCCAGGCTCACAAAGGTAACTTTGGACATTTTGCTCCCTATTGAAATTCTTATCCCCAAGTTAGGGTATGTCTACGCTACAAAATTACGTCCATTTTATTTGTTTGACTTTGACGAGCGGCTTAGACAAACACAGTTTTGCATGTCTCCACCAGGTGGCTGTGGACAGTGGAGCACATCTTCACTGCCAGGGGTTGCACTGACTACAGGCCTTTGGATCGGTCTGTCTTTTGCACTTTTAAACAGCTATAGGCTCTGCAGTCAGAGCACCATTTGTTTTTCCTTTCAATACCAGCAATCATAAGTGAGAGAGAAGGGGGCACATGTGCAGTTCTTTTTAACCTACAACAGATTCAGAATTAACAAGCGTATGGTTGCACTTTTGGGGTGGAAAAAGACTGTTCTCCTTGAAAAGCCTAATAAGATACAGGGTTAGCAGTCAAGTGATTGCTGTTGTAATTACTTTGTATTCTTTGCATTATGGTGATGCCTGAAAGCTCTAACAAGGGATAACTATTGTGCTGCTTATAGTACGCACACCTAAGAAAAAGAAAGTCCCTGCTCTTCAGTTCATAGTGAAATTTTGGTTTCTCAGGCTTATACAGCAACACAAATTAATGGCAGATAAACAAGCAATTGAGCAGAACGTGCCCCGTGCCTGTTATACGTGTAGCTTTGTCTCTTGTTTGGAGTCTTTATTTTCACAGGTATAAGGCTACTTGTGGTGGTAGTAGTCCTCAGGTGTTAACTTGATTGCAACACCCAACACTTTCTTTTAAAGAACAGGCCTGGTCCTATCAGCCCTGGCAGCTTAACTTGAAATTCTGGTGTTAGAAGAACCCTTGACAAAGCTGCTCTTATAAGCTACTAAACGCCTGATCTTACTTCATTTTAGTCAATAGTGAAACTCCCATTGACTTCACTAAGAACAGGATCAAGCCTAAAATGTGGGGGGAAATGAGCCAAAATTCAGTGTTTGAGGAAAACAATTTCACTCCAGCTGAGTGTCCGATACATTATAAGGCCAAAAAGGGCCATTCTGTGTCCCTAGTCCGATCTGTGTAACACAGTCCGCAGAACAACAAGAAGTCTTGTGGCACCTTATAGACTAACAGATATTTTGGAGCATAAGCTTTCGTGGGCAAAGACCCACTTCATCAGATGCATGAGTCGGGGAGGGTGGTTTCAGAGAGGTATTTAAAGAGTGGGGTCCCAGTAAGAGGGAGGGCCAGAGCTGACAAGGTCATTTCCCCTCTTAAACAAAATGTGACATACACAAAGCCTTTCAGCTGGATGTACAGGCTAATAATGCTGACTGCAAAGCCCATGATGGGGTGTAACAGTCACTCAAGAGTGCACTGGTATCACAGGTGCTCTGCAAAATAGCATGGCATTTTGTGGAAAACAAGGCAACGAGAAGAGCCATCTAGGCTTTGGATACAGACCTACATAGCTGGGTTTGAAATGACCAGGAAACCCGTCTGGTGACTTGCCTGCCTGGTGCGAAGGTTGCAGATCTCTAAGCATCTAGACAGACTTATGTGTAGTGCTGGGGTGGCGCTGGTGGTTGTGGCACATGTAGGTACCAATGACATACGGAAGAGTAGGAGAGAGGGTCTGGAAGCTAGGAAAGAGACTGAAATCCAGGACCTCTATGGAGGCATTCTCAGAAGTGGTTCCAGTACATGAAGGGCTAGGTAGGCAGGCAGAAATTCAGAGTCTCAATGCATGGATGAGATGATGGTGTAGGGAGGAAGGGTTTAAGATTTATTAGGCAAAAATTTGGGGATGAATGAATTCCCCAAAGATGAATTCCACCTAAACCAAAGTGGAACCAGACTGCTGGCACTTACCATTAAACAGGTTGTAGAGCAGTTTTTAAACTAAGAAATGGAGGAAAGCTGATTGGTGCAGAGCAGCATGTGGATTTGACAGAGACTTCTCTTAGAGGAGAGTCTATTAATAGAAACAATCACAAGAGAAAGGATCACCAAAGGGCAAACAAATAGCGACAAGCTTTTAAATGCTTACATGCAAATGTTAGACATTTAAATAATTAGATGGGTGAACTAGAGTGCCTTGTGTTAGAGGAGGATATTGATACAAAGGCATCACAGAAACTCGGTGGAATGAGGATAATCAATAGGACACAATCATACTGAAGTATAAAATATACTGGAAGGACTAAAAAGTTTGTGCAGGTGGGGGAGTGGCCCTATATGTGAAAGAAAATGTAGAATCAAATGAAGTGAAAAATCTTAAATGAATCAAAAGATTCCATAGAATCTCTATGGATAGAAATTCCGTGCTCTAATAAGAATATAGCAGTACAAATATACTATTGACCACCTGACCAGGACAGTGATAATGACTATGAAATGCTAAGGGAGACTAGAGAGGCAATCAAAACAATAACCTCAATAATAGTAGGGGATTTCAATTATCCCCAAATTGACTGCGTACATGTCACCCCAGGATGAGATGTGGAGATAAAATTTCTGATACCTTAACTGACTGCTTCTTGGAGCAGGTAGTATAGGAACCCACAGGGGGAGAGGCAATTCTTGATTTAGTTCTGAGTGGAGTGCAGGATCTGGTCCAAGAGGTAAACGTAACAGGACCGCTTGGAAATAGTGACCATAATATAACATTTAAAATTCCTGTGGTGGAAAGAACATCTCAGCAGTCCAATACTGTGGCATTTAATTTCAGAAAGGGGAACTATGCAAAACAGAGGGTTAGTTAAATGGAAATTAAAAGGTACAGTGACTAAAGTAAAATCCCCACATGCTGCATGGGAAATTTTCAAAGACACCATAACAGAGGCTCAATTTAAATGTTTACCCCAAATTAAAAAACATAGTAAAAGACCCAACAAAGAGCCACCTTAGCTTAACAACCATGTAGAAGAAGCTGTCAGAGATAAAAAGGCATCTTTTAAAAAGTGGAAGTCAAATCCTAGTGAGGAAAATAAAAAGTAGCATAAACACTGCCAATGTCAATGTAAAAAACACAATAAGAAAAACCAAAACGGAGTTTGAAGAACAGCTAGCCAAAAACTCAAAAAGCAATATCAAAATGTTTTTTAAGTATATCAGAGACAGGAAGCCTGCTAAACAACCAGTGGCACCCCTAGACGATCGATATACAAAAGCAGCACTCAAAGATGACAAAGACATAGCAGAGAAACTCAATGAATTCCTTTGTTTCAGTCTTCACGACTGAGATAGTTAGGGAGAGTCCCAAATCTGAGCTGTCCTTTGTAGGTGAGAAATCTGAAGAACTGTCCAAGACTGAGGGGTCATTAGAGGTTGTTTTGGAATTAACTGATAAACTTCAGAGC
Source organism: Carettochelys insculpta (assembly GCF_033958435.1). Lineage (NCBI taxonomy): Eukaryota > Metazoa > Chordata > Testudines > Carettochelyidae > Carettochelys > Carettochelys insculpta. The sequence goes on from NC_134140.1 coordinate 138,143,744, forward strand.
AACAAGTCACTGGGACTAGATGGCCTTCACCCAAGAGTTCTGAAAGAACTCAGATGCGAAATTGTGGAGCTATTAATTGTGGTTTGTAACCTATCCTTGCAATCAGCTTCTGTTCCCAGTGACTGGAAGATAGCTAACATAATGCCAATATTTAAAAAGGGCTCAAGAGGCAATCCCAGCAATTATAGACCAGTAAGTCTAACATTGGCACTGGGCAAATTATTTGAAACCATAGTAAAGAATAAAATTGTCAGACACAATTTGTTGAGTGAAAGTCAGCACGGTTTCTGGAAAGGGAAATAATGTCTTACTAGAGTTCTCTGAATTGGTCGAACAAACATGCAGATAAGGGGGATCCAGTAGATATACTGCACTTGGATTTCCAGAAAGCCTTTGACAAGGTCCCTCACCAAAACCTCTTACATAAATTGTCATGGGATAAGAGGGAAGATCTGTTCATGGATTGAGAACTGGTTAAAAGGCAGGAAACAAGGTAGGAATAAATGGTAAATTTTCAGAATGGAGGGGTTGCTAGTGGTGTTCCCCAAGGGTCAGTCTTAGGCCCAAGCCTATTCAACTTATTCATAAATGATCTGGAGAAAAGGCTAAACTCTGAGGTGGCAAAGTTTGCAGATGACACTAAATTGCTCATGATAGTTAAGACCAAAGCCAACTGTGAAGAACTTTAAAAGGAGCTCACAAAACTGAGTGACTGGGCAACAAAATGGCAAATGAAATGTAATGTGGATAAATGTAAAGTAATGCACATTGGAAAAAATAACCCCAACTATACATACAATATGATGCGAGCTAATTTAGCTAGAACTCATCAGGAAAGAGATCTTGGAGTCATCGTGTATAGTCCTCTGAAAACATCCCTGCAGTGTGCAGCGGCAGTCAAAAGAAAACAGGATGTTAGGAATCATTAAAAAAGTGATGAAGACAGAGAATATCTGATTGTCCTTATATAAAACCATGGTACACCTGCATCTTGAATTCTGGTCTCCTTATAATAAATAAATAATTTGCTGGCATTAGAAAAGGTTCAAAAAGGGCAACTAAAATGATTAGGGGGTTTGGAATGGGTGCCATTTGCAGAGAAATTAGAGACTAGGACTCTTCAGTTTAGAAAAGAGGACACTAAGGGGGGGATATGATGGCGGTATATAAAATTATGTATGGTGTAGAGAAAGTGAGAGAAAATGAACAAGGAAAAATGATTTACTTGCTCTCATAATATCAAAACTAGAGGACACCAAATGAAATTAATGGGCAGTGGGTTTAAAACAAATAAAAGGACACTTCTTCACACAGCACAGTCACCCTGTGGAACTCCTTGCCAGAGGAAGCTAAGAAGGCTAAGACTATAACAGACTTCAAAGAAGAGCTAGATACATTCATGCAGATTAGGTCCATTAATGGCTATTAGCCAGGATGAGTAAGGAATGGTGTTCCTAGCCTCTGTTTGTCAGAAGCTGGAGCTAGATGGCAGGAGAAAGATCACTGTTTGGTCCACTTCTTCTGGGGCACCTGGTATTGGCCACTGTCAGCAGACAGGATACTGGGCTGGATGGACCTTTGCTCTGACCCAGTATGGCCATTCTTATGTTCAGGCAAAATCATCTTAATTGAATTCGTGCTGAAAAATGGTTGTGGTTATATTTTTCTTTTTGCGCCTACTTGCATTGAGGCCAGGTCTACATCAAGGCTTTTGCTGATACAGAAATACAATTAAGGTAATTACTAAATCTAACTGTCATTACTAAATCACCAAGAGCTTCCAGTATACACCTATGCGCAAAAACAATGCGGAGTCCCGTGGCGCCTCAGAGACTAACAGATTTATGTAACAGCTATATTTATGCCCACCTCTGTAATTTCCACTCCATGCATCTGACAAAGTGGGTTTTTGCCATCAAAAGCTTATGTCCAAATAAATCTATATGTCTTTAAGGCACACAGATGCCTCACTGTTTTTGTGGCTACAGACTAACACCACCTCTGATATTTACCTGGTTTCAAAGTCATATTATTCTCTTCAAACCTCCAGGGGTCCTTAGAGGATCCAATTTCTTTTCTTTTTAAAGCACCCTTCTTTGCTCCCCATACACAACCCATGATGTAAGGAGGCCAGGGGAAACTCCCACAGAGCCCAACACTGGTGGCTCCAAAATAGCATCAGAAAGCAATACCAAAGGGCCACAGAGCCCATGTTACAGAAAAAGGCCACATTTTCAAAAACAAAAGCTGCACAGGGCATTCAGACAACTTGGTAGGGGTATGCTTAAACTGCAAATACAAGTTACGATTTTAGCACTCTTAGTGCACGAAAAATGTCAATCTGGCTGCTAGAGCACTGGCTAGTTATCTTACTCCAAGCCCTGAGCCTGAGCCATCACCTGTGCTGCAGTATCCACACAGCTGTTTTTAGCATTCAATCTGGAGCTGAGTTAGTGAAAGTCTATCAACCCATGCTGGGCATTATATCTCCAAGCTGCAATGTAAACATCTCCTAGGAGTCCTACATTCAGGTATTGGTCTCAGTCAAGCTGGGCCTGAGTGCTTACTACCAAGCTTACCAGTGTGCCAGGGAATTGTCCAACAGTGCAGGTGCTGAAGCACAAAGGTTGAGGAGCCCTGGTTCAAAAGAACTGGCTCCCAGAGCATGATTAAGCCATTTATCTTGGAAAAGGAGAACAGATACAATTGGCAGATCACTAAATTACTGAAGATTGCAAAGACAGTGCTTTGTAAACTTGGAAAACTGTGTTACTGTAGGAAAATAGAGTGGTCTGACATCTGCTAAATCTCTGAACAAGATGGCACTATCCAAGCTCTCTGTTAGGGCTATGAAAAAGTCATTGCCTATATTTACTCCTTCATTCCTGTCCCATGCAGTCAGAGAGGCCTGAGTCTGAATGCATAAAAGAAAAATCCTCACCCCTTAGAGTAGTACCTGCTCCCTGATTTATGTCTATTTTATTTTAAAATTGGTATCCAAAGCATATCTACAACATCTAAATCCAAGAAGCATCTTATTAAAATAAACAATATGGTGTGGAGATATTTCTAACTCCACACCCAGTCCATAAGTCCACAGGAAAAGAATGTCAGTAGCTTTAGAAACTGAAGATCCATATTTGAAAAAGCAGGCACTAAATGCAGGAACAAAGGATGTATTTAACTGCAACCATGCCAGGGAGCTAAGATCATTATCTCCTTTTTGTGCCTCCACAACCTGCGAAGGAAGAAGACAATCATTACAAAATCCTTGACAGTCTTAGCTCAGCCATCAGCTTTCCATTTGGTTCTTGATCTTTTACACTTGTACACACTAATAACAGTCAAGGGTAGTCATGGGATTAGTGCACCCTCTCGCACACTGAGCTGGCCTGGGAAAGATTTCTAAGTGATGACTTGGACTGTCCAATTTTTGACAAGCATTTACTAAAACACACAAAAATAATCCACACAAACAGAAGAGAAGAGAAATCCCTAAGACAGACTGATGAAGGCTGCAGACACTTAAGGATGGGCCCAGTGCAGGTAACATGATTTTCACTGAAGGGCTGTAGGAAAGCTCCACATTTATCATTTAGACTAAAGACCCTCCAAACCAGGAAACTGTTTGAATGCTCTGTGTACAGTGCGGATGCAGTCTTTGGGTGCTACCATAATATATTCATTAATAAATCAACTCCTGGCCCCCCATATTAATCAGTGAGAAATATCTTAAAACACAGCTATGATACCTATCATAAGCTGCCACTATTCAAGCAGGAGCAAGATAAAGAAACTCATTGCTGGAGCAACTCTACCAACTCCATGGAAACAAGAAAAGATGATGATCTGGAATGACAAAACCTATTTACATGAGAAAGGACTTATAGAAGAGCTGGTTACAGCCTAGCTCCAGTTTCAAGCAAAGATGGAATCATAACTGTTTCATCATCTGGAGTTTTAGTTCAGTTCAGAAATACTTCTGAGGTTCTGTCTACACTACAAACTGCAATAGTGTTATCACAGGCTCTTCTGACTACTGAAATTGTAGGGAACATGGGACACTAGACAGAAAAATCTCTATGCCGTACTCCAAACCACCAGACAGCCCAGTGGATCCTTTCCTCCTACAGTCTGGGGATTTAGTGAGGGATTGGGAACGAAGAAGGGAACCACACACCAAATACCTAGGATAAAAATACAGCTCAGCAGCTTTAGTCACGCAGCAGCTTCCACGGTGACTGAGGGTGAGGTCCTGAGAAAAATTAATATTGTATGTTGATGTAATTGTAAATTGTAACAATGCAGATGCACAAGGAGCAGAACAAAGACTGCACAGTGTTGCAATCAAATCCTACTGGTCTTCTAATTTCATTATTTCTATGTGAAATGTATTATATTTAATCAACTACTGTGGAGAAGACAGAGAGGACAAGGTAACAGCATTCAGCTATGCAACAGATTGTTATAAAGAAGATGGGAATTGATTGTTCTCCACGTCCAGCAAGAAATACTCTGTTTGGTTTACAGTGAGTCTCATGTTAGCTACTGGGGAAACGGACTATATGGATAGTTAGGTACTGGAATAGGCTTCCAAGGGAGGTTAGAGAAATTCCAGTCATCGTGGGTTTTTAAGAACAAATCAGGGATGATGATGATGTAGGATTACTTAATCCTGCCTCAGTATAGGGCAGGATGGACCAGCTGACTTCTTGAGGTCCCTTCCAGCCCTACATTGCTATAGTTCTAAGTACCAGTTTTGAATTCCTGAACATGGTCATTAAAGAGCCAGAGGTGGCAGTGTTCAAATGTCATTTGTCACCTTGTCTCTCTCATTTGGCATTTTGGTTGTGTGTTATTTAATCAATAATGCTTTAGGAAAGAAGCTGTGTACAGCAGGAAGTTGACACACAATCAAGGAAATTATACAGAATATCTCCTTGGCAATGTTAGGTTTTATTTTGCCTAGGAAGAGGTGATCCCAAGGCCACCAAAATCCCAGGAGTCCATCCAATTATTTCAATGTGCTTTGGATGAGCCCCAAAATCTCTTGAGGAGCTGCAAGAAATTAAAACGATCTTTGCCTTACCAGAAGCAGTTCTTGTCCCTGAGGTATGAGGCCCTGTAGAGCCACTTGAATTTCCTCCTGTAGAAGGCGGAGCAGTAGGACCAGTATATGGAAAATAAGAGGAACGTGGTTGTGCCCTAACGAAAGAAACATGAGTTTAAGCTTTTTTACTTTTAAATAAAGGTTGCTTTTTAAGATATTACTATCCAGAGCAAAACATTTCTTCTAGGAAAAAAAAAAAAAGCAGACATGAGTAGAAAAAGAATTATACGCATTCTTATTTTTAGGCCTGAAACTTAGCAAGATGCAAAGAGGAACTGGAAAGCTATATGAATAACAAGGATTCTCAGAGTTATACATAATAAGTTTTGGAAGAGATATTAAATCTCATGCTTCAGGATTTAACCAGTCTCTAATTTCTAGGAATTAGGTAGCTTCTTATATCTTCCTAAGAAGTATCTGATGTTGAATATTGTCAGAAGCTAGACTTGATTTTTGACCCAGTCTGGCAAGTATTTTATTCTGCTCTCATTCATGTAATGTTAAAAAATATGTTTTAACTTATTTTTAGGATATTTTACTGGAAAAAAATATGAACAGCAGCAATTCAGGTGTGAGGAAAAAAATGCTAAGTAAAATTTATGATCTTTGACAGATCTCAATTCAGTTTACTATAAACTTCTATAAGCAAGGAATTCCTACTTTTTGAAAATCCAAAATTTACTCCTTCACACCAAGTTTGGATCACAATTTCTTCTTATTCTTGTCAAGACTATGGGGAAAGAAGAGTTTAGCTACTATGGGATTGGGATCACACTGATGTCCTTGTGACACGTGCTTTCACAAATTTGAAAATGTTGGCCTAAAATCTGTTCTAAGATAGGAAGCTAAAGTTAGGCTCTTAAATACTTATTTAGGCCACTGAAATGTGACTTGAATTTCCAGCACTCTGAGCATTCAAGACCACTGACTGAAGCCAAAAAGCACACCTTTTTTAATTTTCAAATTTCCTGGTATTTCGACAAGTTTCAAGTTAAAAAAAAATCTGGGTATCTGAAACATCCTAGGAGCCCTATTAGGGTGACAAGTTACTTCAGTAAGCCACTTTTCTATAAAAAGCATCGCACTGTAAAAATTTGTTTCTTCCTACTAACGAACTCATGCTGTGTGCGTTCAATCATATCTATAAAAACTTTTACTTCTGTTTGCCCATTCTGTTGCTTCTTCTACATCACAACTGGGGTCTGATCCCAAACTGTTTTTTCTACAAAGTTTCCAGTTTGTCTCATCCAGCTCTCTGCAAATCAGTTTTTAAAATGGATTGAAACATCACTGCACTCCAGCATCTTTTGTATTAGAATTATGGAGCTTTTATCAGTTAGTATCCCAATTTTTTCCTCTTATAGAGTAAGTAAAAACACAGCCCCTTATATTCCTACATTCCAATAAAAGATGAGTTGGCATACCTGCAGCTACCCCAGTACCTTGATAAACAAACACTCTTGTAGAAGATCAGTTTGAGCAGTGCGAAGTCCCTGCAGAACAACAAAATCCCACTAAAATGGCAGCTCTTTCTATTCCTAGTAGGTTTCACGTAAGAGTTTACAAAATGTTTTGATTTTTAAATAAAGGTTTCAAATGCAGTCTCAGATATTTCAATTAGTTTATTATTGTAAACCAAGTTTTAGCCTGTTTCTTTGTACATGGCTTTTAAAATTTGCAGTTTATCTAAGCAAGCTCCAATGGTATTGCTTAACTGAAAAAAAAAAACAGTCTCAAAGAACTCTTAAAATGCCCCATCTGTGGAAGTTGCACCCTTGGCTGGGAATTGCTATTGTAGCACGATTTTGTAGCTTGGATGCAGGATCCTGCAACCTCAAATACAGAAGCAATGTGAATATTTTATAGGCAAGTAAAGTGTAGGAAGAAAGACTCAGGAGACCAGGCAGAGAGTGAGCCCTGTGCTTACCTTTGACTACCAGCCAAGTATCCAAGGAGGCCCCCTGTTCCGAGTCCAGTCCAAAACCCTGGTCCTGAATTGGCCTCATGACTGGAACTGCCACCAAAACCACCAGCTCCTTAATTCAAATTGCAAATGCAAATAAAAAACTAAAAACCACAATCACCTTTCAGTCAATGACCGTTAAACATAGTGCCATCCTTAGAGTCAAAAATATGCCATATTAAAGAATTATTTTAACAAAGGAGAACGGCAAGACTGACTCCTACTGACTTCAGTCCTTCAAGGGATCAAGCCCCATTTGAAGGGATTCAGGGAGCAGTTGTCCTCAGGAAATGAATACATTGAAAATGGCACTCTCTGTTTAACAGTTGTATTACAGTAATGCTGAGTGTCTCCATCCAAGAGGGCCTGTTTGTACTAGGCACTGGGTAAGAACAGTTAAGAGACATTTCCTGTCCCAAAGAGCTTACATCTAAACGGGCAAGCCAAATAAAGCATGGGAGCTGAAACAAAAGGTGAGGCAACACGTCCAAGAGTACACAGCAGATCAATGGCAAAGCCTGGAATAGAACCAGCTCTGCCAATGTCTTCTACATTAGGCCACCCTACCTCCCAGTCTTCTGACAACACACCTGCTGTTACGTTGAGTAACTGAATGCAGTCAATAGCATGTGCTCAATCTACAGTAAACTCTTCCATACTCAGCACTCTTTTACCCAGAACTCTCAAATCACCAGCATTTTAACCATACGTACATTTTAGTTAAGTTTTCCTTAAATACAGTATGGTGAAAGTAAACACAAATATAGCAAATACGACACAAGTTTACGGTGTACAGTAATCCCTCGACTTACGGGGAGGTTGCATCCTGGGCAACCTCCGCATAAATCAAATTTTGTGTAAGTTGGAGTTGTGGGGGGAATACCCAGAATTCCCCTGACTGGGAGAGCGGGCAACTGGAGCCTCTGCAGAGATCTGCTGCTCCCTGGCATCCCCCAGCTGGAGGAAGCCGTGGAGCAGCAGCACTCCACCGCCATTCCAGCCGCCTGCTTCTCCCCTGGCTGGGAGAAATGGCATGTACGCTGGCTCCAGCTGCTGGCTTCTCCCACATGGGGGTACTGGTGGGGGAGGAGCCACACAGCCCCTGGCTTCTCCAGCTGAGGGGCACGCAGCTGCTTGCAGCCAGGGGAGAGGGGGGCGGTTTCAGTTTGCACTTAACTTATGTTAATGCGAGTTAATCACAAAACAATAGCGCTTCTTGAGGGTTTACTGTATAATACTACTGTTGCTGGTAAATAAAGTACTTTTTGTTAGTTTCTTAATATCCATTCTTTTATTTACTTTAGTGTTATGCACTGCTAATTATACCTCTCCATTATCCAGGATAGTTGAATAACCAGCAACCAGTCCCAGGGCTGCCAGATATGAAAGCTTACTGTAATGATTAAAAACAACACCAACACATTTTTCTCCTAGTAGTTCTGTCTCAAGTGTGTATTAATGGAACTGTTAATTAAGATCAAATTATAAAATCATCATTATTGATGATGCAGGACTCAAGGGAAAACTGCTTGATTTAAATCTGTGGCTGCATGTGCAAAATGACCAGCTAGAAAAACCTTATTTTTAATTGTAAACAGAAGCCTTTTAACCTGGAGTCTGAGGCGACAGGGAACTTCACTATGTCATTTACAGTCACATTTTAGAGTAGAACAGCACTGTAAACTTAAAAAATATCTGGCACCAAATAACGTAGTTTAACAAAAGCATAACAGGGAAGCAGTAGACCTGAAAGCTAACAGAGGTGAACTCCAGAGATAAGTATTTTAAATAAAAATAAAAAGGGAGTGATCAGTTGTTATTCCAAAAAAATCCCCTTGAACACGCCCAATCTAAATTTACCTGCTGTGAACTTCACATGCATAATGTTATGCCACAGAAGTTTGAGGGAAATCAATATGGAATATGAGATGAGTTAAAGAGGGAAAAATTTTTAACATCTGAAATCTGTTGGCCCTGACAAGGACAGGGATGAAAAAATTGACTTGTGCTTGACATCACTTAGCACAGTAGGGTACTGATCCGCAAGTGCGGTTTGCAGGGGCTTCACAATACTGATCAATGCATGCAGACATTATTTTCTTTTTTAACTCTTCCTGCCCACATTTGCTGTCACCAGAACAATATCCCATAGCTTTTTGTTTGTAATACTACAACCACACCTGTAAAGCTGGATTTAAAACCAGGAGGAGGTGGTGTCTGATGATTCTCCCAAGGCATCCTGGAGTATACATGGTCACTAGAAAAACCCTGTTGAGGCAGCTGATTACTAAGGAATAACTTGTAACATCCATAAGCAAGGAGCAGAAGTACTATTACAACAATCACTCCAGCAGCAGAGTCAGAGGAATCCTGTGAATTCACTTTGTTTGATTGGTAATAGCTGGAGCCATAGCTGCCACCAAAGCTGTTAGCTTTTCTTTGGCCTTCCTCCGTTAACTCTAACACATACTGCAAGCCACAAGATCCCCTTAAGATGTAAGGGTCATCTGGATAATCATAGCCTTCACAGCTCACTTCAATTCTTCCAAAGCGATAGGAGTTGTCCAAGTCTGCCTTACACTCCCACTGAAAGAAGTAAACAAAACACATAGTAACCATTTCCTGGAAAACAGGCAAGAGTAGATTTTTCTTTGTAGTAAACTATAGCAACAGTACATAAAATCATATGAAAATACTTGCGAGAGCTTCTGAACATTTGTATTTTAATATTTAGCTATCAAGATTCATAAACCATTAACGGAGAAATTCAACATTCAAAATGTAAACTTGTTGTAACTCAAAGAGTTTCCATAGTCTGCTAACATCAGGTTTTTCTAAGCATTCATTTTTTAAGGCTACCCTGGAGTATAACGTAACAGAAAAAAGCAATGATAAGAATAATTAAAAAAAAAAGTTTTAAAAAGCATCTCTCACAAGAAAGCAGTAAAGTCGCTGCAACGACATACTAATCAAGGCCCCAGATCTACAATCTGATACACATCAAACTTTTGTATCCAGTTGGAGCTCCACTGAGACCAGTGACAGAGAAAGTCTGCGCACATACATTAAATTGCAGGATCAGAAACAGAATGATGTAACAAAGGCATTTTGTAAAGAAAGTCATAAATACAACACCTAAAGACATGCCCATCTTGAACAAAAAATGGCCTTAGGCATAGGACACACAACTATTTAATGCTCACTAAAGCTAATTCCTGAAGAAATAATTCAGAATGAAACTTGCAGATCTGACTGAATTTACAAATACCAGGATCTTAAAAGTGTTTCTATTGCTAAGACTCGTACTTCAGCTTTTCTTCACCAGAAATATATTTTACTGTTACCCAAAATTCTGACAACTGGATAAAATATTAAAATTGAAACCACATTTTTGCTTCTTCAGGTGCCAAAACAAATCCACCTTCTCTTGAAAGATCCAAAAAGCAGACCTTGTCTACAGAAGAAAGCTACAGCAGTTTAACTTAAATGGGTTTTAAAAATCATAACAGAAGTAGTACCTGTGAAAACTGGTAGAAGCCACTGGTTTTGATTACAGGACACTTGGTTTCAGGTTTAGCATAAACTGACTGTTTAAGTTAAACCAACATAAGCTGTCCATTTATGGTCTTGCATTGTTTTAACTAACTCTATTTTAAAAAACAAAAAACCAAAAACTCTCATGTAAGCAAGACCTTATTTTTATACTGAAGATACATATGGGCAATATGGAAACTTTTATATTGGTCTCTGGTCATAGGAAGTATATACTAAGAAAACCTAATGTTTGGCTCACATTAGGTGGACAGTGTTCTTTTAATAAAAAGCGTATAAATTGTTTATAACAAAATGTAAATTTGGGGGTTAAACTAACCAACAATGTTCTTTGAAAACTATGCTTTTAAACAGTCATTAAAGGAATAATCTGCACTATAATCTAGAAATCTCCTTGTGATTCTTTTCAGTTTATGGCTGCTGATAAATTCATTCAGCCTGTGCAAAGAGAATCTTATTTAATATTTAGCATTTCATCTATGTGCACTTTTAAGCAAAGCTACCTGTATGTCAAAGCCATCCCAACCTTTGTTATAACACTGAACAACTGCAGGGACATATACACATCCGGCTGTGCCTCCAGTACATTGTAACTGGGGAATGGGAGATGTCCGTCGAGAAGCAGTATATTGATCTCTGTAGAGAGTGAGAGTTTGAACCTCTCGTAACAAAACTCTCCCTGAAACAGGAAGTACACAGATTAACAAAATTAGAATGGAAGAAGAATTTGTTTCAGAACAAGATTAAATGTAACAGTTAATACAAACAGCCTGCCAACATGCTTTCAGAAAGAGAGAATACTTTAAAAACCACATGAGACTCCCAACAACAATCTGACTGTGGCTGAAAGTTTGTGACACCTACAGACCCTGCTATAATAGGACCCAGCTCTGTTCTGTTCCTTTGCAAGAGATGTTATTGTGTATGTTACAGCCCACCTGACACCACACAGACAACATATAGGCTTACGAGACAAGAGCCGTTGGCTACAATGCAGTAGCTACTCTGTGAAAAGTGAATACCAGACTGTGTCTACCACAGAGATACCCATGAACAAAATTTGGTTAAAATATACCTGTCTGTTTTATAGACTCCCAAAAAACTTCTGATGGGCACTTACAACTGAATGTGAAATTAGTAAAAATGAAAGTGGAGGAGAAACCTATGATGTTAGTAAATCCACATACCAGTCAATCACATTCAGCGCAGCGGTATACAAATTGAAATCTTCAAGCAAGAAAAATGAGTAAAAGGGGGTGTAACTTCAGCCTAGCCTTCGTCAATTTATAAATCGATGACCTATCTACTGTAACAATCCCTAAATCAAATGTCCATTATATCACTGAAAAATTAAATTATTGCTATATCATGACGACTAAATATACTATCACTTCTTCATGAGTATAGCCAAAAATCTTACACCTAAAAATTCACGCTAATGCATGAGCCATGCAGGTCAAAGAACCCCCACTCCATATAATAATTTCTCAGGGGGACAAAAAAATGAAAACAAGTAATGAAGTAACAGACTAACATGGCTCTCTCTCCATCAGTAAAATTCTGTTAGAGACCTGGATATAGTCTCTAAATAATGCATACACAAAAACAAGTCATACTAGGTCAGTCCAGTGAGTGGAGCCGTCCCAAATTTACAGGCATGGAAAACATGGCAGACTGGGAAACCTGGTGTCCTCCTGTGCAATCTGGCCTTCTTTGTGATTGAACCCCATACTGTACAGATTTCATGGGAGGTGACCAGTGTTTTTCAAGAGGAAATTGCAGAACGATCACCAGGCTATTTTAGGAGGATCGCAGTATTGCCACCCTTACTTCTGCACTGCCTTCTGAGCTGGGCAACTTGAGAGCAGTATCTCTAAGGTTGGCGAGACATCTTTCTCTGAAGCTAACACTCCACTAGCAGCAGTGCAGAAGTAAGGATTGCAATATCATACCCATCTACTACTCCTTTCAGAGCTAGGAATCCAGGATGGCATGTAAAACCCAGATCTGCAGGCAGCACTGCAGAAACAAAGCTGCTAATACTAGACCTTCTTGTCCTTACGTCTGTTCTCTGCGTTCAGAGCTGGATTCCCACTCACCAGCCATTGCTCTCCAGCTGCCCAGCTCTGACTGCAGCAGCACCACCACCCACCAGCAGTGCAGACGTGAGAATAGCAGTGCCACAATCCCCCCACCCCTAAGGTTGCGCTCCCCAGACAACTCCTTTCCGGATCAGGGCCCCTACAATTACAGCGCCTGCCATTTCTGAAATCACGCCATTAAAATCCTAGTGACCGTGAGACGGACCAAACCGGACAGCGGACAGCGCAATGCGTCTCGGACCATTTACCACCGTGGGCCACGTCCAGCTAAGGCTGTTACAACAGTTACCGGGTTAACAATCGGACCCAGCGGCTGCTGCCCGGGCTGCAGCCATCAGGGCCCACCAGCCCCGCCTCGGCGGGCGCCGCCCTGAGCCGGTGCGGCGGGCCACAGCCGGCAGCGCCCAGCCCTTCAACCTCGCTGCAGCCGGCAGGACTCGTGCGGCACCGCCAGGCACCGCTCTGTGCCGGGTGCCGGGTGCGCGGGCCGCGGGCCAGGGAGCTGCGGCTGCGGGAGCGCCAGAGGCCGAGGCCCCGCGCCCGAAAGGGGGGGGGGGGGCCCTGCGGCGCGGAGCCGCCCAGCGCCGCCGCTGCCGCCTGCCTCTGGCGCCCAGGCCCGAGCCCTACCTGGCTGCTCCCAGCCTCGCGCCAGCCTCCACCCGCTCGCGAGCAGCAGCAGGGAGCCCAGCAGGCCGCCCCAGCCGGCCGCCATGACGACTACAGACCGCTTCCGCCTGCGCAGTCACCCGGCGCCGAGCGCTCCGGTACTGCGCAGGCGCCCGCAGGCCGTGCCCTCTGATTGGCCGCCGATTGTTAGACGCTCCTCGCCGGCGCCTCCTGCGGGTTAAACCGCCGGCCGCGCGGGCCGGTGACGGAACGCCGTGGGGGGCGGAGTCCGGCCGTCTCCGCCCCCGCCCCCGCCCCGGCCGGCAGAGCCAATGGGAGCAGAGGACTCTACCAGCCGCGCGAGGAGGCGGGGGAACCTGGGCCGCGTCTCACTGCGCCTTGGTGGTACAAGCCTGGGCGGGGGGCGTCCCCCAGCAGCCAGCCCTGTGCCCTTGGCGGGGAGCCCTCGCTGAGCCTGAGGGCCCTGCCGCCCTGACCGCTGCCACCGCACGGCCCATGGGCCGGGGGAAGCCGCGCAGCCCAGGCAGTAGCCGGTGGGCGGTGGGGGCGTCTGCCGCGAGCGCCTCTCAGGCACAGGCTCGGCCCTCCCACGCCGCTGGAGCGGCGGGCAGAGCTAAGGGTGTCTGGAGGCAGCGCCCTCCCGTAGCTTGTTTTGTCAGGCAGGAGATTCCCGGCGCAGGAGGGCGGACGGAGCGGCATGTGATGAGAACCCAGCTCCGGTGCTCACAGTTCCCGCCCGGCTCACGTGGCAAGACTGATTAGAGAGCGTGGGTTAAAACCCAGGCTGCTTATAACTCCAGGAGAACAAGGGATAGTAAGTCGGGTGTCATGGGATCAGAGGGAAAGTCCTCACACGGATTCATCATCAACAACCAGGGGCTCAGCGCCCATTGGCGTCTGATGCCTCCCTCACAATTTCCTTCCATCTCTCCCTGTCCGGTGCAGAGTGGCTTAGTTTCTGTAGACTAGCTCTGCACCAATCTACCATATCATCTACTCATTCTCCGTGGCGTCTGCCTCTCCTCTTCAAACTGTCCTTTATGCCAAATACCAGGGTCTTGACTTTTCCTTTGTTGTTCATTCTACAGATGTGACCAAATAGTTGTAACTCCCGTTGTTGAACTTCTGTTGTATAACCTGCAGTGGTAACAGAGAGGTAGCTGTGTTAGTCTATAGTCTAACAAAACAAACCAGCAGTCCTGTATTGCACTTTAAAGATTAACAATATAATTTATTAGGTGATGAGCTTTCATGGTACAGACCCATTTCCTCAGATCAATAGCATTTCCTGTACAGACTCACAGTTATATAGCACAGAGGTCCAAAAACATAAAAAAAAAAAAAAAACTGACAAATGAGATACATGAAATTGAAGGTGGGGAGAGGGGGAGGTTCTATTTCAACTGTATCTTCCTACATAATGCTCATTGATGACCTACATCCATCCTATTCTCAGGATCTTTTTATAACAACTCCTTTCAAATGCCAATATCCTTCTATTTGAATCTTTCATTGTCACCCACGTCTCACGTCCGTACAGCATGCTGCTGAATACACACGTTTTCAAGATGCTCAACTTCCTTAGGAAGATAATTGCTTTGCTTTTCCAGATCTTATCAATCACCCTCAAACTCACTCTTGCTTTAACTAGTCTAGTTACTATATCCTTCTTACAGTCTAGAATCATACGTGTTGTTGCTCCCCAGATACATGAACTTTTCTATGTTCTCTAGTTTGATCCCGCACTGCGATTCGGGGTACACCCTCTCAGCAATCTTCTGGAGTCTGCCAAGGATGACGCGAGCGAACAGTTTACCAGTGACGCTTAGGAGGGAGATTCCACGGTAGTTGTTGCAGTCGCTTCTGTCTCCTTTGTTCTTATACAACGTTACAATGTTAGTGTCACGCGTATCCTGTGGAACCGCACCCTCTTTCCAGCACAGGCACAGTAGCTCATGCAGGGGTTCCAGGAGTGTGTCTGCGGCATATTTGATTACCTCTGGTGGTATACCATCCTGACCAGGGGCCTTTCCAGCTGCAATGCTGTTGATGGCTCTCTTCAGTTCATCCACAGTCGGCTCTTGGTCCAGTTCGTCCATGACTGGTAGGAGCTCGACGGCATCGAGGTCTACCGTTGATATGGTCTTCTCTCTAAGGCAGCTGCAGGAGAAGTGCAGGGAGCAGAGAAAGCCACTCTACATAGCCTTCATTGACTTGACCAAGGCTTTTGACTTGGTCAGCAGGGATGGTCTGTTCAAACTGCTCCACAAGATAGGCTGTCCTCCACGGTTACTGAAGATGATCCAGTCGTTCCACGAAAACATGAGAGGAACCATCCAATATGACGGCGCATTATCGGATGCTTTCAGAATCAGGAGCAGCGTCAAACAAGGATGCGTGCTTGCTCCAACATTGTTCGGGATCTTCTTCACACTTCTCCTGAAACATGCCTTTGGATCTTCAACAGAGGGCGTCTTGCAGCACACAAGATCCGATGGGAAACTGTTTAACCTTGCAAGGCTGAAAGCTAAGTCTAAGGTGTGAGAAGTCCTCATCAGAGACATGCTGTTCGCAGACGGTGCTGCTGTAGTGTCTCACACAGAAGACCAGCTTCAAAAACTGCTGGATCGGTTCTCCAAAGCGTGCAAGGACTTTGGGCTTACCATCAGCCTAAAGAAGACGAACGTACTCGGTCAGGATGTTGCTGAATCCCCATCAATCAGCATTGACAACTATACGCTAGAGGCTGTCCACGAGTTCGTTTACCTAGGGTCCACCATCACTGACACCCTGTCGTTGGACACTGAGCTAAATAGGAGGATCGGAAAAGCGGCCACAACTCTGTCCAGACTCAGCAAGAGAGTGTGGAATAACAACAAGCTGTACACTCACACCAAAATGCAAGTCTACAGAGCCTGCATCCTCAGCACCCTCCTTTATGGCAGCGAGACTTGGACCCTGTGTGCCCGCCAGGAAAAGAGGCTGAACGTCTTCCACTTGCGCTGCCTCAGGCGCATCCTTGGAATATCATGGAAGGACAGAGTGACCAACACTGCCGTCCTTGAGCAAGCTGGAATCCCAACCATGCACACCCTCCTCAGGCAGCGTCGACTCCGCTGGCTTGGCCACGTCCACAGGATGAACGATGGAAGGATTCCAAAAGACATCCTGTATGGTGAGCTAGCCTCTGGCAAAAGACCTCCCAGACGCCCCCAGTTGCACTACAAAGATGTCTGCAAGAGAGACCTCAGAGAGGTAGACATCGAGCTGGACAACTGGGAAGATCTAGCAGATGACCGCAGCAGATGGAGGCAGGGGTTACACAAGGGCCTCCAGAAGGGCGAGTTGAAGATCAGACAGCTAGCAAAGGAGAAGCGAGCGCACCGAAAGCACAATAAGGACTTGCCAGACACCCACTACATCTGCAAGAGATGCAGCAAGGACTGTCACTCTCGTGTGGGTCTTTATAGTCACAACAGACGCTGTAAATGAAGTCCTCAATTGAAACTTTAAAGGGCGCGATCCATAGTCTATGGAGACTGAAGGATGCCTACTACTAGTTCGATCCCATGTACACTGATCGTCCTATTTCCTTATCTCCAAAAACATTCTGGCTACGTCTACACTAGCCCTAACAGCAGATAGGAATAAGGGGATTTCGAAGTTGCCAGGGTCCTTTCGAAAAGGAGCCCCATCTGGACGAGCCACGGCAATTTCGAAGTGCACAGCTGCCGGCATGCTAATATGTGTTTATTCTGAATATGTATTTCAGCACTTCATTAGTAAACTTCGAAATGGCCACTTTGAAGTTTGGGCTAGTGTAGAGGTAGCTGAGTGTGGAGGGAGATTGAAGTGCAGTGGGGCTCTTCTGCTGTGTCTTCCGCAGCAGGTGAGACTGGCCCATGTCACCTGGCCCCGGCGGCTGGAGAGAAAGGAACGTGCTTTGTGTGGGGGGCTCCCCCGGCAGGGCTCCCGGAGCCGGGGCTGTGGCACTATCTGCAGGGAGCCCCGCAGGCCGGGCTGCAGGGGCGGGACGGCAGCCTGCGAAACTTGCTGCGCCTGGCCCTTTAAGGACTCCGGGGCGACACTGGCCCTTTACGGGGCCCCAGCGCAAGGCCTGTCACGTGACGGCGAGTGCGCGCGCGGCGGTGTTGGCGCACGCGCACGCGGAACCGGAAGTGTTGCCTCGCCGCGCGTTTCCGGGGTTGGGTCTGGCCTGCTCGGTGTGCGGGGCGGCGGCGGCGCTATGGCCGGGATCAAAGGTGCCGAGGGCCCGGGGGGTGGGGCCTGGGGCCTGGGCCGGGGCTGACCCGCGACCCCGTGTCCCAGCTTCGCCCAGCGCCGGGCAGGGTCCCTGGTCCGGCCCCGGCTGGTCGCGGGGCACCGATCGCGCGCGCTGCCCGGGGGCCCGGCCCGGCCCGGCCCAAGCCTCGCGGGCGCGGGCAAGCGCTGCCCTCCCGCAGCCCGTCGGGTCCGCCCCGCTTAGCGCCCCGTGGCGCGGCTGAGCGCACGGGCGGGAGCCGGGTTTGCGCGGGACGAACGCGCTTGCCTGGGTCGGGCTCCTCCGGAAGGGCGCCCCCCGCCCAGTCTCCCCTTCGAGCGCGGCTGCAGCGCGTCCGGCCCGCTCGGCACCTCCCGCAGCGGGTGTCGCCGCGCGCGGAGTGATCCGCGGGCAGGAACGAGAGCGCTCGGGCACGGGAGCTCCCCTGGGAGTAGGGGAGTTGCGCTTCCGTAAAGTGAACTCACCGGCCTCGGTGCCGGCGCGGCCGCGCTCGTCTGCCTCGCGAAAACAAGGAGTCCCCGGGCACCCAATAGGCCAACGGGTCCGTTGGCGCATAAGCCCATGGAAGCTGGTGCCCTAAAAGATCTGTTAGTCAGTGAGGTGCCACAGGACTCGCTGTTGGTTTTGATCTCAGTACGTTACTTAAGGACAGGTTTAAAGCGAAGGCAGCTGACTGCCTAAGCACTGTAAGGGGGTAGCTGTGTTACCCTGTACTCCAGCAAAACAAGAGAGCAGAAACGTAGCACGCTAAAGACTAATCTTTAAAGATCAGTCCGATGAAGTGGGTCTGTCCCACGGAAGCTCATCACCGAATAAATCATTTGGTTAGTCTTTAAAGTGCTACGTTTCTGCTGCTTTGTTGGTTAAGAATTGGTAAGATTTCAGCTTCTTGATCTGTCATTCACCTCAAAAAGCATATTACGCAAACCAATAACTTCTAAGGAGAACAGGTTTAACATCAGATTTAAAATGTTCTTATATTAATAATTCCTTAATTTTAAAATTTTAAATGAGCTAAAAGGTGCTCCTGAGATCTTTCATTGACTTTTCCTGCATAATTGTATTTTCTTATTTTTTTTTTAAATGACTCATATAAATAGAGGAAACTAATGATTGAGAGTACAGGGTAAACAGTACAATGTACTGTATACAGAATGCTGCCAAATTAACGTAGGGCTTGATTCAGAGTCCTTTGAGGTCAGAGTTTTTGTTAACTCTAGTGGGCTTTGCACTCAATCAATAAACTACATAGTCAGTTTTTAAAAACATGAAAAGAAAACATATTTTACAATTCCAAAAACTCCTGATCACTTCTATTTTATTTTCTGACTCTGTTCTTGGGGAAATTGTATATACCACATAGTTTTATGAGAAACCACTCTTCATTCTCATAGTTATCTTAATGCTACTGCCCAAGTTAAGTTATATTTTCCTCACGGTAGGATTAATAAAGTAATCCCATATGGTTACCTTAAGGGACCAATAACTCTTCTTGTGCTTCAGAAAATCCCAAAGTGGATATGGCAGTTCCACTTGCATCATCTTTGTTTTTTAAGTATTAATAGGTGAAAGTATGTAGTAAGAAAGAGATGAAAGCTATGGTGACCGTATCTCCCTTTCCCAAATACGAGACAGGGAGATATGGGGCGGAGGGGTAGCTTCTCCAAGCACCAGGGAGTCAGGAAGGAGGTAGCAGCTGCCCACCCTCGCTGAGCTGTGACAGCCTCTTGTGCTCCTAGGAGCAGCCATGGCGCTTCCCCCGCAAATCCCCTGCCTTCCCCAAGCCCTGAGGAAACAGCAGGGACAGGGTAGCTATGGTGATTCCCCCCACACCGTCCCTGAGCCCAGGCGGGGGCAGCAGGGATGGGGGAGCCACCCATGCTCCCCCTGCTTCCCTGAGCCCCAAGGAAGGGGAAATAGGCTAACCTGCTGTCTCCCTGTTCTCCATCCAGAAGCTACAGCTGCTGGTGAAAAATACGGGGCAATTAGTCCCTTTTCTAAAATAAGTAGGGAAGCTTTTTTGGCACCCCAAATATGGGACCATTCTGCCACAAATGGGATGGATGGTCACCCTAGTGAAAGCCTCAGTTTGAATTACATTCACAACTTCATCTAATGCAATTTTATTTTAAAGTTTACTTTTATGTGTTGTGATAAATATAAACATTCAGAACCTTTTATTGTAATACCAACAAATATGATCTTAAATATCAAACAGATGAGAAATAATGTTTGTGTATAATCGTCTAATGGCTTGGAATCAGTGAAAAAAAATCTGACAACTTGAGTTCAGCAGACTTGAGTGAATCCTACTTAATACACAAATGATAATCCAGACAAGATGTAAATCTATGAAGTACAGTAACTGTAAAATTTAATCTGGCTGTAGATGAAGTTAACGTTTTCCTTGGTAAATGACCAAGCGGCTTTATAAGAGTGTATCATTTGGTATGCTGTAAAAAAGAGGATTTAAACCAATTACACTTCAACATCAATAAATGGGAATAGCTTCTATTTTCTAATTAAGAAACGATTTCTAGTAGATGCAGTTACCATACTTCATATATAAACTTGGACACCCATGAATGTGAAAAAAATTATGAGATATGTGTTGCAACTTGACACTTGTTTAGGCAAATATGACTGACATAACATTTATTTAAAACATTACTTAAGCACAAAGGTTTCAGACCATAAGGTTATGGATGATTATCAGTCTGACCAGTGATACGAAACAAAATGAGCATAAGGCAATGAGTTTATCTGAAAGAGACTGGGGTTCTTTAAGCTTACTAAAATCTTAGGCTAGGGTTACATTACAGCAGCAGTTTCCAAACTTTTCTAGATGGGGACCCATTTTGACAATTCAGGAAGACTTGGTGACCCACAACAATTCAAAAATGGGGCAGAGAAGAGGGGAGGAAAGCAGTGCCCTAACTAACTTTGTGCCCGAGGCAAGAAAACAAAATTGCACAACCTCATGTTTATATATTCATAGTAGTAATTTATAGAAAAAGGGAAAATATGTTAATAATAACATAATAGCACTGTGTTTATTGTAGTTAATTATTATTATAGTTGATTGAGTTGTGGTGGGGGAAAGACCCTCATCTCCAAACAGCTCCACCCCCACGTTCCCCCAGCTTAAACCCCACACTCAGAGCTGGAGGGGCTGTGGAGGAGATACAAACAAAAAAATGAAAACTGTCAGATCAGCTGTGTAGAACAGAAGTGGGGACAAAAGAGGAGAAGGGAGGAGGGGAGGTGAAAATTAGTTACTGCAGGAGTCTGTTAAGTGGCTTCCCTGGGACGGCTATGAATACCAAAGATGGAGAAGCTGATGTGGGTGGGAGGGTGGGTGGGTGTGGGGCTCACAGAGGGTGTGGGGCTCCTGCTGAGGGTAATCTAGGAGACCAGGTGACACCTCTGTACTGCAGACAAAGGAGGATGTGGAGCTTGAGGGTTTTGAATTGAAACTGGGAGGTGGAAAGCAGTTAGTCTGGGCTGGGAGAGAGAGAGAGAGAGACAAAGGAGGGGGCAAAGCCCCAGCTTGTGGGGGCCCTCAGGGCCTTCTTTCCCCAAAATGGATTGGACTCTGTCTCTGATTGCTGTACTGACACCTCTGTATGATGCTGTGCCCTGTTGGCTAATTAACCTGCTGTTCTCCTGCTCAGTGAGAGTCACTCCTGCTGCAGATGGGGTGCAGAGCTTGGGGATCCCTGAACCCCATTACAGCTGTCTTTATAATGCATAATTGCTTCTCTAATAATAGAGAGAGCTGCTGGATGTGACCATGTTAAAGAGCTGCAAATGGCTTCAAGAGCCACGTGTAGCTCTGAGCTGCTGGCAACCGTCAAATTTAATCACAACCCATGTTTGGGTCCCAACCCGTAGGTTGGGAACCCCTGCCGTACAGTGATATGTCGACAGAAGTCACCGTCAGAAGAGACTGCCCGACAACAGGGTGCAGCCATACACAAAAGCCAAGTAGAAGAGCATGCCGCTCTGTCACCAGAGCGCCCAGGCTGCCCAGCTCCTCTCTTGACAAACCAGGCCCCCGGAAGCACAGCAGACAGGGCTGCCTATCGTTCTGGATGCCCTGTCGCGAGAAGGGCCCTCCAGAGCATCCGCACAGCTTTTTTGTCCACAGACTATTGACAGCAGCTTCATGGCTTAGAGGCAGAACACTGCTGGCAAAAGTGCTGAGTTTTGTCAACAAAGCACATTTTGTGTGTGGGCGTTCCACGGGTTTTGTTGACAAAACTCATTAGTGTAACCATAGCCTTACTGTGTCAAGTGAATGCAAGTCATTTCTTTGCAACTTAGATGTGGGATATTCAATTCAATAAGCATAATTTGTGTCATATTTCAAAGTTGACTCCATTTGCATAATTAATCAACATTTCTAGTTTCTCATAAGTCATGTATTTGAATAGATTTCCTTCAAACATGCAAAATACCTTCTGTTTGTTTTGCAGCCTTAATTATAGCATGCGCTATCAAGCAAATTCTAGGGAGAAGGGGGACTAATATCAGTTTGTCCCAATCTACTGCAAGGGCATCCACTGATCGGTGTTACATGTCTGTAAAAGTAATGTTGACTTGGATGTTGTAGGGTACTTTGTGTGAACTCAAAAGCTTCTTTCTGTCACCAACAGAAATTGGTTCAGTAAAGATATTTCATTCTCCACCTTGACTTTGAAAGTCTGTGAATGCAGCAGGAAGAGGCTCTTAACTCAGTGACATTCTTCACCTGTATAGATATTGATCAGCTTTGCCAAGAGCAAAAAAATGGTCAGTGCTGTCAGAGTGTGTATTAGAGTTCCATATGATCCAAGAAACTGACTATCCTGTTCTTTGAGAACAACAAGAAGTCCTGTGGGGCCACTCATGCATCTGATGAAGCGGGTCTTTGCCCACAAAAGCTTATGCTCCGAAATATGTGTTAGTCTATAAGGTGCCACAGGACTTTTTGTTGTTCCCAAAGACGCAGACTAACACAGCTACCGCTCTGATACTTATCCTGTTCTTTGTTTGGTTTTCCCTGTAGCTTTGATTAGTCTGTCCTTCGGAGGAGCAATTGGATTAATGTTCCTGATGCTTGGGTGTGCCCTGCCACAGTACAACAGGTAATGTGTGCAGTTTTAATACACTTTTGTCTCATGCTCTTTCATTACTGCACAGTCTGTTTTCCAGCAGCAATGCAGTGAAAATCCTTTTAGTGCACATTGGCCTGTTCTTATAGGCAATATTTTGATTATGGATTGAAAATGTTGATAAAACAATAACTTGTGAACTAGTTGGTTAGCAAATGGAAACAACTGATGTGAATATAGGATAGGCTTAATTTAAATCTGATTCTTAGGAAATAACAATCAATTTAATGCATACAAAATTGGACCTGACTGTCTAGGAAGGAGCACTGCAGAAAGGGATCTAGGGCTTGTAGTGGGCCGTAAGTTAAATATGAGTCTACACTGTGACACAGTTGCAAAAAGGGAAGAGCAAACATCATTCTGGGGCATATTAACTAGAGTGTGAGAAAGACATGAGAAGTAATTCTTCCACTCTGTGCTGATTAAGCCTCAACTGAGGTATTGTGTCCGGTTCTGGGCACCACATTTCTGGAAAGATTTGGAGAAGGTCCAAAGAAGAGCAATAAAATGATTTTAAAGGTCTAGAAAACAGGATCTATGAGGGTAGATTGAAATAATTTAGTTTGGAAAAAAGGTTTATTTTGTTTGGAAAAAAGAATGAGAGGAGACCTAAAAGGTTGTTGTAAGGAGGAGGGAAGAAATTATTTTCCTTAATTTCTGAGGATAGGACAAGAAGCAGTGGGCTTGAATTGCAGCAAGGGAGGTTTAGGTTGGACATTAGGAAAAAATTTGTAACTATCAGGGTGATTAAACAGTGGAATAAATTGCCTAAGGTGGTTGTGGAATCACCATCATTGGAGACTTTTCAGAATAGGTTATACAAACGTCTGTTAGGGATGATCTAGATTGGGGTGCACAGAGTGGAGGGCTGGATGCCTCACGAGGTTTTGGAACTTCATAAAAGGGAGTGTAGTATGATCAGCTGCTGGGTGTCAGACTCATTCATCTCATTAAATGTTGAAATATGTTACTGCTTTAATGTCTGTGTATTCACTTTTATATATCAGTTAATGAAATTTTTCCTTCTACAGACTTACTTTCTCACACATGCCAAAAGTTTGGTTTGGTTTGGTTTGGTTTTTTTTTCAAATGAACATAATGGAAATTTCTATAATTTTAGATGACATTAGACAGGTTGCGGGGGAGAGGCTGCCGATTGTAGGGACAAAAGAAGAGCCTGACATAAAAAGTTTGTTCCCCTCTGATCTAGATGGTGCTTGGTCCAAGTGCAGGGGATTGAACTTGATGGCTTGTCAAGGTCCCTCACAGTTCTTGTATACTGTGATTCTACAAAATCCAAGCCATTAAGTAAAGCATCAGAAAATGTTTCTCAAATACTTTAAATCCTTTTCTCTTATAACTGCGGGCACTTTGATTGGGTAACAGAAGTATATTGCTAGTTTGTCCAACAACTCTGTTGACTAGTTGACAGACTGGCTGATACACACAGTGTTGTAGCTGAGGTGGTCACAGAATATTAGTGAGGCAAGGAAGGCAAGGTTGTATCTTTTATTGGACCAACTTCACAGTCCTTCTTGGCAGCACAAGTTGGTCCAGTGAAAGATGCGTATCTCATCTGCCTTGTCTCTCTAGATTCATTGAAAAACAATGGCAGGCTCTTCTATTACTTCAGTATACCACGACTGTCTGATAAATTGTCTTTCCCTTCCAAATGAGGGTTGAATTAAAAAAATATATATATAAACACCTCTTGCTCAGTAGGATGACATCAGCACTGTTATGGGAAAAGTTGTCTTCATGGGTCTGTATTTTGGTCCGTAGCATCCTTTTTTACTACTTTGAGTGTTGAATGCCAGGTGTGGTGTTAAATAATCTGCGTAACCACCTCCTTATTGAGTGAACTCTCACTTTAAAATAGCTGCCAAAGTATTTCTTTTCTAGGTTCTAAAAAAATATCATGGAGATACTAATTCCATTCCATGACTTTTTTTTTTTTTTTTTTTTTTTTTGTAAATATCTGTGGAGAACAAGTCTCTCCTTCCGCACACAATTTTTTTTCTGGGCAGCTTTTAAATCTTATAAAGCTTGGCTTGGTTGCATAAAATATTCAGAGAGGAGTTGATCATATCTGATTCTCTTAAATGATGCAGTGAAGTTCCCAGAAAACCAGTGGATAGATATCTTCTGTGTGCTTAAGAAACCATATCTGCTTAAGTGCCAGTAATAAAATCATTCTTGCCAAATGTTATGAAGGTATGGATTACATACAAAATGGCATTGTTTTACTTGGACATTTAAACTGTGAAAAGATCTTGGCACATGATTACCTTTTAGTATTATCACTGGTTTTTGTTTTGTCTTAAATGTTTCAATACAAGTTCATGAAGCAAAGGGAGGAGCAGATGGAGATCTTTCTCTGTTACCTTCTGAGAACTTCTCAACCTGTTTTCTTCCACTGTAATTGAGGTCAGGTGAAACAGCCCTGGACATGAACATTTGGGGTTATTAACAGCACATTTTCATTGGTGGCCCCATCTTGGTTGTACCTTTTACTTCCCAGGTAAATGAATTGGAACTAGTATGAGTGTCAGTTCATTTTGGAATGCCCCATTCTTAAATTTTTGCCTGATCGGGGTTATAACTTTGCAGTGGGGTTTTAGTATTATAGTTCATTGAGTTCTTAATATGCTTTTTACAGCAATCAGTGTGATATGGGCTTCTTAAACTTTCCTGATCCCAGGCTGGTGGGATAAAAATATACACATAAGAGCGTTTATCATGAAAAGCAATAATATAATTTACTGTGGAGAAATTAGAATATTAACTCTTGTCTTTTTTTTTTTCCCCAGCCAATACTGGCCACTGTTTGTTCTGTTTTTTTACATCCTTTCTCCTATTCCATACTGCATAGCAAGAAGATTAGTAGATGACACAGATGCTACAAGTAATGCCTGCAAGGAACTAGCAATATTTCTTACAACCGGAATTGTCGTCTCTGCGTTTGGGCTACCTATAGTATTTGCCAGAGCACAACTGGTTAGTAATGTTTCCACATGGAAACATGTTCTTTGCTAAATGATTATCTTGTATTGTGTAATATGTGTTGTGAGCTTAAAGTTTAGCTGATGTGTTTTGATACAATTTTTAAACAAAGATATTTAAAGTGTACCTGAGTTAATGGAAATGTATAAAACCAGTGCCTCTTTTGTAAAGAGAAAAAAAAAAAAAGAGGTGGTGGTACTCAGCTGTCTGTCTGCCCCCTCCACCCTTTCCCTGTCCCCCCAACCACCAGTCCCACTCCTGGGACTGCTGAGGTGCCATTATTGGATACTGGCAAGTACCGGCACAAAACCCCCCCACTGTATATAACACTGCAAACATTCAAGAAAGAAAACATAAGAGAACTGTAAAAACTTACCCATGTAAGCAAAAATAGAAGTGTTCCAAATAGTGTGGACACAATTTATGGGCTGTTCTCCATGTTTGTCAGATTATTCTTTTTTCCTTTTTTGTTAGGCTCTGTAAACAAAATAGAGGATATCATAGGAGAGTTGTGAAAAAAATGTGGCCCTTACTCTAACCAGTGTGTAGTTCTTGCAGTCCCTCAAAACACTCCACACTCCTTTGCATTCTTTCACTTGTACCCGTTAAAAGAAAATCTAATCTGCTTTAATTCCATTGAAAAAAAATCAGAAAATATTTTTATATTTTTAAAAAGTTCTTTCCTAGAGGAAAACCTACAAATAGCGTGTCTTTCAAAGGTGCCCAAGGGAATCAGGTGCTCAACTTCTCTTAATTTTAATGCGTTATGAGCATTCAGATCTTTTTTGAAAATTCCACTTAGTTATTTTGGCTCTTAGTAACTTTTTCCTGGAGGGCTGCCTCTATAATTCTCTGTTTAGGCAAGTCTAGGACTGAGGCATGGAGTAAGTTTAGAGGAGATGGTAGTAAAAACCACTTCTGCCATTGCTAGCAAATGTAGGGGGAGCTGCTCTGGTGCCAGACCAAGGGCGAGAGAATTATTAAAATATGTCACTGTTCTGTACCTTTTGTGGTTCACGTGTAATCACAACATATTCATCCTTGCATCAGTGAATTGTTACACTACAGACAACGTTCATTGACTTTGCATACTGCTCTGTTTGTTTCATTTGGTTGTGTCATCTGTCTAGTTCTCTGTAGAGGTAACTAAATTTCCCTCATCCACAGATTCTGTGGGGAGCATGCGCACTTGTCCTCACAGGGAATACCGTCATCTTTGCTACTATCCTAGGATTTTTTTTGGTCTTTGGCAGCAATGACGACTTCAGTTGGCAGCAGTGGTGAAAGGAGTTGAGTACGGAACTATCATAGACATCTTGTCATTCAGTGGCCATCCATACAAACCAGAGAATGGGCAATATGAAGAAATAGCATAGAAAGCCTCTTGGTGTATTTTAGATACTACTTTTCACCTTGTTAATTGTAAGTGTATTACCTTTGCTGACTTGTTGATGGGTTTCAAGTTTTTTAAAGTTTGGAAACAGACTTTGTTTTCACATTTATCTAAATATGCTGAGTATCTCTTTAGTCATTTAAAATTTTAATTGTTTGTTCCATTCTGTTTTGTATTTATGCTACGTATAAATGATGGAACAAGAATTTTAAAATTGGTTTCCTTGCGAAAGTTTTGAAAATTTTTTTTTGTTTTTCTTTTTTTAAAAAAAGAAAATTAATATTGGGTTAAGGATAAAATGTATCTTTTTTTCCCTCTTGACCTTGGTGACTAAAATATGATGTACAAAGGAGAGGAAGTAAGCAGTTGTTCTACCAAAATGGCAACATTGCCAATAACCAAATGTGTAGCTTGTCAGTGTGTTTTGATTGGGGTATGGGTAATGGATGGCAGTACTAATTGTAGACTGTGCTGCTCTTATGTCACTACAATTGAGGTGTTGATGCCACTCGCTTGGGGATGGGACATCTGTTCTGCCAGTAAGCAAGTAATTATTTTTTGGGATCTGATTCCTATGGTTTCGACATTCTTAAAGGGTACTTCCCCTTTTTATTCTCAGCTCTTGAGTGGTTGTGACATACCCATCTCTTACGTGTAAGTTTTATTGTTGATGCTATAAAATGCAATATTTAAATTGCATTGGTGAGAAACTGATTGAATTCCATTTTCAAAATTGTTAGTGTTTCTATTTATAGGTATTGTATGTTTTTGGTCGTCTTTGTCAACTTTTCGCATTTTACCGAAAGGAAGGTAAAATGTTCATTTATGGAACTACTGATATGTTTGTTTGCAGCATATACAAATATTTTCCCTGCTTCCCTTTTTTAATTTATTTTATACATATTATATATTGAGTAGAATGGCTTTAAGTGTAGACTCTCGCTTAAATCATGGGTATTTAATTTATCTTAGAAAATGATTACTATATTAATATATAGTACAGTTCACACACAGCTTTTTTTGCAAGTCGTTGACTGAAGTGTTTTCCTAGTGACTTTCAGTTCATGTATTATCTATAATAATCATAATTCTTGTTCCCTAAGGCTATATCACCTGTAATTTAAAATACTGAAGACAAGTTTTCTGCATACCTCTCAATTGTCTGTTTTTAATTGACACAAATCTTACTTATTAGGCACTGATTGTGATACTCAGTGGATTAATGCAGATTAGCCAGGTTGACTGTAATAAATGTATCAATAAAGCTGACCAAAATACTTATAAAATATATTTTTATTCAACTTTTTAAAAAAAATGAAGATTAGCTAACTGTGCAGGCATGATAAAAATTAATTACATAGATCTTAATTACCAGTGCTTCAGTACACAAAGCACAAAGTGGATCTTGCTTTATCTGTTTGAAAAAGAATTATTTTATTTTAAAGGATGTGAATAAGCTATAAAACTGTCTGAAGTCTGATGATCATGAAGGTTACATATGTGGTATGATATGTTCAAGATGCTTAGTCTACTACATAGGGACAGAAGTTGGGTGTGTACAGCTGCCTGTCAGTCACTAAGGCCACACAATGTTGTGCACAGGCGCTTGGAGCAATGTCCTCCAGAGCTGTAAAGTAACTGAAGAATGAAGTCCTAAGTGTGCAGAAACTGACTCTTCAGCAAACAGCGTTGCACCCACCTGCAAAGACGTAACAGAAGAATCTCATAAGTGAGATGGAAGTTTTCGAAAGTGCCTGAGTTAAGGGCATGTCTCATTGGCTTTCAGTGTTTTGTTCAGCTAAGTAGCTGACATGCTTTTGAAAATCTCCTAAGCCAGTGGCTCGTTATAGTATTTGCTGTAGCCCAGAAGTTAGCACTTGTGGCTTTGACAACTTCTCAGATTCTTGAATTCTTTCTATGATCTGACCCACTCAGTTGCCTAAGAAATGGGTTCTGTTTTTCCCATACCAACATTGCTTTCGTAGTTATCAATGTAATGCCTTGCTACTCTTCCACTTGGGTCACAGAATCTGTTATATTTTAATAGCTGTGCATTTTTCTGTACATTCTTTGCATTGATAGCCTTGTATTCTTGATCATGTGCACTAATTAGTCTCTGGTTTCTAGGCTAGATGCTTGAGAGGTATGATTTTTCCATATAACATGCACTGAAATAGTATTGCCATCCTTCTGTAGAGAACTTTTGATGATGAAACAGTAAATGTTTTAAATATCAGCTTGAGTTCTGGCTGTTTAATGAAAATATACCATGTTAATCCATCGTGATGTGTTTTAAAGACATAGATTGCTTTCCCCAGCTTGTTTGCATGGACTTATCCTTGCTGTTGGAAAAATGTGCTTATTTTAAAAAAAATTACTTGAGGCAGTTTATGAGCTGGTACTTCAGTAATCAGTCTGTTATTGAGGCTTATTATGGAGGTTTAAGGTTATTTATCAGTATACAAAGATGTCCCAACAAACTCCATAAAGCCATAGAAGATAATATTTAAAATGTTCAGACACTTTTTCACACCTTTTTTTGTGGATATCATTTATAAGCTGTGTAGTAACCAGGTATTACCACTCTAATTTTGTATGTCACCAGACATACTCTACTAATAGATATTGCAATATGAGGACTTTTGAAATTTTTAAATTATACCAGGTTGTTAAAACAAAGTATTCTTTGTCAGTTGCAATCAGGTGAAGCACGCAGGCTAGCAAAATTTAAAATAAACGTTTTACAGTAATGTTATCAGTGAAAACTGGTATGTAGACCTTCTCCTACATTTATTGCCTCAGTACATGAGATAAGAATACGGATTTATAGAGAGTGATGTGAAATACATCCATCTGCAAACTTCTGAAAATTGGAAGTTGATAACATAGTGCTTTTTTCTAACAAAAACAATGCAAATTCTGGAAATTGTGGATATGCCCTATTTTCTAGCAAGATTTTTTGGCAGGGGTGGGTAGGGGGAAGTGAGAGAATTTGATGGGGTTAAACCAGATTTCAAAAGCAAAAAATGCATTTCTAATTTGTGAAATCTAAGAAAACTAAAATAGATGGGTTTTGGTGGTAGAAAATTAAGGTTTCAAACCATCACTCATAAGTGAGGGAAAAACAGTGAGTTGGTCCTGTAACGGGTGCTGAAAGAATTTGACAGTAACAACAGAGTTGCTCTTCTGAGGTAAATGAGATCTCCCACTACTGATCCCAAGAGAAGTGTTAATATTGTTTGTTTGGAGGCAACTGAGTTGAGACTATTAGCAAATAAGGTTTAGGGATACTTTAGGTCTGAACATAGCAGTGGAGATAAATTAACACACTGGGAATTGTAATTTGACTAGGATAAGTAATCCTAAAATCTAAAATGGTCTGAACTTCCACTGTCTTCTGAGCAGAAAAGGCCAAAAATTATTGCGGATGGGTAAGTTAAAGCAGGGGTGTCCAAGCCAGGGCCTGTGGGCCAGAATCCGACCCATGGAGCCTTTTTATTTGGTCTGTGATGCTAGCAGTGCCACCATTTTTAAAAGGTGGCTGTGTGGCTCTGAGCCACATGAGGCTTTTTAAGAAGCCATTGGTGGCTCTCACTGCTGCTGCCTGCAGCTCTGACAGTGCAGTACTCGATTTAATTGGTTTAATGGCTGTTAAACCAATTAAATTAAGTCCTGTTGTTTCAATGCTGTGGAGTAGTAAGAGCTACCCCTGCCATGCGGCTCTTTGAGCAGTAAGATGCTCAGAGCTGCAGGAGTGCTCCCTGGAGCTTGGAGGCAGAAGCAGGTAGCAGGAGCTGCTCTGGTGAGTTGTGAGCATTGGATTATGAGGGGTGTGCTGGGCTCTGGAGGAGGAGTGGGGTGTGGGGGGTGTTGGGCTCTGGGGGTAAGAGGATTGGGTTGAAGCAGGGAGCTGGGCGTGCCTCGCGCTGGAGAGGGGCCATGGGGCACTTCACCTGTCTCTGCGTGGTGGGTACTGGAGCACTTACCTTTTTCAAGGGGTGGCGGGTTTATTTAAAGGAAAAGGCCGGACGGGTCGAACCCCGTGTGACTGGTTTCCGGCGGGGGGAGCAGTTTGGGGGTGCGGGGGTTTCAGCCTGGGGGCGGTTTGGGGCTATTTAAGGTTCGGCCCCCGGGCCGGGCAGAGAACGGCCCTGTGGCCCTCGCTTGCGAGCGGGCGGGCGGGCGCGGCCGGGCTGCAGCGCACCCAGGGCTACCTCCGCCGAGCCACGGGGGGAGAGAGCCGCAGGGGCCCGCCCGCGGCGGCCCGCTCGAAGCAGGACTCGCGCGGCGGCCGCGCACGCACCCAGCGGCTCTGCAGCTCCCCGGGGCAGACCCCGGCGCGCGGCAGCGGACGCGGCCCGGGGGTGGGTCGGCGTTCCCAGCGCCCCGCACGGAGGAAGCGGGTCCCCGCCGGAGCGGCTGCTGGGCCTCGGGCGCCGCAGGGCGGCCGCGCGCTCTGCTCCCGGGACGCGCCCCGCGCGGCGGGAAGAAGGACGGAGCGAGCCGGGGAAGGCGCGAGCGGCGCGCGCCGCGGGGAGCGCGTGGCTCGGCGGCTGGTCCCAGGGGCGGAGCTGGGGCTGGCGCGGCAGCTACACCCTACGCGGGACCACGTGGCCGGCCAGAGCCCCGCCCTCCGAATGCCGCCAGTCAGGCCCCGCCCCTCCACTCGCGTCGGCAGACAGGCCCCACCCCCTCCGGCCCCGCCCCTCTCATGCTGCCGGCCAGGGCCGACGACGCTCCCCGGCCGAGCGAGCACAGCGCCAGCCCCACCCCTACACGTGGCCACTTCCGGGGCAGAGGGGACGCACCGACCAGCCGTCTTCCGGTCCCGTGCCCAAGATGGCGGCGGCGGCGGCGGCGGCGGGCGGCGCGGGGGTGGCCGCGCTGTGGAGTGAGGTGAATCGCAGCGGCCAGAGCGGAGACTTCGGCCGCGCGCTTAAGTCCGTCAACAAGTGTGAGTCCCGCGCGCCCCCGCCGTGTCCTGGGAGATTGCCGCGGGGCCGCGCGCTGACGTGTCAGAGCCCCGCCCCTTCGCCGGCGCGCGCCTGCCCCCGGGCTGGCTCGGAGCCGCGCTCGGGCTCGGGCGTGTCTCCAGCCGGGGCGGGGCGGGGCGGGGCGGACCGGACCGGACCCCGGCGTTACCCTCCCCCTCCCCCTGCGCCTGCACGGCTGGCGGCGCCCGACGGCCCCTTGCTGTGGCAGCGCATCTGCGGGCGAGCAGGCCTCGGAGGCCCGGATCCCCTGGCCCTTCCCCTACAACTTCCGCCCCCGCCGCGGGACAGGCCCTGGCCCCCGCTCCCCCGACCCCGCGCTCCGAGAACCGTCTCGGCGCACGGCCCAGAGCCCCGGGCACTGACCCGTCTCTGCCGCGGGGCTCCGGCCCGGCTGCCTCGTTCCGCAGCGGGCTGGGGAGGCAGAGCCCCGCGGGGCAGCCAGCCGCGGCGTGTCCCGAAAGCCGGCCGGGCTCTGCTTTCGGCGTGCGGCCGCGGGCGCTGTCCTGGCGGGGTAAGGCTGCTGGCCAGGCAGCTGCTGTTCTCTCCTAGGGCTGCCCTCATCTTTCTGTTCTCCCGCTTGTCGGGGTTACGCGTAGAACGTGCGGCCTCCCAGGCAGGGGTTGTCCCTGTTGCTACAGTCTCCCTGACCTGCTCCTAAATCTCTCCAGTAGTGGAGACTCCACAGCCTCCCTAGGTAGCTTATTCCAGTGCTCAACCACCCTGACAGTTGGGAAGTTTTTCCTAATGTCTAATTTAAACCTTCTTTGCTGCGGTTTAAGCCGGTTGCCTCTTGTCCTATCCTCAGAGGCCAAAGAGAACAAGTTTTCTTCTCCTCCTTGTAGCCTTCTTTGAGGTCTAGTAATCCCTCAATTTATGCAGAGGTTGTATCCTGGGAAACCGCCACGTAAATCAGATTTCACATAAATTGTGGAGTGGGGCTGGGGAGACCCCCAGAATTCCCCTGGCTGGGGGAGTGGACAGCTGGAGCCTCTGCAGAGCTGTGCAGATCTCCAGCTTCCCTCAGCTGGGAGGAGCCAGGGAGCAGCAGTGCTCTGCCACTGTTCCAGCGGCCCACTTTGCCGAGCTGAGAGAAGTGGTGTGGCTGCTGACTCCAGTGTCCCCTAGCTTTGGGAAGTGTGGGGGTGGGGGAGCCACATGGCTCCCAGCTGGGGGGCACACAGCTGCTTTCCGCATGGTTTCTCTCACATGGGAGAAACTGCACCGCAAGCAGCTATGTGTTTGCGGGGCTCTCTCAGCTGGGGGTGCCGGGGACTGGAACGGGATGGTGGTGTTTCGGTTTGCACTCAAGTCATGTAAATGCAAGTTAAACGCAAATCAAAATCATGCTTCTTGAGGGTTTACTGTACTTGAAAACCACTCTCTTATCCCTGCTAAGTCTTCTCTTTTCTAAACTAAACAAGCCCAGTTCTTTCAGTCTTCTCTCACAGGTCTAGAGAAGCTTAATCTTTCTTGTTGCTCTGCTCTGGACCGTCTCCAGTTTTTCCCTTATCTTTCTTGAAATGCGGTGCCCAGAACAGGACACAATACTCCAACCTGGGACCTAATCAGCGCAGAGTGGAGCAGAAGAATGAGTACTTATGTCTTGCTCACAACACTGCTGATAATGCATCCCAGAATCTTTCTTTGCAACAGCATCACACTGTTGACTCATATTAAGCTTGTGGTCTACTATGAACCCTTAAATCCCTCTCCGCAGTACTCCTTCCTACCCATTCACTTCCCAGTCTATAGAGCTGATTGTTCCTTCCTAAGTGAAGTACTTTGCATTTGTCCTTATTAAACTTCATCCTGTTTCCCTCAGACCATTTTTCTAGTTTGGCCATCTATAGTACAATAGCAAGGTGCAGACTATATTTTTTTCAGCAGTAGCATTATGTGACCAATTCCTTTGCCAAAGTATACTATGGCTTCATAAATCCATTGGTTTGTGGTCAGATTAAGATTGGTGAGAGACAGGAAAAGGAAATATTGATGGCAGGACAAGCAAGAATAGAAAGATGCATATTTAAGCCCTAATCCTACATCAGAGACTGTAGTTTGGTATTGTTTAGTTCTTTGGCCTACGTAAGGTTCCAAAAGAGCCTGACATTCTCTGGTGGTTGAATTCACCTTGCCCTGTCCCCTTAAATGTATTAGAACTCTCAATGTTGTAAGTTTTACAGAGGCACCCACAAGCTTTGTCAAATCCATTTGGGATGGTTGGGTGTTCAGGGAGCTCAGCCTTGCAAGATTTCAGTCTAGAGGAAGGAGCCTTGGTCTGTGTTTTCAGCTGTGGAAACAGCTGACCCATGGCCAACTGGAGTTTGGACAGTCAAGGTTGGAAGTGGTGGTGTCATATGTCTGTGGTGCTCTGTCACATTCAATGCCAAACCAATCAGGGTATAGGAAAAAAGCTCTTTCGTGTGTGTTGAGGGATGGAGTTGTTCTGTTTTCATCTGTAGTTAAATTGTCATGCATGTTGTATAACAAAAATATAAGCTCTGATCCAATTTTTTCCCCCGCTGTTTCCTTGGGAGCAAGATTCTAAGTCCTGAAATTAATCTTCCTGTCAGTGTGGGCTTGTTCTACTTTTTCTCAGGGTGCATGCTCTTTTGTAGGGATTGCAGATTAGGTAATGCCCAGTTGTCACCTTCCAGTCATATTGGACCTCTGGTCTGCAGAGTGACATGAAAGTGCGGTAACCCTGGTGCTCTCTAGCTCTCAGGCACTTTCACACTTAGCTGACATAAAGGCTTAGTCAGTGTTTTAAAAAAAAATCAGCAGTACAATTGCTGATTACGGATGTTGTTTGTTTATTTTACCAGTAATACTGGTAAAAACCCTACCCATTTTACCCACATAAAGGTATTTTATACTGGGATAGCTTTTGCTCCCTAAATCAGAGTGAGCTGTGCTAGCATACCTCCATTCTTGTCAGTGGTTTTGCCACTTTGTTTCACTGGGATTATGAAAGCAATTCAACTTCCTAGCTCAGACAAAGTCTGAGACATTATGTGGATTTTAATTTGATGAGCTCTGTCTTTTAATGGGTAGTAGGAAGGGAGTTACAGATTGTGATAACTCTTTGCTTCCCCAAGTGTTGCAGATCAACAAGGATGATGTGACTGCCCTTCACTGCAAAGTGGTGTGTCTCATTCAGAATGGAAGCTTCAAGGAAGCCCTCAGTGTAATCCACACCCACACCAAAGTGTTAACCAGGTGAGTGGTAGCGCCAGAGGTTCCCAGAAAGGAAAAAGTGCAAGCCCCAGGAAGCTGCTAATCTAGGTAGGAGGGTGGTGCTGGTAAGCAGTGTCTGTTGTTGAAGATTTGAGGTTTCACATGCTTAACTTTAGTCTTAGTCTACACAAGTTGACATATAAGGCTGCTTATGTCAGCCTAACCTTGTCACTTCATGCAGCACAACCTTTCTCCCATCCATGTAAGTGCGCTACTACACTAACAGCTCCACCGTCAGGAGAGGCATAGGGCATATGTCAGTGTAGTTAGGGTGGTGTAGCATCTGGGTGGACATTTCCTTATATCTGCTGTTGGCTATCATCCAGCAGACTTGTGAAATTGACTCTAAAGCAGACTCCTGGCTCCCCAGTCCGGCTGCTGCCAGGTCTCGGCTCCAAATGGGGCTGCTGCCTGGACTCCCAATTTCCCACTGGGAGCCCTGCTGCTCCCCAGCCCTCGGTTCCCAGCTCCACGCTAGGAACGCAGGAGCTGGCCAGATTCTACGTTTGGATCTACTCCCCAAAGGTGAGAGGGCCCGAGTGCCTCTTCCCCCACACCCTCCCATGCCAGCTCCTGACTGGGAGCGTGGAGGTGAGAAGACCTGGGAGACCGCTTAGCTTCTAATGAGCAGCTGAGTGGAACTGGGAGCCTGGGCCATCAGCCCTCAACTCTGTCCTCCTTCATTGGGTAGAGGCACTGTGTAGATGCACATCATTGTCAGGAGGAGGGTAGAGTAAATATCAGCCATTGCAGTAAATATTGGGGTGTTAGTAAATTGACCTAACACAGGTCAAAGGAAGATAGTGATATAGATACACCCTTCCTCTTGTAAGTGCTCACATTGAAGGCAATGGAACTGCTCAGTAAATGAAGCTCAGAATGTGCATAAAGCTCCCAAGACATTGCCCATACCTGTCCTTATTTGCATTTTCCCATCTGTGAAATAGCAGTCACAAATGTTACCCAGCTACCTTCCTGCCTCACAGAGCTGTTTGTGGCGTGGTGCCTGTGCAGTAGTGTAAGATTAAACACTGCTGCATAAAAACTCACTGTTAGCAACACTGCTGTATGTGCTGTCAGCATGACTTCCCTCTGGGGAAGCAAAAAGTATCCATGGAGGGAAAGGATGCAGAACTGACAATATTGTTGTAGCATCAGTACTCTGAAAGTATTTTCTTATATTCCTTATTTATAACCACTAATGTAATTGAAAAAAAAATTAGCCTTAATTTCTTGCCTCTTTGAACACTCATAATTTCAAGCAGCATTCAGTGAGCTTGCATAAGTGTGTATATATATATATAGTGTGTGTGTGCTTGTGAGGGTGGGGGGAACATCATGGGGAAATTATTTGTCAGGTGTAATGGTAGTGGATCACATAAGATGTGTGGTAGGCTTATGGGTAGTGCTGGGAAGGAGTGGGTGATTGTGATACATGTAGGTACCAAAGATACAGGGAAAGGTAGGAGAGGGGTCCTGGAAGCCAGAGTTAGACTGCTAGGTAAGAGATTAAAGTCCAGGATCTCCACAGTAGTGTCCTCTGAAATGCGTCCAGTTTCACGCACATGGCCAGGCATACAAGCAGAGCTGCAAGGTCTCAATGTGCAGATGAGACAAAGATATAGGGAGGTCACGTTTAGGTTTATTAGAAACTTGGGAACGTTTTTGGAGGGAGTGATCTATACAGGAGAGTGGGCACCATCTAACCAAAATGGAGCCAGACT
Organism: Carettochelys insculpta; assembly: GCF_033958435.1. Classification (NCBI taxonomy): domain Eukaryota; kingdom Metazoa; phylum Chordata; order Testudines; family Carettochelyidae; genus Carettochelys; species Carettochelys insculpta. The sequence continues at coordinate 138,180,887 of NC_134140.1, forward strand.
TCTGGCACAAGAATAAAGTGGGGTTATAGAGGACTTTTGAACTAAGAACTTAGGGGAAAGCCAACAGGTGCAGAGGAGCACATGGTCTGGGCAGAGCCCTCTTTTTGGGTTACGGGGGAGAAATCTGTACCATTGTGAAGTGGATAGGGTAATAGTAACAGAGAGGTAGCTGCATTAGTCTGTACTCCAACAAAACAAAGCAGCAGAAATGTAGCACTTTAAAGATTAACAAAATGATTTATTCGGTGAGGAGCTTTCGTGGAACAGACCCACTTCTTCAGATCAAGAAGTGGGTCTGTTCCACGAAAGCTCCTCACCGAATAAATCATTTTGTTAATCTTTAAAGTGCTACATTTCTGCTGCTTTGTTTTGTTGGATAGGGTTAGAAATTTGCTGAAGCACAGGTAGAAACTAATGCAGAAAGTCAAAATAGATTCCCATTTAAAAACAACACATGCAGGCAAACAGCTGAATGTTGACGAAATGTACAAGTGCTTATTTACAAATGCAAGGAGTCTAAATTGTAAGACTGGTGAACTACAGCGCCTGTCAATAGATGAGGATATTGATACAAACATAGTGGAAACTTGGTGTAATGATGACAGTGGGACCTGGTAGCACCAAGATACAAAGTACAGAGGGGGCTGCAGAGTAGGTTATGCTGGTAAGGCAGTGGCACTACCTGTGGGGAAAAAAGCGTAGAGCCAAGTAAAGTAAAAATTTAACCTGAGGAAACAAAAGACTACCATCAAACCTCTGGACAGAAATTCCATTTTTGAATGAAAAGCTCCTAGCAGTGGGAATATACTGATCACCAGATGACGCTGATTGTGAAGTGTTGAGGAAGATAGTCTGCGCAAGCAGAAAGCACAGTAATAATAGGTGATTTCAATTGTCTTCATACTGACGGGGTAAGTGTTATCTCATGTTGCAGAGACAATTTCTGGACTCCATAAATAACTGTTTCTGAGAGCAGCTAGTCCTAGAATCCGTAAGCAGAGAGGCAGTTCTTAATTTAGTTCTAAGGTGAGCACATCAGAACTGCTCTTCTTGTGGAACAGATCTGAAGTTCTTGCTTGTATTCATGTGTCAGTAGAAGAGGTTGTAGAACAAATTGATAAGTTAAGTGGTAATGAGTCACCAGGACTAGATGGTATTCTTTCAAAAGTTTTGAAGGAATTTGGATATGAAATTGCAGAACTACTAAGAGTCATAGATAAGCTATTGTTGAAACAAACCTCTGTGATTGGATGATAGCTCATGTAACGCTGGTGTTTGCTTTACAGAGGTGATCCTGTGTACTACAGGGTGAAGAGCCTAACTTCAGTACTGGGCAGATTGGTAGAAACTGTAGTAAAGAACAGAATTATCAAACACACAAATGAACACAGTTTGTTAGGCAAGAGTCAACATGGCTAATGTTGAGGGAAGTCTTGCCAGTCTGTGCCAGCAAGCATGTGGACAAGATTGTTGCAGTTGATATTGTGTACGTGGATTTTCGGAAAGCCTTTAACAAGCTCCCTCACCAAAGGCTCTTAAGCAAAGTAAGCTGTCATGGGATAAGAGTGAAGGTCCTCTCATTAATGGGTGATTGGTTAAAAGATAAGAAGCAAAGCGTAGAAATAAATGGTCAGTCTTCACAATGGAGAGAGTTCAAAAGCAGGGTTCTCCAAGAAGCTGTCCTGGAAATGTGCTGTTCAATGTATTCGTTAATGAGCTGAAAAAAGGGTGAAGTATGAGGTGGAGAAATTTGTGAATGAAAAAATGTAATCCATGACCATTAAGTCCAAAGCAGACTGTGAAGAGCTGCAAAGGGATCTCACAAAACTGGGTGACTGGGCATCGGAATGGCAGATGAGATTTATTTGTGCAAGTAGTGCACATTGGAAAACATAATCTGAATTAACTGTTCTCAATCGAAAAATTGCTCTTGGAATCATGGTGGATGGTTCTCTGAAAACTGAAGTGAGATGCACAACGGACATGAAAAAGATGAGCAGTATGCTAGACGTTATTGTGAAAGGGGTGAAAAATAAGGCACAATATCACAATACCAATATATAAATACCAATATATAAATTCCACTTGGAATGTAATTTTAAGAACACCATCTCAGAAAGGATATAGTGGACGTGGAACAGATTGAAAGATGGGCACCAAAGATGATCCAGAATATGGCTCCCATGTGAGGAGAAACTGAAAATACTCGGGCTGTTCAGCTTTTAAGAAAGAGATGAGCAAGCAGGATTAAGGTAGAGGTGCAAAAACTTGTGAATGGTGTGGAGAAAGTGCAAAGGGAAGTGTCATATACCTTTTCCCCCACAATACAAAACCCAATGAAATGAATAGGCAGCATGTTTCATATAGCCAAGAGGAAGTTTCTTTTTATACACCACACAGCTAGCCTATGGAACTTATTACCATGGGGTGCTGTGATGGCCAGAGGTATAACTGGGTTCAGAAATAGGTAAATTTATGGAGGGTAGGTCCATCTATGGCCAAAGCCAAGATGGTAGGGGTGCTGCCCCATGCTCAAGTTTACCTGAACTTCTGATTGCCAGAAGCCAGGAGTATGCAGATGTGGGTAGTGTGCAGAGTTATTTATGGAGGGCCAGACCACTGGAAATGATGACTTGTTTCTGGCATTTGCTTGGGAAGCAAATGTTGCTGTTAAGTTTCTTTTTGTGTGTTTGTGCTTGTTGAGGAGTTTCTAATTCAGAGGGCTAACACCAATAGCTTCCATTGTTGTAAGGAGTGTAGTTGTAGCTGTCGGTTCTAGGATATTGGATAGTTTAATATGTTGGAGCTGACATGGCTCAACTATGCTGCGTAGAAGCTGGGAGTGGAAGAAGGGTGTATTTCTCCTGGTTTCCCTGTTCTGTATGCTCCCGCTGAAACTCTGGTCGCTGCTGGAGACAGGATACCGGGTTAGATGGATGATGTGTCTGACCCAGTATGGCCACTCTCATTAAACTGAAGCTTTTTCCGTATAAAAGTGTTTTGCTCCAGCACTAAATTGTGTATTCTTCAGAACAAAAAAGTTTTCATCACAATTGAAGTGCTTTTAGGCTATCATGGCCAGGACCATGTTTTAATTTTTTTTATTACTATTCCACCCTTGTATTTCCCCCAGAGACATTTAGGCTATGTCTACACTAGCCAAAAACTTCGAAATGGCCATGTAAATGGCCATTTCGAAATTTACTAATGAAGCACTGAAATACATATTCAGCGCCTCATTAGCATGTGGGCGACCGCAGCACTTCGAAATTGATGCGGTTCGTCCAGACGGGGCTCTTTTTCGAAAGGACCCCGCCTACTTCTAAGTCCCCTTATTCCCATCTGCTCACAGGAATAAGGGGACTTAGAAGTAGGCGGGGTCCTTTCGAAAAAGTCCCCTTATTCCTGTGAGCAGATGGGAATAAGGGGACTTAGAAGTAGGCGGGGTCCTTTTGAAAAGGAGCCCTGTCTGGACGAGCTGCGTGGCAGCGAGCCTTGTCAATTTCGAAGTGCAGTGGCTGCCTGCATGCTAGTGAGGCACTGAACATGTATTTCAGCACTTCATTAGTAAACTTCAAAATGGCCATTTGTATGGCCATTTTGAAGTTTGGGACTAGTGTAGACACAGCCGTAGAGTGCAGAAAACATTTAGATAAAATGTGAACATCGACTAACCTCTCTCACAGCACACAGTAAGTTGTTAGTCCCTGCTTTTTGCTTTCACTCAGCCTGGTCAGTAAGAAATACACGCTGGACTCCTTTTAAATAAAAACTCCCCAGGCAGTGCATATTAAGGCTGGCTAGTGTCTGTAGCACCCTTTGATGTCTGATTCAGCCTAACATTTTTGCCATTGGTTCTCCCTTGTAATTGTGATATTTCTCAACAGCTGGTATTGCTTAGCATCAGATGCGGTATTTTATATTTGACAAAAGAGGAGGTTTGCATGTCATCACTTTTGCTTTGCAAGAACTGAATATCTGTAGTTCTGGTTTGCAGTGATACACCTTTCTGTATGCAGCAGTGACCAGTCCTTTCTTCCTTCATTGATCATTCAGTGAAACTTCTTATTGCTCTGCCTTAGAGAAGTGTGCTATGCAAACAAAAAACAAAACAGGCAGCCTGTACATCCTTGAGATTTTGATGCAATGCCATGGTGATTTAGGTCACTTATAGTCTGAACTGTTGTAGCCAGTTGAGATTAATCTTTGGGACAGGGCTTTTATATTCCTCTCCTTGCTAAGGAAACACATTGTAGACATTATTAATGCTCAGAAGATAAATAATTCAATAACCTGGTGCCAACAAATGCTGTTCTACCTCTTAAAATATGGTAGTCTTGTAAGTGTAATTATGGATGCTTAAATAAGGGTTGACGGCTCTCCTAGGAGATCCTGGTTGTAAAATAAGTGCTGCAGTGATGTGCCTGCTCTCACTCTTCCTTGTTTCCGCAGTGACTCTATCACCTTTGAGAAGGCGTACTGTGAGTACAGGTTGAACAGAATTGAAAATGCCCTGAAGACAATTCAGAGTGCCAGCCAGCAGACTGACAAGCTGAAGGAGCTGTATGGACAAGTGGTAATTACTGCTTTGGAAACTCTGTGTCTGTCATTCTTGAGCCCTCTGCTTTCTGAGGGCATTAAAAATCACAGAGAAGCTTTTCTATCCTGCATCTGTGACATTAGAAAAAAAGTTATGTTCTTGGCAAAAACCCCACTGAAATCTGACAAAACTCTACTGGCTTCAGTGGAGCCCAGCATTTCACGTGCTACGTAGCTGGTTGGGCAGGCAGCGCCATCCTTTTGCTTGTTGCCCCACTAGTCTTCCCTCACTTTGGTCCATTCATGTCTAGTGAATTACATTCCTGGGTTTTGGAAATCAGAGTAATTTGCTGGAAGCTGCTGAACCAAATTGTGCCTGTGCAGCCATCCAGTTGGCCACCTTCCTCCCCAGAGCTAGCATGAAGTGATTGATTTCCATCAGCGAGGGAAGTTGGCGTGCCCCAAGGAGAGTGCTGTGCTTTCCACTGTGAGCTGGGTCAGCTTTTGATTTAGGATCTAATTCTGGACATTCTTCATGCATCTGATTGTGTAATGTCAGGAGCAATGGTGCCTGAAGTGACACAAGGATGGGCTAGCCTTGGAGCGTCCAGACTGAAAAGAGGAAGAGAAGAAACTCTTCCTCCTCCTCTTGTTTTCACAGTTGGTGAAAATAATCCCAACATGTGGAAGAAACAGTTGTTTGCTGTAAACAGTTCTTGAAAGAGGGTCATTTAATTTGATTCCTGGAGAGGTGCTAAAGCAGCTGTACACAGTCCAAAACTGACTCTCTCATCCAGAGTAAATTCTGCATTAGATGTCACAGTGCTCATTCATTTGTCTTTAGCTGTGGATGCTGTTATGCAGGACAGTACCTCTCTTTCCAGTTGTACAGGTTGGAGCGCTATGACGACTGCTTAACTGTGTATCGAGATCTCATCCGCAACTCCCAAGATGAGTATGAAGAAGAAAGGAAAACCAACCTTTCTGCAGTGGTTGCAGCACAGAGCACATGGGAGAAAGTGGAACCAGTGAGTGTGTGTTTGTGAGCATACACACGTGGGAGAGATTGTTCCCCTTTCACTCTCCCTCTGCTGAACCTTGCTCTATTACAACACATCTGAAAATGAACTTCATGGCTCATGGATGGGAGGGGTGGAAAGAAAACATCTGAGAAGGTAAATCATTAAGGCTACGTCTACACTTGCATTCCTCTTTCGAAAGAGGAATGCAAATGTGGGAAATCGAAATGCAAATGAGGCACTGATTTATATATTAAACTTCATTTGCATAATTTCTTTTTGAAAGGTTCTTTTGAAGGAAAGAAAAGCAGTGGAAACGTGGCTGTTTTGAAAATAAACCCTGTTTTCGAAAGACCCCTGGAATAAGGGATCTTTGGAAAACGGGGTTTATTTTCAAATGAGCGGTGTCTACGCTTTTTTTGTTTTCTTTTGAAAGAATCTGTTTCAGAAAGAGATTACAGAAGTGAAGTGTGAGATATGTAAATAACGCCTCATTTGCATTTTCAGTTTCCCCTATTTGCATCCTCTTTTGAAAGAGGAATGCAAGTGTTAGACAAAGCCTCGGAGACAATAAGAGAACTTGGCTAATACACACAGAAGATAGTGTCTCCCTATCCCTCGGCAGAGATTTCATTGCTATGTGTAGTGAGGCTTCATTCTGGAGATGTAATTATTTTTCTAGCAGGTGGCATGTCTCCTTCTGGATGTGGCTGTTGACATTGTTGCTGCATTTGTCTTCCACAGTTTGCTTGGCAAAAATCCAGAAAGTAACCCCAGCAACCTCAGGCGGCAATTGCTTTTCCAAACTGGAGGCCTCCTGTCCCACAGGAGTGCATCCAGAGTGACCTCTGACACTTCCAGAGGAGGTTTATCTATTATTCCAATGTTCCCTAGTTCATGTTTCTACTTTGGGAATGTGGACATTTATTAGTAACCCATCTGTCCCTTTGCTTACAGTGTCTGTTTTTCTGTTGGACACTCCAGCACATGAAGTATAATTCAGTTTAAACTACAGTGTGCAAAACTTCTTTCTGCAGTTGGCACTCTCCGGTACACAGCATAGTGCTCATGCACTACCTTGAGCAGTCTGGTCACTGAATGTGAATGGAGGTATGCTCCTCTACTTGCATTCAGTAAAACATTGCTGATGTGCACTAGCGACTGAACAAATCCATTCCAAGATTAATGTTCAGTGGGTAGGCAGGCACATTAAATAAGTGTTTAAATATTTAATTCTGCTGCTTGTCTTTGAAATTCTCCAAGCGTACAGTTTCTGCCAATTCTGTTTCTGCTTAAACAGCCTGGATATCTCCTTTGAGATCTAATCTGATTGTTTTTCCAATTCCTAAGTACTAGACTGCTCTACAGGAAGGAGTTGGATTGTTTCGTTGCAGATTTCCTTCCCCACACCCCATCTGGCACCCTGGGGGACCTGACTGGTGCCAGGTGAGAGAATTTGCCAGATAACAGGTCAATATTTTCTAGCACATTACCGATCCTTTCACTGCTTACTGAGCTCTTAGAAGACATTTAGGGCTAATTTAAGGTAAACAACAGCACAGAACACTGAGAGCCAGGACTGCTGGCTGCAAACATACTTTAAGGGAACCACAGCCACAAAAAACACCCATGATAAGTGGTCGTCCAGCCAACTAAAATCGTGCCAGATTATGGATGTTACCAGAGGGGAGAGTTCCAGATTAGAGAAGTTCAACCAGTATAGCTCTCTAAATCAGCTTCACGTACATTTCATAATTAGTCTTCTGTTGCACATTAATATAAGATTGGCAAGTTTGCTCAAAGCCATTACTTTTTCTGCTGTAGTAGCCCCTTAAAAGTGGCTTTAAACAAATCTGTTTAGATCCTGATCTGAAATTAAGATGGATTAAATTTGCCTTTCAAGCATTTAACCCTATCTTTTCACTTCATGCCAGGAAGATCTGGGCCTCCAAGAAGCCTCCTATGAGCTGTGTTATAATTCTGCATGTGCCTTTATTGGGCAAGGCAGGCTGAATGAGGCAATGAAAAACCTACAGAAAGCAGAAGGTAACAGCAAGGTGGGGTGTGGGGTGTTCTGTATGTCACTCATGCTCTGTACGCACATTTACAGGGAGATGAGGGATTTGATTCCAGGTTAAAAAGTGGGGTTGGATAACTGCACAGAGGGTTCTTCTACACTTTTCACAGTGTGTTCACCAAGAGTGATTGGAACTTCATAGCACTTAATATTCCTTAAATAACATTTTCAGTCAGTTTTAGCTTTTGTGGATCAAACTATTTTCTTATTTGCAAGAATTTAGCATTGTATTCTGTAGTGTTCTGCTGGCTTTCCAGATAGGCATAGTTTGTTTTTTCCATAATTTTACAGTAGCAAACTATGTAACCCGTCAGTGTTCTCTCCTGTTTGATATTTAATTCCTGAGTGCTATTTGGTATCAACTTACGATTTTGACAGTACTGTCTTTTCACGTAAGCAGAACTTTTGAAAGCTGTGTGCAGCTGTTGTTTTGAGTGTATTGAAGACTGCTGCATGCAGCAATGTTCTGTGTTCGGTATTTCCTTGTTGAGTGTACTAACTTTGAATTTTCACATTGTCAGTTTTTTTTATTATTCTTTGTCACTCTGTCCAATCAGATGGGTGGGAGGAGAATGAACTATTAAAGTAGAAATTGGAAGTAGTGCAGAGGGACAGAGTTTCAGGCCTTTCAGGTTAGGTTTAACCTCGACAGCTGAAAAGCTTCGGCTCTGTAATGTGCTCTTATTTAGCTGACTAAATAGGTTATAGGCAGCTGACAATGCTGTCAATACTTTCTGCCAGACTGTAGTCATTCAGAAGTTTTCTGTGCCATGTGTTTGCCTCAGGCCTGGCATTTTTGGGAAAGCTCAGCATAAATAGTTCAGCCATTTCTAAGAAGGAGTGTAAGAAACAACACCTTAGGTTGTTAGTGTTCAAAAAACAAACTAGGCTTACAGCAGTCTTCAGAAATTGTAGCAGGCCCAAACAACAGGGCAAAGGGGTTGCCCTGGTATGGGTGTGCCTTTTGCCATGCCAAGATGTAAGTCTGAAATATCTCAATTCTCAGAGGCTCAGTAGAGGTTTATTAGCTTTACAGCTAAATTTGTTGAAGATTCTGTCTGTGTGCAACCAGCTGTGGAAGGGGACTGAGTTAAGTGTGAACAGGCAGCTAGAATTCTGGTCTCTCCTGACTTTGAAGTGCTTGACTTTGCAAACTTAATGTAGTTTTAATATACATTTTTGATTCAATAACTAATCTGTGATGCCTCTGTGGAATTAGAAGCTCTATGTATGTGCATTCCTATTTTATAATTTTCCTTTTTAATTATTTAATTGTGGCGCTTCAGGCCCAAGTTACTGCTTGTTTTTTCTGATGCTAATTCAGGTGCAGAGACAGCAATCTTTAGGAGAAACCAGAGCTTCACTGCTCTTATCACACTGAAAGACTGAGTGTTAGGTGAGAGAGAAGAGTAGACACAGGGAATAATAATTGGGGAGAAAAAATAGTTGGTGCTAGTGAGGCCAGTCTGCCCAAGTACAGAGGCAAAATCTACAGTCTGTAGGTCTGGGGGAGGTCAGATGTGTGACACAGAATGATGGTGGAGAGTGCTACTTAATGAAAGGTAATCATCTCATTTGGAAGAAAATGCACAGGGAAAGGTGAGAAACAAGTGAAAAAGATGAGTATTCAAAAAGAATGCAAGAGAAGCCATATGTCCTGCATACTTCATTTAAAAAAAATCACTATGGCCCTTATCCCTCTCCCACACCAAGTCATTTCCTTACTTTCTTGCATTGAAAAGTACCTGTCAAACTTGGTAGAAGCCTTACTTACGTTCACAGTGGGCCTGTGTTGTAAAACTCAGTGCGAATCCTCCAGCCCTCTGTTTAATTTGATGTGGTCCATGGCAAGTCTCTGCGTTGCAGGTCCAATGCTCCAAGACTGGGCTGAAGCATGAGTGCTGGCAGGCCAGGGCAAGTCCGAGCTGCGAGTAAGCGAGAGGGCTTTTTCCTTCACTTCTCACTTAGGGAAGAGGTTTTGTTGTGTGTTTGGTTTTTTTTTACTGTGTGGCCCACCAACTGATTTCTTTTGTGGGCCGGTGGCTCCGACCAAGAAAAGGTTCCTCACCCTGAGAGAAACCAACAGCCTGGCCATTGTCCTGTTCTGTGCTTTCCGGTAAGTAAGAACTAACCCTTTCTAAATTTGTTTTTCAAATTATTTTCTTTAGATCTGTGTCGCCAGTCGTTGTCGGAAGACTCAGTAAGTTGTTGCTGTTGTTCTCCATAATTGGCATTTTACACCAAAGCCTCTCAAAGTTGTTCCTCAGGCATTAGCCATGAGATGATGTGTTAAACTGCTATACGGTATCATGTCCAGCAGTAGTCCCCAATCTGCCTAAATTGATGTTCCCAATACCACCATTGGGGTGCGAGTTATTGTTCTGTCTACTACTGAAATGTCATTTCTTAAGGCTGGACGATCTCCTGCCTTGTGCATTTTGCGCTTCCTTACTCCAGAGTAATGTGGGTGTTGTCCGATCCCATGGGAGGGAAGGGACGATACGCCTACTGCAGCGATGTTGAGGTTGTGGTGAATCAGGCCCGCAATTCATGTCTCCAGTCCAGGACGGTCTGGTACGTCTGGAGTGTGAATCGGGCTGCTTGCATGTGGGTTGGAAGGATAATTTTAATTGTTTAAAAGTAGCTTGGCTTTGTGCCTGCTTTCTCCTCTAAGGCATAAATGTGGTCATGCCATGACTATCTTTTGAAGGTGGGCTCTTCTAGTGGTTGGGTTGCCACTCAGGTTTTTGCCTGAGAGACAGAACAAGTACCAGTTCCTCGGTACTTCACTTTGGGCTTCACTTTGTGGTGGTTTTCCTTCAGGATGTGACGGAGGAAGACATTGAGGCTGAGCTGGCCATCATTCACGGTCAGATGGCCTATATCATGCAGCTGCAGGGGCGTACAGAGGATGCACTCCAGCTTTACAATCAAATAATCAAATTAAAGTAAGTGTTTCATTAGAACAAGTGCTCTTCCTTCCAGATGTGATAAGTCTGCTGTTTAATATCTATATGTTTAACTTTTATGTATTCTCTTTAGGCCGACAGATGTGGGATTGCTTGCTGTAATTGCAAATAACATCATTACTATTAACAAGGTACAGAGTTGCCCATTCTCTTTCTCAAGCATTTTTGCAGATTAATCAGAATGAACTCAGCACTCACAACATGCAGAGCCTCTAATAAACTTTGAGGGAAAGGTTCTGTGGGCAGAGATATTGCAGATTTTGATCTCTCTTTGAAATAAGTCCTCACTTTCAAATGGAAGAAACACTGTAGTATGAACGTTCTGTTTATACTGTTGCTGTTTGTTCTCTCGCATTAGTATTCCCATTATATTTTTAACCTTATAGGCCCCAATTCTGTGCAGATTGCAAAAATGATTCTGCGCATAGATAAGTTCACAGGAGCCAGTCATGCTGCTTTGCATGCCTAGTTACATATGTGCCTAGGAATTTGCAGGACCTCGGTCTCAGAAATCTGAAGCTTCTAGATCTTGTGTGTGAGAGAGGTCTTTTTAAGTACAGGATTGAGGGAGTTGGGGGAACAGGAAGATACTGGGGTTAGGTGGGCTCTGTCTGTTTCTAAAGTGCTTTGTGCAAGCTATTGGTGCACATTGTGAACATGAGGCTTTTGGGCTGTCTTTAAGATCTGATCTGTAGCTACAGTGAAACTTACACAAAACACATGGTATTTACAAACCAGCAGTTTGTGTGTGAAAACTACAAATAGAAAAGTGGAGGAGTTGTTTCTTGTCTAATCTCACTCTACCCTAAATTTTAAAATACTTGCTTCACTGTCCAAAGTTGCCACTAACTCATTCTGCTCTTTGTTGAAATTCTGCAGCTAAAAACTCATGCAAATTGCCTGGATGAAATAAAGTAATATAATGTGCTATGCATAAGTCAGATTGGAAAAATAAGTGTAGCTTTTGCAGGTCTGTGTCTGTCAACTTGCAGTTATCTTCAGTCTACCCAGGGGGCTGAGGAGGCTGTGCAGTGACTCCCGCTGCCACGTGCAGTGTTGTGGGGAGGGGTTATGGGAAGGTCCCAGCCCTGTGTTCTCAGTGGGCTGCAGAGGCAGCAAGCCCAGGTGTGTTGAACTTGCAGGCCCACCAGAGTCTGCAGCATTGGTGTTTGCTACCGGAGAAGTTGCATTAGGTTTGGTGCCTCTCCTGCAGCTTTTCCTGCTAGGCTTCCTGGGTCTACCTCCTTGCCACACCTCCGTTCTCCAGGCCCTGTGCTCGTGCTCCAATGCAGCACTGGTTTGCAAGCTGACACCAGTCGCTTCATGATCAGAGCAGGTTTGCAGGCTCTCGTTGGCCATGTCATCCCAAGCCCTCTTCTCTCTCCTCCTCATCCGGCTCAGCTTTTCTGTGGGGGGCAGGGAGGAGGATGTTGGGGGCAGGGGTAGATGCTGGCAGCAGCAGCTGAAGATGTGGCACACAGCGGCGCATTGTGAGCGCATTCACTTGAGAGCAAAACTGTCAGCAGCATGTGCTCCCATAGCCTTTTAAGCGCTCCAGACCCACTTGTGCCTGATGCCGCTCACGGCATCAGTTGGGGCAGAATGAGGAGGGAATTGTTTGCTAGCAGGATTCTGGTAGCACAAGACATTGGCACTGAGCACTGGCACTGCTCTCTGGGTGACCGTGATTTTAGCAGGTAACAGGCAGAGAGCACTGTTGCTGTTATCTGGGAGGCGCCAGGATCAGTGTACTGTGGTGGTGCCTGCTGAACTGACCACTGACTGGCTTGGGAAGGTGTCCCCCTGTGGTGGAGGAAATCAGGCTGCCATCTGCAGGAGCTCTTGGCACTAGATTGCAGAGCTCCTCCATGAAAGTGTCATTGAGATCTTGATGGAGGATTTATGAGACAGCCCAGTGCACATAAACAGTTCTACGTGTCCCCCTGCCTTGGCCTAGCTCTAGAGGGGATAGAAAAGCATATAGCAATGCTGCTTCTCTTCATGGTGTAACCCTCCTGTTCACTAGCCCAGCATGAGGTTATTCACCATAGGGGAAACCTGCTCGGTGGGCTAGGCCTGAGGCTCCTTGGTGTGCTCTGCGTTGTGTACTCGTGTGTACCTCAGACCAGACCTGCTCAGACAAACCACCAGGAACAGCCTTTATTCTGTAGAAAACTACAAAACAGGATCACAGTTCGGCAGCCCCGCTCCTCTGCCTGCAGCCTGCACGCTGCTTCAGCTCCGTCTGTGCTGAGACACTGCTGGGGCAGAGGGCACATCCTGGCAGGAATGAGGAAGTCCTCCTAGCATGCTGCAGTTTGTAGTCCTCAGCTTGTGGTTCTCGGGGCTGGGGCTGAAATGTGGTGGTCCTGGGGTGACAGTGGTACTACCACCTCTTCTAGCAAGTGTACAGCAACAGGTGAGAAGCTGCGGAGTGCCGCGCCCGTCACGGCATCTTTACCTACACTTCTACCCAAGGTTTCTACCCTGTAGTGGGCTCACCTGTACCCCAATGTTGGTTAGGGTGGGTGGCCTGGCACACCTGCTTTCATGCAGCTCTACTGTGGGTCCCTGTCATACCCCTGCTCCCGCATCCTCTAGGCAGTCTGCAGTTGCAATCTCCTTGTTGATGATTTTGTGCCTGGGTTGAAGCTGTATCTGTCCAGCCAGTTCTCCCCACCAGCCCAGGAGATGCAGTGGCTCCTGTCTGCTCCTGGCCAGACTGTATCTGCTAGGCCGGTGCACTCAGTAGTGGAGAGCAGGTAGGTGTTGCTAGGAATTTTAAAAAGTTGTCAGGCTTTAAGGTGAGGGGGTGTTCCATTTCCTGAGCGTCCTGTGCAGGGACGTTCACAACAGTGACCTGCATGGTCAGTGTGGAGCACCATGAGGCAGCTGCTGGGAAGAGGTGGAGGCAGTATAGCTACTGCAGAGACTACAGCTGCGCTGCATTGACTTACGCACGTGGACTGTGGGCCTGTCCTGCTCAGGGGGAGGTGTTACCGTGCTGGCATAACAGCTGCTTTCGTTGGTGGGAGGCCAGTCTAAGTGTAGACGCGCACAGCCAAACTGATGTAAAACGCCTTGGGCTGGCTTAGCCAGGTTGTGCAGACCAGGCCTTAATACCTGTCACAGCTTCAGTTTAGACTTTTTCACCTTCGGGAAGTTGTCTTCACAGCCGCAAGTGCCAAACACCTGATTTCTTTTTAAGTGAATATCTGGGACATGAGACACGCACATTCTTGGAGAGGTCCGGCTCACTGACCTGTCACAACTGGCTCAATTTAACCCTTTGTAGCACTTTTTCTTCTGCGTACACAGCTCGTGAGACCTCGTATAGCTATGTAAATAATGCAGCCTTCCCAAAGACTTGTGACTTGGGTTAATGTGTGTTTTTATTGTCAAGTGAGTGAACACTTCCTGTAATAAAAAAATCTGTGAGAACTGCAAAGCCAGTCTTGCAAGAGAACAAACAAGCGTGATCTGTGTGAGTGCAGCTACCAATGTCTGATTTCTTTCACAGGTGGCCTAGGCAGGCCTTGCTCTAGGACATAAACCTTCTTTCTCTAAGTCAGGCTTTGGCTCTGTATGCACTCTTAGTGTTTTTTTATGGTGGCTCAGAGGGAAGAATTCTGACTTAGAGACCCAGCTTCTGTCCTTGCTTAGATGCAGGCTCCTTTCGTGACTAGGCAAATCTGTGTGCCTCAGTTCCTCATCTGTACAAGAGGGATAACATGGCCTACCTCCCAGGGGTGTGGAGAATAAATACAGAAATATTTTGAGAGGCTCAGGCACCATGGTAGTGGAGGTCCTATAGATACTTGAGATAGAGCATAGCGTGTTTGTTCCTCCCCTAGTCCCCGTTACTTATTGGCTCCTCTCTGGCCCTCTAATGCAGCCATTGCTGGCAAACTAGGCAGAAATGCGTGCCTGTGGGAGGTCATGGCATGAGCTGTCTGTGGCTGGGGGAGGGATTAGTAATAGGTGAAAGTGGTAGAACTTGGCTCGATCGCATTTTTTGTTTCCAACAGGACCAAAATGTCTTTGACTCAAAGAAGAAGGTGAAATTGACCAATGCAGAAGGGGTGGAGCACAAACTCTCAAAAAAACAGCTCCAGGCCATCGAATTTAACAAAGCTTTACTGGCTATGTACACCAATCAGGTAGGAAACAGTCTTCTGTCTGCTGGGTGCAGGTTTCCAACTAGTCATAGGCATTTAGTTGAGCAGAAATTTAAATCCAGTTGAGTTGAGCTGCATTTCTGTAGACTTCTCTTTTCCCTTCATCACAGGCAGGATGTTCCCCAGAGAGGGAGTGAATTTCAAAGGCCAGATTATTCAGAAGTGCCCAGCCCACAGCAGCTCCTTTTGAGAACTGTCTTTTTGCTGAAGCCTTTTGGAAAATCAGCCTAGTTCATTTACGTGCCTAAATCTGAGATTAGCAAATATGCAAATAAATAAATCTGGCCCATGCTGTTTAATGCTCATCTGAGAAACAACACTTGATTGTTCTGGAAAATGTTATTTATTCAAATGGCTTTGGCTGGGCATATACAGGTTGAGAAGAAACTGTTGATTGCTTTATATGAGGAGATTTGTGTGCTGCTGCTGCTGCTGTTCACAAGGACTAGTAATATGGGTTACCAGAACACAAATGCAGGACTTCAGGGTTTGGTGCCAGTAGTGGGTCCCTGAGCTCAGCACTTTGGGTGGTAGAGATACAGAGAATTCTCAGTAGCTAACAACAAATACTGTTGGGTTCTAGACCACAGAGCCCGGTCTGTGCAGGCGCTTCATGGGATTTCACACTGGCTGCTGAAGACAGTTTTCAAGGTGGTCCCTGAAGCGCATGCCTGGAGCTGTGTGTGTGCAGAGACCAAGATTTGTCCGCTGTCTCTTAGAGTCTGGAGGAAGGGGTGTGCTGGCATTTTCGCATGGTTCCCCTTTCCGTTTCCCAAACACTTAGTGCGCTTGGACTTCCCTGCCAGTGTCGTGTCTCGTCTCGCTCCTCCCTCTAGCTCATGTGCAGTGTGGAGGAAAGCAAGGCAGGACTTTGGGGGAGAATTCACATGCTCGTGGCTTGCACAGCACCCGGCGTGGGGAGTCTTTTTCCAGAGAGTATAGTTATAACGGCAGTAGATGCTCGTGGAGGCTGGATGCACGTCTCAGACTGTCTGTGCTCCTGCGAGGAGGAGCACACGGAGGTGCTGTGGTCAGTGTAGTGGCCATGCCCTACCACTGAGTGTTGCGTAGGTGTCGCGGCTGAGGAGCGATGCAGAGAAGTGCAGTGTGATGGCAAGGCCCTGCCTCGTGAGACCCTTGCATTGGAATCTCCATGGGCCAGTGACCGTTCGCCTCTTTGCACAGCCTCCGCCCCCACCACGTTCCCACCTGGCAGTCGTGCAGTGCAGTCTGTCCCTCAGCGAGCACTGCAGCATCTCGTTTGGAATTAGCTGGCCCCATTCCCCCCGCCCCCCACCGGTCCTGTTCTCTCTGTGAGGTGTGCATAGCCGCAGTAACCATCCCCTGTTGCTGAGGCAGATGTCTCCCTGTGTCTCCTTAGGCAGATCAGTGCCGCAAGCTGTCTGCAAGTTTGCAGGCCCAGAACCCTGAGCACCTGCTGCCTGTGCTAATCCAGGCTGCCCAGCTCTGCCGAGAGAAGCAGCATGTGAAGGCCATAGAGCTCCTGCAGGTGAGTGACTGATCACTGGCCAGGAGAGTGGTGGGCTGCCCCCACACTGGAGCCTGCCAGATGGCTTTGGTACCAAGAGCACTGGGGGCTGCTGAAGGGATGCTGGCTCAGCCAGCTGCAGTGGTCGTAGCAGCGCGTAACGGGCTCATCAGTGAGAACGCAGGGCCTGCTCTGGTGGGAGAGAAACGCATGCTCGTGCTTTATGGAAGGGTTGTTCTCCCTCTAATGGGAGACACCTCCCGCCCCCCCGGACAAATGACCTTCACTTTGGGGGTGGTGCCAGAGCTGCTTTCCTCCCGGTGGGAACTGCTGGGGGCTGGCGTCCAGGGCTGTGCCCCTCTGGAGGGCAGGACTTCACTTCTCCTGGCCTCTCATCCCACAGTCCTTTCTCAGCCTTCCCAGGCCTTGTCTGCATGCACAGGTTGCACTGCTTTACTGTAAATGGGCGTTTGGCTGGCGCCAAAGACTTGCGGACACTTTGGTGTTCTGAGCGTCCTGTTCCTAATGGTCTTTTAGCCTGAAATAAGTTCTTTAAGCTGCAGTTGTGTTTGCATGGCACTTCCTGCTGATTGCCTGACTTAACTGGGTAGCTCCCTTTTGTAGGCAAGGCCTGGGGCATGGTATTGAGTGTCACTTGGCATGCTGCTGTGCCCTGGGGGGCTTGTGTCAGGGGTGGCACCATGGGAGGGGTGCCGGCTGCACACTGCGTGGGGTGGGATTACATGAGCTGGCTCCCTTCCTCCCTGGCTGGTCACATGGCCAGTGGAAGTGTTCTTTTGGGGTTGGTTTCAAAGCAGGTCTGTGCTGAGGCTGGTGTTGTGTGCCTATGACCATGCTCAGGTGCCCTGGTGTCTCTTGCTCTCAGGACTTTGCGGAGCAGAGCCCTGCCCACGCGGCGCAGATCAAGCTGACAATGGCCCAGCTGAAAATCGCTCAAGGTACCAGTGCCCCTTTGTGTTGGGAAGTGCTCATTTAATGGTAGATAACACCCCCCCCCACCTTTGTCACTTGTCTAAGTGTCCAGAGGGCCAGGAGCGAGGGCAGCCTCCTGCTGCTGTCAGTCCCAGCAGGGCAGCTCCACCCCACGCGGGGTTAGAAGCACTGCACTCAATGCAAGCTGTCCTCTGCTTTGGCCAGAGCTGTTTTTCTCTTGGGCTACGTCTACACGGACGAGTTTTCTGAAAAATTCAGCAGAGCATCTACCAACAAAATGCATTCTTTCGCAGCACTTCTTCCAGTGGCCTCTTCTGCTCCTGCCTGAGGAAGAGTGCCATTTTCCAAATGATTTTTTTAGAAAAAACATGTGCAAATTCCCTGGGAGCCTTTCTCCTCCCTCCTCTCTCTTCCCCCCCCCCCGGAAAAGAGCGGTCGGTCCTCAGGGTGCCGGGATTTTCCATCCGTAGCCGCTCTGTTGAAAGAACGGGCTGTGTGGACACGCTCTGTTGAAAGAAGTGGTTTTGGAAGAGATCTTCTAGGAGATGGCCTTTCAAAGGGTTGCTGTAGTGTACACATCACCTTGGTCAGTTCTGGGCCCAGGCTGCACCTTCCTTCCTGGTGTCGGAGTAGAGTTGCTGGAGGAGGGATTGTAATTGTCCTCCACTCCCGGCTCCTGGTGCTCCGTCCCCTCTGGCAGGGGAGTGCCCTGGGCCTCAACCCCCTGGCTCCTGGTGTTCGAGGTGGGGGTAAACCTTTGTGTGCTGCGGCAGCTGTGGCTTTGGACGTGCTGGAAACCTGGGTGGGGAGCCCAGCAGGGCAGGGACTGCTGAAAAGGCTGCTGAGGCTGAGAAGAGCGCTGCTGGGACTGCCCTCAGCCAGCGATTGATGTTTTACTGGTTGCTGAAAGCACTGTTCAGCAGCTGGCCTGCTAGCAGGAGCATGCTGGCTGGTTGACATGCCAATTTGCCCAGGGCCGCAGCGGGCAGGGAAGCATTGCTGCGTAGGTTAAAGTGCATTGTCTTCCCTTCTTTCTCTAAGGCAGCGTCACCAAAGCATGCATCATCTTGCGGAGTATAGAAGAGCTGAAGCATAAGCCAGGCATGGTGAGTGTTCATTAACAGGCAGCATCCCGGTATACTGTCAGCCAGGGCCCTTTGTCCTTTTCATGCTCTGTCATTGTGCCTGGCTTCTGAGTTCTCCCGGGGCTGAGTTGGGTCTGGGTGCCCAGCATTGGTCTGTCAGTCATCCGGCCTCCTGGCATGTCTGGGCTTGGCTGCTGAGATGGTCAATGCACACATTACACCTCCCAGGAGATGCCAGACCTTTAGCCCCTGCTGGCAAAAGCCAGCCAGCCAACGGGTCATAACTAGCATCAGGAGTCCCCAGCCTTGCCCTCAGTGTGCAGTTTCCCTTTGGTCACAGCTGCATGGACCTGCCTCCCCTTCCCACAGGCCCATGCAGCCACAGCAGTTGCTTGTCCAGTAAGTAGTGTTGTTGGGAAGGTATTGGCTGCGTTTTGAATGTTCTGTGTGGCAGTTAGTAGTGGGGAGCTGGGAGGAGCTGGTGTCATTAGATCTTCCACCTCCCACAGGGCCCCAGCAGCTGTGAGCACCTGTCTGACTGAGCACAGCATGGGAGTCCTTGATTTCTCTTCCCTCACCCTCCATTGAGAGCTGTGCTATTTCGACCACTGCGGTAACTTCCTCCCTGTGCTGGGCACGACAAGCCCGGGGGCGGCAGTTGCTGCTGCTGCTTCTAAAATTCCATTGGAGCAGTTTTGTTCCATTCCTTTTTTCCCAGCACTTCTTGTGGTGCCATGAAATGATCCCTTGCAAGTCCCTCCCGTCCCTGGGCTGTGCAGTGACTGTTACTGGGCCTTGCAGGTGTCGGCATTAGTGACGATGTACAGCCATGAGGAAGACATTGACAGTGCTATTGAAGTCTTCACACAAGCGATCCAGTGGTACCAGGAAAACCAGGCAAGTGGATCAGGGCAGACAATGCATGTGAGAGTTGTAGCTATTTTCTGTCCCTTCCTGACTTGCTGGGAACCAGCTGTTCCTGCTCCTACTGTCCATGGACCGGAGAGGAGCATGGTCAGAGGTGGTCTCCTTGCCTGCATCTGATGAGATGCTGCGGGGGCATTTGGCTCCTTGTCTCCCCGCCCCGGGTGATGCGCTGCTTGTGCCAGGTTTGGCACTGGGACCTCTGGCCAGGCTGCTGCAGGATGGAGATGTGGCAGACTCCTCCAGCCCTCCCCATGCCTGTCAGGTTGTAGATACCCTGGGCTAGCGTTGGGCTCTTGCTTTTGCTCTGCTTCCCATGCTGCTGCAGGAAGGGCAGCAGTCTGTGGGCTGTGTGCGCTGGATGGGAAGGAACAGCTTGAGCAGCAGAGTTTCCAAGGGGGTCCCAACACCCCCTCTTCTCCCAGCTGTAGTCCGTTCATTGGGCGCCAGGCTGTCTGACGGGCACGGTGAGGGGCCATTGGGAGCTCTGTAAGGAGTTCCCAGAACCTGGGTCTTTTGAGGCTGTCTGTAGCAGTGATTTCAGCAAACAGTGACTTGCTGGAAGACGTGCCTGCCCCATGGGAAGTGCTCCAGTGCCATAGACACTGCCTGCGGAAGTTGCTGATGGCCTGAACGAGGCTGTCGCTGCAGGTTGCACGTAAACAAGAGCCGTAGATGACTTGGTTTTACGTGATTGTCAGACACTGGCCGAAAGGCCTGTCCCCTTCCTAATGTCACCCCTCCCCACGTTCTGTTGACGGCAGGCGGCGGGCAGGGTTAGTAGCTGTGTGGGGTAAGCGCCAGGCAGAGGAGCTGGAGCTTGCTCTGAGGGGTGAGGGCTCTTGAAACCAGGGGTGGGTTGTGCTAGGGAAGCCTGGTGTGAAGTGGCGGGGAGAGAGCATGAGAGCTGTGTGCGTGGGGGAGTTGCAGTCCTGCCAATGCTGCTGGGAAACGCATGACACAAAACCAGCTGACTCACCCTCTTCTGCACGAGCCAGCAGCAAGAGGCTCATAGTGGTGTTTGCAGGAGGTAACGCAGGCCTGAGTATTAGGTAGCAGCAGCCTGTGTACGGTAGTAGTGAGCTGGCAGCACATCTGCTTTCCCAGCCCCCTGCAGCATGGGCAGTGGTTTGCCGCACCTGCACACAGGCAGGGTGAAGCCTTTTCCCCCAGGAATGGGTAAAGATTCCAGCAGCTCAGTCCCCTTCCGGATTGCCTGGGTGGGGAATGTTGACTGGCCCAGGCACATTAGTGTGAGCCAGTCTCTAGTCACCTCAGGGAGCAGAGCAGCCGTGTAGCTGAACGCTAAAGGCTGCCAAATGTGTCCTCATTGGAGAACTTTGTGACTTGCAGCCAAAGTCTCCAGTTCACCTGTTGCTGATAAGGGAAGCGGCCAACTTCAAGCTGAAGTATGGACGGAAGAAGGAAGCGATCAGCGATCTGGAGGAGCTGTGGAAGTTAGTGCAGGAAAGGGGATGGGTGTGCTGGTTTCCTTCTGGACCTGAGCTGTTTTGGGCACTGAAACTTGGGTGGGCCTAGAGGTTCTGGAGCCAGATGACATCTGCTAGCATTTTGGTGGGCTCTGATTCGTGCATTTAGACAGTAGGAAGGGGTTTCTGGTCAAAGCTGTGCTCCTTGCCCCATCCCTGGGAGTAAGTAACGGCTACAGCAGGCCTACCCCTGCCATGGGCAGGAGCAGCTCTCCGTCTCTTGTGGGTGCTTATGCATTATGTCTGGGAGGGAGCTGTGTCTCTCCTAGTGGATGCCATGTCTTCTGTCCCCAGCCAGCTCCCAGTCCGAGTCTGAAAGTCATGTGACCCCATGGCTCTCTGTGGGGCAGGCATGTTTGAGCCTCTGATCTGCAGCTCTCTCTCCTGTTGTACCATAGAGAAGTCAGCCTGTCTGTGCACGCTCAGCTAATTGAGGAGAGAAGCAGGGGCAGCTTGGGGTTTCCGAGGGGTGGAAGATTTACATAGGCACCACCTTTAAATAAAAAATCTGACATCAGTTAAAAAAGATCAGAATAAGAAAATGGGTAAGAGGAGTGAAATCAGGCTGTAGCTTTCCAGGGTTGTTGGCAGCGGCATGGTTGCATGGAGAGGCCACTCAGGGTGCTTGGCAGAGAATGCCCTGCCTACTGTTGTTCAAACATCAGGCCTCTTACAGCCCCTGCCCCGTGTTAGCCAGGCTGAGCTGTGGGGTTGGCTGCAGCGCACACTCTGGACTCGTCTGCTGTCTGTAGAGTAAGGCCAACTGCAGGATGTTCCTCCTCTTCTCTTCAAGGCAAAACCCCACAGACATTCATACTCTGGCCCAGCTCATCTCTGCATACTCCCTCGTTGACCCTGAGAAGGCCAAGGTGTATCCTTTGTGGTGGGCAGTGGGCTGGCGGGTAGGGGGGTGGCTGTCCCTTCGGTGCCCTGAGTGTTAGGTATTTGCGAGGTGCCTCAGGACTCTGGGTCGGAGTGGGAGGGTCAGGGCGCAATGCCACGGGAAGGGCAAACTTTTCAGGAGTGCCTGCATAAGCTGGGTACCCGGCTGCTACTTACGTCTCGTAGGAATTGGGTGCCTCACTCCCCGAGGGCTTTGGAATCCTCTCCCCCCCCAACCAGCGGTGTTGATGAGCGAAGTGAGCCCCGTGAGCCAGCTGTTGCTGTGTGGTTTTGTTCTATAGTGGGAGTGTGGTGTACTTTCCCACCAAACATTTGGCATAATTCGTACTCTGGGCTGTAACTGTGCTCCCCAGAGGAGGCTGCAGTCCTCACCCCCTTGTACGGACAAGGGAAACCGGCATGTAGAAAGGGAGTGACTGGTCCAAGCTTACCCAGCAGCCCACGGCAAAGTGAGGGTTGGAGCCCAGGTGTCTGAGTCCCACTCTGTTGCCCTCTCCACTAAGTCACTCTGTATGTGGCTCAGAGCTTCTGGCTAATGCCCTAGGATGAGATGGGGGTTGGACATACACTGGTGCCTCCCCTATGGCTCTCTGCTGAATGCACTTGTTTCCATTCCTGAGCTCTGGCCCCTCCGCAGCCTTAGCAAACACTTGCCGTCATCAGACTCGATGTCTTTGAAAGTAGACGTGGAGGCGCTGGAAAACTCCCCTGGGGCGACGTATGTTCGGAAGAAAGGCGGAAAGCTGACGGGAGAGAACCAGCAGAAGGAGCAAGGGTAAAAGAGGTCTCTCGCCTGTCGTTCCCTTCCGGGGGCCAGTGGGAGGAAGCTGTGCTGGGTAGCTTGCCCTGGAGCCTGCAGCCTGATTCTGCAGCTGCCCTGCAGGTGGACGGAGCTGTCGAAAAGCAGGCTGTCCCCCAGAGACTGGGTACCGCCGGGCTCTGGGACATAAAAGCCGTGTCCCTGTGAGCAGCGCAGAGATGGGCAGCAAGACCCCTGTGAAGCCAGAGCCATGCACACCATTAGCGTGAGCTAGGCTGACTCTGGGGGACCTTCCCGCGCACGGGTTCCTGTGCTTGCCACGCAGAGGTTTGCTGGTGGGCTGCAGAGTGAACCATTGAGCTGGGAGAAGGGAGCGGGGGGTTCTGGGAGCAGGACTCCAGGCAGAGGTATCAACTTGCAAAGGTGCTAGGGGGCATGACCCTGGCTCTGCTTGTGCCCCCACTCCGCCCTTTGCTCCCAGTGCCCCACCCTCATCCCGCTCCCGCCCTGCCGCTTCCCCTGCAAGCCGCCACTTCTTTGTTCCTCTGCTTCCCCCAGTAGCTCAGTGTGGGTGGGAGGCCTGGGGTGGATCCATGGTGCCTGTGGGCAGGCAGAAAGCATTGGGCGGAGCTGGCAAGGGGGCTGTTGTTGGGTGCTCAGTACCCAACAGAGCTGGTGCCTGTGTGTCCAGGTCTGTCAGGAGGTGAGTGGAGAGCCGCTGCTTTGGGGATTAGAGCGGGTCTCTAAGGCTGGTGTTCTTTCCTCCTTCCCCATTCCCATCTTTGCATGACGAGCTAGTCTCTTGCTTCCCATCCTTGCTCTGGGCGTGCCATGTGTTCTGGGGACCCGCCATGTCACTGTGCTCTTCTTTCTGCTCCTTTCCCTTCTAGGCAGGGGGACGTGAAGAAAAAGAAGAAGAAAAAGAAGGGTGAGCTGCGCGTGTTTGCTCGATGCCTTCACTCTCCTGATGGCCATAGTCTGTGCACTTTCCCCTTCCCCAGTAATGGGCTTAAAGCCCCCTGGCCAGAGGGCTCAGAAGAGCGTGCAAGTCCCAGGCTGTGTTTTTGGAGGAGTTAAGTGCCCGCAGTCCGTCCATGCTGAGTCCCTCATTCCCATGGCGGGTTCGATGGTTTTGGAAATCCCACTTCTAGCCTTTAAACCGCCTCCTCTAAGGAATGACAGATGGCTGATACTCGCCTTCCCTTACCCCGGTCACTGCGCTGCCTGCCTGTGACCTGCCTCGTCCTGTTTCTCGACCCCAGCTCCGAGGTCAGTATGAAATGCAAAGTGGCCAGGCCTGAGCCACCTCTCTGCTCCCTTCTGCTTCAGTGGTAATCGCAGGCACTTGACATCTCACAGGATCGGACTCTAAACAAACCAAAGCTGCTTTGATTTACAAACGTTGTTTCCTGCAAGTATGTCCTAGGGAAAGCCGCCCATGTGCGCAAGCGCGCGACTGTGGTAGCGGGGGGGAAAGCTGCCCGTGTGCACTAGCACGCAACTGTGCTGCCAAGAGGGGAAAGCTGCCCGTGTGAGCTAGTGTGCGACTGTGCTAACGGGGGGTGGGGGGGAAGCCGCAACTGTGCTAACGGGGGGGGGGAGGAGCCGCCCGTGTATGCTAGTGTGCGGCTGTGCCGCCGAGAGGGGAAAGCCGCCCGTGTGCGCTAATGTGCGGCTGTGCCGCCGAGAGGGGAAAGCCGCCCGTGTGCGCTAATGTGCGGCTGTGCCGCCGAGAGGGGAAAGCCGCCCGCGTGCACTAGTGTGCGGCTGTGCCAGCAGGGGGGGAAGCCGCCTGCGTGCACTAGCGCGCGGCTGTGCCGCCGAGAGGGGAAAGCCGCCCGGGGGGAAAGCCGCCCGCGTGCACTAGCGTGCGGCTGTGCCACCGAGAGGGGAAAGCCGCCCGCGTGCGCTAGCGTGCGGCTGTGCCGCCGAGAGGAGCTTCATTCATCCCTGCACACCTGGTGGGCTTCAGTTTAATAGTAACAGACCCTAAGGCCAGATGGATCTAGCCTGGGCCCTGTAGGACACAGGCCAGAGAATTTCCCTGAAAGGATTCTGTGAGCACAGCATCCCAGGTGGGCGAGAGATGGAACAATTCCTCTTGCCCAAATGCCATACTGATGCGCGAGGTTTTCCCTCCCCATGCCATGTGACATGGACTCTTCTCTTCTGCTGCATGCTGTGCAGGAAAGCTGCCCAAGAACTATGACCCCAAGGTGACCCCAGACCCTGAGCGGTGGCTGCCGATGCGAGAGCGCTCCTACTATCGCGGCAGGAAGAAGGGCAAAAAGAAGGATCAGATTGGAAAGGGGACCCAGGGAGCGACGACGGCTGGCACGTCTGAGCTGTGAGTAGGGTTTGTACGGGGGGCTGTGTAATTGCACCGTGCCTTTGGTACCCAGTGCTCCTCAGCTGCAGCTCAGATGGTGCCCACTGAGCCCAGTGAGGCTCGTCCTCTGGTTCTCCCCTGTGCTCTGAGTCGGATGGGTGTGCCCTGCATGTTGGCAGCGGCCCAGGGCAGGGACTGTGGCTGTAGTTGTTTTAAACCGAGCACATTGTCCACGTGTGGCATGAGTCTGGGGTGCACCAGACCAGTGGGACTGGCTATAATGTAGAAAGTTCTCACTGGCAGAGCTGCATCAGTCGTTAAACAGGAGTTCTGCTACAGCTTGCAGCTGAACGAGGAGCACTTGGGTACAGAAAGTGAAACGTCCTTATCCAGTGGCAACTGGGGAAAACCACTGGTAGAAAGAATTGCCTGAGAACCACAACATCCAGTGTGTTCATTGTTCAAGCCAGCTGGCGATGCTCAGCCAATCACATAGGCACACGTGGCTGGTGAGTTGTACACCAGGGCAAAACAGCAGCCATATGGGGTCGGGCCAGAGGTCCATCTAGCCCAGTCTCCTGTCTGCAGCCAGAGGCCTCAGTGCCAAGTGCCCCAGAGGGAGTGGACGGAACAGGTAATACCTGAGTGAGTCGCCCTGTGGCCCCTTCCCAGTTCCTGACAACAGAAGCTTGGGACACGAGGCCTGACCAGCCTTATCGCCTTGGACTTAGGCTAATGGTAGAGCTGCTGCAACTTTTCCAGTAATTAAAGTTTGCAGATGATACCAAGTTGTTCAGGATAGTCAAACCAAAGTAGATTGTGAAGAACTTCAAAAAGATCTCAGCAAACTGAGTGGTTGGGCAGCAAAATGGCAAATGAAATTTGATGTGGGTAAGTGTAAGGTAATGCACACTGGGAAAAATAACCCCAAGTATACATACAATGTGATGGGGGCAAATTTAGATACAACTGATCAGGAAAAGGATCTTGGAATTATAGTGGATAGTTCTCTGAACACCCACGCAGTGTGCAGCAGCAGTCAGTAAAGCAAATAGGATGTTAGGAATAATTAAAAAAGGGATAGAGAATAAGATGAAGAATATCATGCTTCCCCTATATAAAACTATGGTACACCCACATCTTGAGTACTGCGTGCAGATGTGGTCTCCTCACCTCAAAAAAGATATACTGGCATTAGAAAAAGTTCAGAAAAGGGCAACTAAAATGATTAAGGGTTTGGAAAGGGTCCCGTATGAGGAGAGGCTAGAGAGACTGGGACTTTTCAGCCTGGAAAAGAGGAGACTGAGGGGTGATATGATAGAGGTATATAAAATCATGAATGGTGTGGAGAAAGTGAATATTGAAAAGTTATTTACTGGTTCCCATAATACAAGAACTAGGGGACACCAAATGAAATTGATGGGTAGTAGGTTCAAAACTAATAAAAGGAAATTTTTCTTCACAGCGCACAGCCAGCCTGTGGAACTCCTTGCCGGAGGAGGCTGTGAAGGCCAGCACTCTAACAGAGTTTGAAAAAGAGCTTGATAAATTTTTGGAGGTTAGGTCCATAAATGGCTATTAGCCAAGGGTAAAGTATGGTGCCTAGCCTTTAGTCAAAGGCTGGAGACAGATGGCAGGAGACAAATCACTTGATCATTTTCTTCGGTTCACCTCCTCTGGGGCACCTGGCACTGGCCACTGTCGGCATACAGGATGCTGGGCTGGATGGACCTTCGGTCTGACCCAGTATGGGCATTCTTATGTTCTTTCTTTGTGGCCCCCCTGGGGTGGACTGAATTATCTCTCTCATCACGTGTGTGTACAATATGGGCCTTGGCTACAGCAATTCTTTGTGTTGCTAATT
The DNA here is from genome assembly GCF_033958435.1 of Carettochelys insculpta. Classification (NCBI taxonomy): domain Eukaryota; kingdom Metazoa; phylum Chordata; order Testudines; family Carettochelyidae; genus Carettochelys; species Carettochelys insculpta. The sequence continues at coordinate 138,207,467 of NC_134140.1, forward strand.
ACTTGAGGAAGGATTGAAGCTCTCCAGCTATCAATAGCAGGAGAAGAAATGGGAGTTGTAGTTCATCATAAGCCATATGGCATCTGAACAAGTTGGCCGTGGCTCAGATTGCATGCTGGTGAGTTAGTGCAGCAGTTACGGCCCTTTGCAAACCACAGGCTCTGGGGGTGGAAGCTTAGCAGAACCCAGTGGCTTGTGGTTTTGTGATTGTGATATACGTTGTTACGTATCAGTTCTAATGGTATGCGTTTTGAAATGGGTCTGTACAGGTTTTCTCGGTGGTGTGAACTGAAAGCTTTGTTTTTGTTTTATTTTTCTGGCACTTTGTCATCAGGGAACAAGCAGGTGGTTATGCTATGTGAGGTTTGGGCTGAAAAGCTCCCTTCTGCCCAGAGTTTGTCATTACAAGCCTGTGCTGTTCTTCTGACATGCAGTGTTCTTGTTCGGAACCAGCATGTTGCTGGCTGGGGTTCGCCTGGGCTAGGGTGCCAATCTCTTTAGTGCTCCTGGGCTAACTGAGATTGTTTCCGGTGAACTCCATAATGCTTGTGTGCTGAGCCAGACCACAGTGCTCTCAACTGGAGGGTCTGAGAAACAAAACTCCCCCAACAGCACTGGCAAGAGAACAGCAACACCTGGCTGCTGTCAGCTTTCACAGGGTCACAGGGCTGGAAGAGACCTCAGGAGGTCATATAGTCCAGCACCCTGCTTCAAGCAGGATCAACCCCCACTAGGTCATCCTAGCTAGGACCTTGTCCAGCTGGGACTTAAAATCCTCTAGGGATGGAGAATCCACCACTTCTCTAGGCAACACATTCCAATGCTTCACCACTCTCTGGTGAAGTAGTTTTTCCTAATATCTAACCTACACCTCTCCCTCTTCAACTTCAGATCATTGCTCCTTGTTCTGCCATCTGACACCACTGAGAACAGTTTCTCACCCTCCTCTTTAGAGCTCCCCTTCAGGAAGTTGAAGGCTGCTATTAAATCACCCCTAAGTCTTCTCTTTTGTAAACTAAACAAACCCAAATCCCTCAGCCTATCCTCAGAGGTCCTGTGCTCCAGACCCTTAATCATTTTTGTTGCCCTTTGCTGAACCTGCTCCAGAAAATCCACATCCTTTTTATACTGGGGGGCCCAAAACTGGACACAATATTCCAGATGTGGCCTCATCAGTGCTGAGTAGAGGGGAATAACTACTTCTCTAGATCTGCTGGAAATGCTCCTCCTAGTGCACCCCAGTATGTCGTTAGGCTTCTTGGCTACACTGTTTACTCATATCCAGCCTTTCATCCACCATAACCCCTAGGTCCCTTTCCATTGTACTGCTGCTGAGCCAGTCAGTCCCTAGCCTGTAACAATGCTTGGGATTCTTCCACCCCAGGTGCAGGATTCTACACTTCTCCTTGTTGAACCTTATCAGATTTCTTTTGGCCCAGTCCTCCAATTTATCCAGGTCACTCTGGATTCTCTCTCTACCCTCCAATGTATCAATTTCTCCACCTAGTTTTGTGTCATCCGCAAACTTGCTGAGGGTGCAATCCAGTCCCTCCATCCAGGTCATTAATAAAGATGTTGAATAACACCGGCCCCAGAACTGAGCCTTGCGGCTCTCTGCTTGAAACTGACCACCATCCAGATATTGAGCCATTGACCACTACCCATTGGACCCGACCCTCAAGCCAGCTTTCTCTCCATCTTATAGTCCAAGGATCTAATCCATATTTCCTTAATTTATGGACATGAATGTTGTGGGAGACCGTATCAAAAGCCTTGCTGAAGTCAAGGTACATCACATCCACTGACTTCCCCATGTCCACAGAGCTTGTTACCTCGTCATAGAAGCTAATCAGATTGGTCAGGCGGGACTTGCCCCTGGTGAATCTATGTTGGCTACTTTTGATCACTTTCCCCTCTTCCAAGTGCTCCAAAATGGATTTCTTGAGGATTCCCTCCATTATTTTCCCAAGGATTGAGGTAAGGCTGATGGGTCTATAGTTCTCTGGATTATCCTCCTTTTCTTTTTAAAAGATGGGCACTATGTTTGCCATTTTCCAGTCATCTGGTATCTCCCCCAGTCTCCAAGAGCCTTCACAGGTGATGGCCGAAGGTTCAGCAATGACCTCTGCCAATTCCCTCAGTACCCTCGGGTGCATTGAATCCAGACCCATGGATTTGCGTAAATTTTGTTTTCTAGCTAGCTCAGAACTTTTTCCTTCCCCACAGATGTCTGCCCTCCAGCTTCCCATACTTCATTGTCTAGGACCATCATGTGGAAGTTGACTTCGTCTGTGACGACTGAGGCAAAAAATAGCATTGAGTACTTCAGGTTTTCCTTCATCATCTGTCACTAGGTTACCTCCCTCATCCAGTAATGGCCCCACACCACCTCTGATAACCTTGTTACTCTTCACATCCCTTGCTGGCTGCAGTTCCAATTGTGCTTTTGCTTTCCTGATTACTGCCCAGCATTCTTCAGCCATATGTTTATACTCCTCCTTAGTCAACTGTCCACGTTTCCATTTCTTGTATGTGTCTTTTTTGAGTTGAAGCTGACTAAGGATTTCCCCGTTAAGCCAAGCTGGTTGCCTACCATGTTTGCATTTCTTACTATGCCGCGGGACGGTTTGTTCCTGTGCCTTTAAAATACTGCTAGTTCTCTTGAACTCTTTTCCCTTTCATCTTAGTTTCCCAGGGGATTCTGCCCATTATTACCCTCGGGGAGTCCAAGTCTGCTCTTCTGAAATCAAGGGTTTGTGTTAATGCTTATCCTTCTTCCTTTTGTCCAGGTCCTGAAATCTACGATCTCATAGTTGCTGCAGCCTAGGTTTCCTCCCACTTCTATTTCTCCTACCAGTTCTTCCCTGCTTGTGAGCAGCAGGTCAAGTTGTGCACGGCCCCTGGTCAGTTCCTTCAGCACTTGCACCAAGAAGTTATCCCCAACATTCTCCAAAAACTTCCTGGATTGTCTGTGTGCAGATGTATTGGTCTCCCAACAAATGTCCGGATGATTCAAGTCTCCCATGAGAAGCAGGGCCTGTGATTTGGAAGCTTCACTTAGCCTCATCCATCTCATCTCCCTGAACTGGCGGTCTATAGCAGACACCAACTACAACATCACCTCTGTTACTTCCGCCTCTGAGCTTAACCCAAAGACACTCACTCAACTGGTTTTCCTCCCTCCTTATACTGGAGCTCTGAGCTATCATACTGCTCCCTCACACAGAGCGCAACTCCTCCTCCTTTTCTCCCGTCTGTCCTTCCTAAACAGTTTATACCCTTCCATGGCCGTGCTCCTGTTATGTGAATTGTCCCACCAAGTCTCCGTTATTCCAACCACCTCGTACGTCTTTGACTGTGCCAGGGCCTCTAATTCTTCCTGTTTGTTCCCCAGGCTTCTGGCATTAGTGTACAAGCATCTTAGAGGAGTGGCTGACTGGCCCACTTTCTCCTCTTCACCCAGGAAACACACTTGATTGTTCCTTCCTCCTTCCCCACTTACCTCAGGGCTTGTCACCTTCCCCCGATGAATCTAGTTTAAAGCCTTGTGCCACTAGTCTGTGTTTCCTGCGGCACGAGCTTTCTACTGTCTCTGAATAATGTAGCCATGACCTTGGCAGTGGGTGTCACTTCAGGTGTTGGGCTTTAATTCCGCAGCTCTAAAAGCACATCCCCTGGACAAAAGGCCAGTTCCTCTTTCATCGTTTGTGGCATAAATCAATTTATCTTCCATTTCTGTTCTGGGCAAGGGAGGGGAAGACGCTCGAACATCTCTGCTGGAGGGGGTAAGTTCCCAGTTCTGGAAGGGTTTCTAACACAGCAACTTCTAACCCTGTAGGGACGCCAGCAAGACTGCAAGCAGCCCGCCTACCTCTCCCCGGCCTGGCAGCACCACGGCCATGTCCTCCGCAGCCACGAGTAACATGATCCCTCCCCGGCACCAGAAACCCGCTGGTGCTGCAGCAACCAAGAAGAAGCAGCAGCAGAAGAAGAAGAAAGGAGGCAAAGGAGGCTGGTGATAAGGGCGGGTGCCGATCTGGATGGGTGAGGGCCTGGTGCTTGCTGCTGTAGAGGCTGAGAGCAGAATAAAGGTCAGAATGTGAGATGCTGCACAAAGTCACTGTCTGGAAAAGGTTCCTCCTGGGCTCGTTTCCGCTGCAGTGGAAGGGAAGGGAAGCGAAGCTTTTCCTCTGCCCATCCCACTGCTTTTGTGGCCTGCTGCTGCCCTCAGCTGTTATCAGGGAGCAGGAGGTGATGGAAGATGCACTGTCCCTTTCCAGTGTGTCCATACCCAGAATGTGGGGCATTTCCCCAGTCCTGGTTACAGCAGAGAACCAGCTGGAGTGACAAGTCTTGGCAAACATGCCACATTATTGGCTTCCCCATGGGCCCCTGCTCCCTCACCTGGATGACAGGAGGGCAGCCTCTGGGCTGCTGCATGGAGGTTGCATGGTGGAAGGGCACCTTTCTTGTCACTCCATTTGTGGCTGGAGCTGTGCAGAGTCCCTCTTTCACACACTAGTTAAGAACAATCTGAGGTTGCCTGGGCTTCCTGGGCAAGCTGCAGGTGACCTGTGGCACCTTCTGTGCTGTCTGGTGGCTTTGATTTCCTCTCACTGGATGGAGCTAGTGAGAATGCTGCCATTAGCGGCCTTGTGCAGCACTGCCTGAGCCTTCCAGGTTCCAGGTGTACCATGCCTCACAGAGGATGCCGCGTGCGGTCTTACCAATGCACATTCCTGTGCCAGCCCAGTCCATCTGGGGCGCGTAGTGCACCAAAAGCTTCACAGCCAACACTCAGCTCCTTGCAAAGACAGGAGCACAGGAGCCTGGCTCTTGGGAATCCTGGGCATGGCACCTCTGCATGTTAAGCTTTCTCCAGCCTGCTAGGAGAGACAGGAGTCTCGCTTCCTCCACATGCGGTAGCCATTAATGGTACATGACTGAAATAGCTGGGTCTCCCAGCCCCATATGGCCTGCCCAGGCAGCACACTGCATATAGACTGGTGCACCAAGGGCCTCGGGGTCTGTGGGCTGCAGTTAGATGCAGTTAGATTTATTGCATGGCACAGGAAGAAGATTTCTGACCAGTAGCAGAAATTCCTGGAGCCCTTCAGACAAAAACCATAAGTAGGGGAATACTGGTACTGGAATTTCCAGCTACTAGCATGTCACACTCTGCTTTTGAGTCCTCAGTCACAGCTGTTGCCCCATCTTACCTCATCATGGTAGGTGCACATGGCTCCTGTGTTAATGAGCTACAGTCAGAGTACCAGAAAGGGCCAAACAGCAGTTGCTTGGCGATTGCTAACAGGTGGCAACAGTCAAGAGAGAAAAGGAAGCCTGTGTGCTGGCACGGCATTTTCTAGAAGCAGCTGGCTCCAAGACCAAGTGGTGGTGTGCTTTGGATGGCAGGCAGATGGGGCAGACACCCTCATTTCTGTGTTAGTGTTCTGCACAGCACACTGGAATGGGCTGAGAGTAGCAGGGGTAGCTGCATGAAGCGCCGTTACTTCTTACCAAACGAACATGAATGCAGTGTTAGAAATTGCTGCAGCTCTCACAGGCCTTTCTCTGCCTCGAACGCTGAAGAATGATTGTAACACACAGTAACGTTCACTCTGGTCACAGCTGTGAATTCTAGGACAGTCAGAAGATGGGTTCCAAAACTGCCATCTTGTCAGGCGCAGTGAACTTAAGCCACCCCCCAAGACAGTGACGGCTGTATTTGAACGACTCCGCTTGGGCTCGGTGAGTTTTGACGGTGTCCTGCCAGTGTTGACGTCCGTGTCACCCACCCAGTTGCTGTGGGTGAGGGGCAGGAGGAGGTTGTGTGCTAGGACTGGGCTGTCCCCCGCAGAGCTAGGCAGAGAGCAGCTGTCCTGCCCTGCTGGGGAGTGCGATGTTTTGATACTGAGGTGAGATGCTGGAACCGCCACGCATTTCATGAAAGGAAAGGTTCTGATGCTTTCAAAATGGAATGCAATTCTAAGGATAGTATTGTCGTGGTGGGTTTTCTCACAAGGATCCTCTTGGGGTTTTCACAGGATGTGCTGCTCATGGCAGTGAGCCTGCATGCCTGCTGGGGCACCCCACTGTTACCTGCACACATTCTTTGTCATTCACATGCTGTGGGGGTACCCATCCCACCTATTTCTAGGCTCAGGTGTAACCCTTTCGCTATAAGCATCCCCCTTCACCCACTGTAACCTTACACTCTCTGGGTCTTTTGCCAGTGAAAGAACCTCGCAAAGTAATATCCTACTTAATCACTTTTTATCATCTGTCACCAAAAACAGCATGGTCTTGCTAGACAGACAATGCTTGTCCCTCCCAGTAAAGCAGATGAATTTTTCTTGATGGTCAGTCAGGGTCAGGTCCAGATGGGGAACACTAGTTTCTTCACAGTCTCACTGGGACAGGACTGAGGGCAGCTCTGATCTTGGACCTCTGGCCAGGAGTTGGTTCCCAAAGAACTTCGTTTTAGATCCCAGTTTATACAGTGAAACTTGAATCCTGCTTAGCTAGACTATAACCAGTCCTTTAACTAACCAACCCTAACCTACTATAACGGCTTATTTCAGCAATCATAATTCCCCACCTGCAGTGATTGACACCTACCAACATTAATTATGCAGCAGTCTGAAACAATTACAAAGCAGACACAGCTCATGCAGACGCTAGGGGAAAAGTGGAGACCATAATGGAGAATAAAGGAATGACATTTTCACAACCCCCCAGACTAAAGACTACTAAGATGTGTTTTCTTTAACCATCTTGAACTGGGTTTCTTTACCTGGTGACAGTGGTTGCTATTAGGACAGGGTCTCCATAACAGCCTGAAATTACACTACACACTAATGCAATTTAGATGGAACTTCCTCCTTTTTTGCTAATGGCTGCTGCTCTTTTGATTTGGCTGCAGGTGAAGGCCATAGGCTTTCCAACAGGGCTACAGAAAAAGGCCTTCTCCTTACACTCACCCCACTGTCTTGCTGGGCCTGAGCCTTTGTTCTCTCCCAGGCTAGGCAGAGTGGGTTAGCACTGACAGTACCCAGGAACACAGCCGCAGAGGATCAAAGTGCCAAAGAAATCTGCCTTATTCTTTGTAAAAGTTTTATCCAGAGAAAGCTTATAAGCTTTTCCCCTTCGTCAAGGGAAGAGATGCACAGTGGTTGCTCTCCCCTCTGCCCCATACAGTAATTATTACTCAGTGTGCTTCATAATAAAACTGTTTATTAAATCCTCCTGTATCTACCTAAGTGATTGCAATGGAAACAAGCAGCTCCAAGTAAGTTTTCTAGACAGGGGCTGCCAGCGTGTGCTGTGACTGAACTGTTGCTGACCTTCATTTTTATCACAATTTATAAAGTAAATGCATTGGAATGGAAAGATTGCACTCCCACTTCAGTGTATGGGGTGGAGGGCACTATGAAGAGGTCACTGTGAAATTTTAACAGAGAGGGAGCCGTGCTCCTCCTATAGACAATCACAACAAAAAGCTGTCAAGTAGCACTTTAAAGATGAGCAAACTAATTTATTAGGTGATGAGCTTTCCTGGGGCAGACCCACTTCCTCAGACCATACCCACACCAGTCTGTTCTGGTCTGACTATGGTCTCAAGGGTTACGTCTACACTAGCCCCAAACTTCGAAATGGCCATGCAAATGGCCATTTTGAAGTTTACAAATGAAGCGCTGAAATGCATATTCAGTGCTTCATTAGCATGCGGGCGGCTGCAGCACTTCGAAATTGACGCGCCTCACTGCTGCCTGGCTCGTCCCCACGGGGCTCCTTTTCAAAAGGACCCTGCCTACTTCGAAGTCCCCTTATTCCCATCAGTTCATTGGAATAAGGGGACTTCGAAGTAGGCAGGGTCCTTTCGAAAAAAAGCCCTGTCAGGGCGAGGTGCGTCAATTTCGAAGTGCTGCGGCCGCCTGCATGCTAATGAAGTGCTGAACGTGCATTTCACCACTTCATTAGTAAACTTCGAAATGGCCATTTGTGTGGCCATTTCAAAGTTTGGGGCTAGTGTAGACGTGCCCAAGAAGTGGGTCTGCCCCACAAAAGCTCATCACCTAACAAATTGTTTTGCTAGTTTTTAAAGTGCTACTTGACAGCTTTTTGTGGTGAAATTTTAGTTTGTACCCCCTTGTGCTTTTCATGTAGCCTGTTATAAAACCTAGAGTTGATGCATCCCCAGAAGACCTGCATACCTCCATGTATCTCAGTCTGAGAAACCTTTGTGTTGCTCTTCTCTGGACATCTTCCAGTTTGTTCACCCCTTTCCTGAAACGTGCTGCCCGGAACTGGGTACAGTTCAGCACGTGACACCTCAGCCCTCTGGAATAAAACCATTGCTTCACACGGCTCGTTTTAACGCTCCTGCCACGACCTCTCAGACCGTTCGCTTTTTGTTGTGAGGGTCACGCCGCTGATTCCCATTTGGCTTGTGGTCCGCTGTGACCCTCAGCGCCCTTCCCTTCGGCAGTGCTCGCTCCCAGGCAGTCACTTCCCCGCCTGGGCCCGCGCGGAGATGGCTGGGGCTGTAAATAGCTGGCGCTAAAAGGGCGCGTTTGCCGAGCAGAGCGAGGTGTGAGCGCTGTTACCATTGGGGTAAGAGGGACAATAAAGCGTGTGGCTGTGACGAGCTCTCAGGGGAGGTGTTCAAAGCCGAGCCGGTGCCAGAGCGACGCTGTGGGCGGCAGGTTTCACGTGTGCGGTATCTGAAGGGACGAGATTGTACAAAATGTTTAATTGCTGCAACGTGGGGGTGGTGGGGGGCTGTCGCTGTCGCTGTCGCTGTCCTGTCTCCCTGCCGGACCGAGCGATCGCCCCGCAGCGCGCCCTGGGCGCTGCCGAACCCGCTCCCTGCCCGCCGCGGAGCGGGCGCTGGGGCTGGACAATGGCCCCGCCGCGCAGCTGCGGTGCCGGGCGCGGCCAGGCTCCAGCCCCGGCGCTGTCGGGCTGCAGCGGAGCTGCGGCAGGTCGGCCCCGCAGCACCCGGCTGGGGCGGTGGGGCCGTGCGGGCCCCCGGCTCAGAGCGGAGCTCCGCCCCCGCCGCGCAGGCCCCGGGCAGCGCTGCGGGACCGGCCGGGCGCTATGGGCAGCAGCCTGCGGCGGGCCGGGCTGGCGGGCGCGGCGCTGCTGGCGCTCGGGGCGGGCGGGGCCTACGCGGCCTGGCGCTGGCGCTGGCGCTGGCGTTGCTTGGCCCGGGGCGGCGCGGAGCCGCAGGCGGGCGGCGTCGGGGAGCAGGTACGCGGGGGGGGCCGGGGACCGGGGGTTGCGGGCGGGGGGACCGGGGGTTGGGGGTCAGGCGGGGGCCGGGCGGGGCTGAGCGGGAGCAGGTACTCGGGGGGGGCCGGGCGGGGCTGGGGACCGGGGACCGGGGGTTGCGGTCGCTGTGTCCGGATCCCGGGCCGAGCCCCCCCAGCGCTCAGCGGCTTCTCTCGGTCCCGCCTCGCTGGGCCGGGCCGGGCCGGGCCGGGCCGGAGAACCCCCTGGCGGCGGCGCGGCGCTGCTGCGGGCCGGGCCCGGCCAGTTACGCGCCGCCTGGCGCTGGTGTCGGGTCACATCCGCCCCGCGGGCCCCTGCCGCAGCCGGGCCCTGCCCAGCGGGAGGCGCAGGGGCCGGGGGGGGGCTCCGGGCTCCCCTGGGTCTCACCCGCCGGCGCGTCCCGGCCGGGCTTGGCGGAGAGCGCGGGGCCCGGCCCGGCCTGGGGGCTGCTGCGTTCCCCGGAGCCGCGCCGAGCCTGGGGCAGGGGCAGGGCCCGCGTTGCCCGACGGCGGCTCCCTGCCCGGCCCTGCGTCGCGGGAACGGTGGGGCTGGTGCCCGGGGTCTAAGGGCCGCCAGCGCCGTGCAAGGATCCAGCCATGCAGCCACCGGCACGAAGTGCCCCTATGTCGGGGGCGGCGGGGAGCCCTTCACCCGCCCCGCTGCCCGAGTGGCCGCAGCCCTCCAGTGGGCGCACCCGGCTCCCGCCCCCCCCGCCCCACAGAACACGGACCCACCAGCCCGCCTGCCCCTGGGCGCACCCGGCTCCCCACCCACAGAACACGGACCCACCTGCCCCTGGGCGCACCCGGCTCCCCACCCACAGAACACGGACCCACCAGCCCACCTGCCCCTGGGCGCACCCGGCTCCCCACCCACCTGCCCCTGGGCGCACCCAGCTCCCGCCTGCAGAACACGGACCCACCAGCCCGCCTGCCCCTGGGCGCACCCGGCTCCCCACCCACAGAACACGGACCCACCTGCCCCTGGGCGCACCCAGCTCCCGCCTGCAGAACACGGACCCACCAGCCCACCTGCCCCTGGGCGCACCCGGCTCCCCACCCACCTGCCCCTGGGCGCACCCAGCTCCCGCCTGCAGAACACGGGCCCACCAGCCCGCCTGCCCCTGGGCGCACCCGGCTCCCCACCCCCAGAACACGGACCCACCTGCCCCTAGGCGCACCCAGCTCCCGCCTGCAGAACACGGGCCCACCTGCCCCTGGGCGCATCCGGCTCCCCACCCACCTGCCCCTGGGCGCACCCAGCTCCCGCCTGCAGAACACGGACCCACCAGCCCACCTGCCCCTGGGCGCACCCGGCTCCCCACCCACAGAACATGGACCCACCTGCCCGTGGGCGCACCCGGCTCCCCACCCACAGAACACGGTCACACCAGCCCACCTGCCCCTGGGCGCACCCGGCTCCCCACCCCCAGAACACGGACCCACCGGCTCCCCACCCACAGAACACGGACCTGCCTGCCCCTGGGCGCACCCGGCTCCCCACCCACAGAACACGGACCCACCTGCCCCTGGGCGCACCCAGCTCCCGCCTGCAGAACACGGACCCACCAGCCCACCTGCCCCTGGGCGCACCCGGCTCCCCACCCACAGAACACGGACCCACCTGCCCCTGGGCGCACCCAGCTCCCGCCTGCAGAACACGGGCCCACCTGCCCGTGGGCGCACCCGGCTCCCCACCCACAGAACACGGACCCACCTGCCCCTGGGCGCACCCAGCTCCCCACCCACAGAACACGGACCCACCTGCCCCTGGGCGCACCCGGCTCCCCACCCACAGAACATGGACCCACCTGCCCCTAGGCGCACCCAGCTCCCGCCTGCAGAACACAGACCCACCTGCCCCTGGGCGCACCCGGCTCCCCACCCCCAGAACACGGACCCACCAGCCCACCTGCCCCTGGGCGCACCCGGCTCCCCACCCACAGAACACGGACCCACCTGCCCCTGGGCGCACCCGGCTCCCCACCCACAGAACATGGACCCACCTGCCCCTAGGCGCACCCAGCTCCCGCCTGCAGAACACGGACCCACCAGCCCACCTGCCCCCGGGGCGCACCCGGCTCCCCACCCCCAGAACACGGACCCACCTGCCCCTGGGCGCACCCAGCTCCCGCCTGCAGAACACGGACCCACCAGCCCACCTGCCCCTGGGCGCACCCGGCTCCCCACCCACAGAACACAGACCCACCTGCCCCGGGCGCACTCGGCTCCCCACCCACAGAACACGGCCACACCAGCCCACCTGCCCCTGGGCGCACCCGGCTCCCCACCCACAGAACACAGACCCACCTGCCCCTGGGCACACTCGGCTCCCCACCCACAGAACACGGCCACACCAGCCCGCCTGCCCCTGGGTGCATGGGGCTCCCCAGCCAGCGGCAGGGGTAGGCTCCTGCCGGGGGCTGAGAGGGGCTAAGCCTGGGGAGGGTGGGGCAGCTTTGCAGGATGGGGGTGTAAATCTTGGGGATAAGGGGCAGGTGTGGGGGCTGAGGTGGGTAAAGCCTGGTGATGGGGTGGGTTTGGGGGTCAAGGAGGGTGGAGCCTGGGAATGGGGTTCCGCAAAATCCTTTTGAATTTAAAAGGGTTCTGTGGCCAAGTAGGATTGGGAAACGGGTCCAGGTGAAGAGCGATCCTAACCGTGCTCAAGGGTGGAAGAAGCGGAAGACAGCCAGGGCAATGCTACACGGCTGTGAAGGTGGATGAAGGCTGCAGCAGACAGGAGACTCCCGGTCCTGGTGGATCCCAGGCCATTGGACCTGAGCCTTTTACTCCTCAAGAACCATGCGGTGGGCTGGTCACGGGGTTTGGATATCGGGTCAGCACGTCCCAAAACTGATTCTGTATCTGGAGCTGGAGGAAGGACGGAGGAGCGCTGGGGGCCAGCGGAAGTGATATGAGGACATGTTGAAGGTGCACATGGCAAAGTGCGGAGTCGGTGCTGACGCTTGGGAGAACCTTGCCCAGGACCGTCCCCAGTGGAGAGCAGTCGTCTGTGAGGGAGTGGTGCAATTTGAGAGGTCCCACTGTAGTGCAGACAAGGAGAGGTGACAAGGAAGAAAAGAGTGTCAGAAACTGCCCTGCGCCCCTCCAACAGCTACCAACACCTGCCCCTTCTGTGGTGGGACCACGGCTCCAGAATCGGACGATCAGCCGTCAACAGGCTCACAAATAGGAGGGTGACATGAAGACATCCTCCTTGTGATCGAGTGACCGCCAAGAAGAAGATTTGAATGGGATGGTGGTGAACTCCAGGCCTCGCGTGCAATGATGCTGTGAAAGCTTTTAAAAAAACTGAGCCCAATTAATAAAACCACAGAACTCCGCCAAAGTCCGGGGAGACGAACTTCACTTTCGCCAGCTGTGGTTAGAGGCTGGGAGACGGAGTAGCCAGCGCTGTAAAATGCAGGTTCCTGGGCTCTAGTCTTTCTTTCTGTTCTGAAAGTTGTTCCCTTCTTCTCACCCCCCACCCACACTCCTCTGATCAAACCCTGCTCTGAGCAGACTAAGCACCTGCATGACTTTAGGCCACAGGAGATGTGATGTGCAAGCGCCTGGGACAGAAGCCGGGAGAGGTCTGATTCAGGCCTCTGGGCAGAGTGACCTGCAGGTGCTGAGAGTCTCCGCTGGTGCAAGGTCCAGGCTGGCAGTTTCTGGAACTCGCCTGGGTTCAGTGAGACTCTGCTTCTGTGGAGCCATGTTAGTGGCACCATGGTGGTCTCAGGCAGACAGCTCCTGAGTAAACGGCCCATGATGATTATCAGCTGGACTCAAGTGGGACCTCAAAGGCAGAAGAAGCCCTGAGCTCTGCTCTTTAGGGGTGCGCTAGGGTCTCCTGATCTACTGCCCTGCTGGTGCTCTAGAGCGACACCAGCAGGCTGCCTGGGAACGTCTCCCATGATGAAAGAAATCCGCTTCCTTTGCTTCGTGATGCCCTTGCAGTGAGCCCGGGCCACTGCAGCCCATTGCTGGACGTGCTCTCCTCCTCGGTGTGCGCTGGGCTGAAATCCCTGTCACCGCAGCTTCATCCACCAATAAGCCGAACTGAGAGCTCGGGCTCCTGGTGACCCGGGCTGCCCTGAGAGGCGTTACAGCTGTGGTCCAGCACTCATGCCTGGAGGGGAAGTGGCGGGATGTCAGCTGGGAGGTCAGAGCAGGGCAGCAAGGAGGCAGCCTCTGGGCCTCTCTCTTGCCTCTGGCCAGAACAGGGACCAGAATTCTCAGGGCTGCTGCTCTCCTTGTGTTAGACACTTAAAAAAGTACGCCGGGGTGTTCCTGGGGGCTGGCCAACCAGGAAGCTTCACCCCAAACACCTGAAACTCACCGCTGACAGTGAACCAGCGGAGGCTGGAGCAGCTCCCTGCCGACCACAGGTGGGGGACTGCTCCAGCCCCATGGAGCCACTGCAGGTGGGGGACTGCTCCAGCCCAGCTGAAGCAGCATTCATCTGTGGCAGGCCCAGCACTGGAGCTTGGTGGGCTTTTCGCTGGTTAACTAATCTAGTGGGATTTTACCTCCCTAAGATACACACACCTGAGAATGGCCATAGTGCGCCCAATGAGCCATCTAGCCCAGTCTCTAGCCAGTGCCAGGTGCCTCAGAGGGAATGAACAGAACCAGCAATGACTGAGCGCTCTGTCCATCCCGTCGCCCATCCCCAGCTTGCAGCAAACGTGGTCTAGGAGCACTGCGTCCCTCACTGTCCTGCTTAATGGCCCCCAATGGACCAACCTCTGTGACTGGCCCTCCCTGCTGGTCGACTTGTTTTCTCTCAGTGCAAAGGAGGTACACAAGTCTGAGTGTTAATGTCTGGCCTGAGTGAAGTGATTCAGCCTGCCACCCACACGCGCTCCCCTCCAATCAGACCTCCCCTGAACTGAGTCTAATCTGTTACGAAAGAAAACTGTGGACATTTGCAAACCCACCAGGACGGATGCAATGAATCCCAGCATGCCAAGGGAGTTGGCTGGTATCCTTGCCGAGCTAATGGCCAGTATCTTTGAAAACTCCTGACGTTTGGGGAGGTCCCAGACAGTGGGGAAAAGACAAATATAGTGCTAGTTTTTAAAAAAGGGTAGAAGGAAAACCTGAGGAACTACAGACTGGTCAGCCTCACCTCGGTCCTCAGAGAAATCATGGAGGAGGGCCTCAAGGAACCCATTTTGGAGCACTTGGAAGAGGGGAAAGTGATCAGGATAGTCAGCCTGGGTTCACCAAGGGCAAGTCCTGCCTGACCAATCTGATTAGCTTCTGTGATGGGGTAACTGGCTCTGTGGACATGGGGAAGACAGTGGGTGTGATATACCCGGACTTGAGCAAAGCTTCTGAGACGGTCTCTCATGGTATTTTTGTCAGCAAGTCAGAGAAATGTGAAATGGATAAATGGACTATCAGGTGGATAGAAAGCTGGCTAGTTTGTCAGGTTCAATGGTTTGTCATCAATGGCTGCATATCTGGTAGGGGGCTGATATCAAGGTCCCCCAGGGGTCAGTTCTGGGGCTGGTTTTGTTCAGCCGCATTATCAATGACCTGGATGAGGGATGGATTGCACCCTCAGCAAGTTGTGGATGACATTAAGCTAGGGGGAGAAGTTGATGCGGTGGAGGGTAGTGACAGGGTCCAGGGAGACCTAGACAAATTGGAGGATTGAGCCAAAAGAAATCTGATGAGGTTCAAACGACAAATGCAGAGTTCTGCACTTAGAACAGAGGAATCCCAACCAGTGTTACAGGCTGGGGACTGACTGGGTAAGCAGCAGTTTTGCAGAAAAGGACCTGGGGATTACAGTGAATGAGAAGCTGAATATGTGCCAACAGTGTGTCCTTGTAGCTAAGAAGGCTAATGACATACTGAGCTGCGTTAGTAGGAGCATTTCTAACAGATCTAGGGAAGTGAACAAGAAACAGTGGTTGCAGTGGGGGAAGGTCGAGCTTGGATATTAGGAAAAATTATTTCACTAGGAGGGTGGTGAAGCACTGGAATGCGTTGCCCAGGGAAGTGGTGGACTCGCCAGCCCTAGAGGTCTTTAAATCGCAGTTTAACAAAGCCCTGGCTGGGATGACTCAGTTGAGGTTGGTCCTGCTTTGAGGAGATGCTGACTGAAGACTGGAGTTTCCATAGAAATGATGGAGATTAGGAATGAGCCATGTTTCCTGTAAGATGAGTGCTTAGTGGCCACCTAGGAGACTTTCAGGGGCTACCCAGCTGACGAGCAGAGCGTCCACAGCCAGCAGCCATGCGGTGCATCTGCTGCAGAGAATTTATTTTGGGTGTGGATGGAAAGAATTAGAGGGACAATTGGAATTACATGCCCAGTCCCTTCCTGCTGACCCCTCTAGTGAGTGCTTCAGCAAACCCAGGCTTCACAGTCCTGGGCTTTCTCAGGCAAAGGGAAAACAGTTGTCTGACTACACCCTCCAGGCCTTCCCCACAGCATTCAGAAGCATGAAAGAACACAAACCCACAAGGATGCAGTCTCCATTTCCACCCCCCACACCTGCCTTTCCTGGCAGGTCACTGAAGGCTACTTCAGGCTGCTTTTAAATGTGCCCGTTGGGTCAGATTTTTGAAGGCATTTAGGTGCCTGTTTGCAATTTCAGGTATCCAAATATCCTTGAAAATGGGCCTGTAGGGACTTGGCCATGTAACTAAGGCAAAGACTGTGCCACCACTTTACTGCTCTGCACTTTTCTGGCTCAAGGGTGTGAAGAAACACGTCCCCTCTCTGCATGCAGCAAATCACAGAGCTGCAAAGTGCCAGCATAAACCTGGCTGTGGCTCTGGGAACCCCAGCACAATTAGTAGCTCCCTCGTGGGGCTCGTTTGCATGGAGCACTGAGAGAGCTGTCCCCCTTCCATGACCACACCACCATGGCCATGGTTTGATTTTAGAAGTGCAGGCAGTGTCTCAGTCACCCATGATAGAATAGGAGGCCCAGAGCAATTAAGCAGCTAATGTACCATGTCTCTGTATCACAAGCAATTAACTTTTCTCAACTAGTGAACCTCAGGCCTATAGCCGCTTAATTCTAATCCTGCAAATGCTTAGCGCTGGGGTAGTAAGCGCCCTGCGGGGTCAAGGTCTTACCACCTCCCTGTGCATTGTGGCTCTGGGCAGCAAACCCCACAAATAATGCTCCAGGGTTGCTGCGGACTGTAGTTCTCAGGTGAATTGCGTGTGGGCGCTTGAGTTCAGGCGCACAAGTTGGTTTTTGTGCATACTACAGCTAGGCAATGCCACTGACTTGCAGACATGATAATCTGCCACACACGTTTGTAAAGCCCCTGTCACGCTGGGAATCTAGACAGCAGTTCACATGGCTCGGACTGTTCTCCGTGGCCCCAAGGGTAAGGCCAGACATAATCAGCTTAATTTGTGGGGAAGAGAGATGTAGGTTAGACGCTAGGACAGACTTGCTGGCTCGAAGGATGGCTGGGCGCTGGCAGGGGAGGGAGGGAGGGAGGTGGGGGAATCCCTGCACTGGACTGTCACCAGCAGGTTAGACAAACCCCACTCCCTGTCCAGGGAGGCGCGCGCTCCTTGCTCTGCTGAGGGCCTGGGTGCTCCCTTCAGTGACAGGTGCAAAACACCAGCTTTATATCCCAGCCCTTTAATCCCTTGAATTTTTATCAGGCCATGATCCTTTTAAGTGCAGGTTTCCCGAAATGGTTTCTGGGCCAGGCGGGTGTTTAGCACGTCGGTGGTAAGCAGTGCTCCCTGCCTCTGCTGGCGGCAGTGAAGTCCATGGCCGTGTGCTGTTGGGAGTGCAGAGCAGGGCAGCTCAGGGCTGTTTACTCTCTTGCACATAACACTGACGGCTGTGAGCCCCTCTGTGCTGGGTCCAAGGGTTGAACTAGATGGGAGCGGTGGCTGGCTCTCTCAGGGCTGGTCCAAGTTTCCCTTTGCAGTGTGTGCATCGCTGTTACTCAGTGTCTATCTGCGCCTTACAAGGTGGGGAGCAGCACGGCCTGCCAGGCACTGGGTGAGCCGGTACCAAGTGTGAAGAATTGTCCTGGGGTGTGAACAGGGTCCTGTATGGGACAAGCCCCAAATAGCTGGCGGGCCTGATAGCATTGGCACAGCCAGTCTCCCTCAGTGGGCAGTGCCCTGAACTGGGAGTCAGATGGGCTTGCAGACTCAGCTTTGCCAGACCAGCTGTGTTCCCAGACGTGTGGGACTCATTCATGTCTCCTGCCTGTACAGACCAGGGATAGGCTGCGCCCCCCCCGGGTGAGATCCATGGAGATCTGTGCCTGGACCGAGAGGGGACCCAGGTGTGTGGGATGCAATGGGCGTTAGGTGTATGATTCCTTGGCGGGGGTGTGCTTTGGGACAGCTGGCGCACACTTTTCCTTCTGCTCTGTGTTATTGGCGATGGCCTGTGCCAAGCTCTGGGGCTGACCGGAAGCCAGACACCAACACTAACAAACGGTCCTGAGGCTCAACAGGGACAGAGGGTCCAGAGCTAAAGAGAAGCCTTGCCATGCAGGGTGGCCTAGGTGGGGCAGAGTGCTCAGAAAGCTGACACCAGATCAGATTTCTCTGGGCTGCAATAGAGCATTGACCCTGTGCGAAAACCAGATTGCACCCAGATGGAGTCCCAGGCCCTGTGGAAACAGAAGTAGGGCCCAGTTCTGCGGGGGTGGTCTGCACCCGCCTCTTGCAGTGCAGGGAGGTACCGTTGTGGCTAAGGACAGGGGCTCACCATCGGCTTTGAACGAAGCCACTGGGGGGATGTGTGACTCCCACAGGCTGTGCAGACCCCTGGGTTCAGAACGAAGCCCCCCACAGCTGCGGCATCCGGGAATAGTGACGGGCCTGCGGCAGGCTGGGCGAAATGCACAAGAGCGAGCCTGGCACGGCTCCACAGCGCTTCTCCCGGGGGTCCTCACGCGCCCAGCAGCTGCTGCCCCTTGCCAGGCCCGGGCGGTGCAGAGCCCCTGCAGCTGCTCCTCCAGGCCAGCACGGGCTGTGCTGGGGAGGGGTGGCGGCTGCTAGGCCGCCTCTCTGGGCTGCTCTCTGTGCCCGGGAGAGCTGGGGACAGGCCGCATGGCGCAGCCATGGGGCGGCGGCCGGAGGCCCGGAGCCCTGCCGGCACAGGAGGTGAGGTTCTCGCAGGGAGCAGCTCGGCTGCAACCAGGGGGCTGATGGGAATCAAACCATTCTGGGGGGTCCTGCCCCCCACCCGCCAGCCTGGCTCCCCCGTGCTCGGGGCGGGAGGGTGGGCTCGACCTGCTCTTCCCACGCGCCGGGCCGGGTGGAAGCGTGTTCTCTTCTGTGAGAAACGAGCCACGCGGTGTCCTGGCACTGCCGCCCCTGCGCTGCCAGCCCACGCTCGCGCTGCGCCGCGGGGGGCAGCGGTTTGTTTGGGGTCCTGGTCTGAGCAGCCGTGCTGGCGGGGTGCCGAAGGGCAGTGGGCTGGGGCTCTCCTTATAAAAATGGTCCGGTAGCAGCAGCAGCGCGTCGCGCTCTTCCCCAGGCTGGTGCCTGGCAGCCTGCCCCAGAGCCCAAGAGTGAGGAGTAGGGCCCTGTGCCCCCCACCCCCGCCCTGGGGGGGGCCCCCTTGAGAGTCCAGCATCACACACCCCAGGGTTCACAGTGCACAGACCGCCTGGAGGGCTGCCTTGGCATTGCAAGGGACGAAAAACGCTGCCAGACGCCTGTTTCCTGCGCTTGAGAGAGGAGCAGAAGTGGGTGTCCCATTCTGTACAGCCGGTAAAAACCTGCTAAACACCATGTCAAACAAATCAGAGCCCCCAAAACGCAACCCCTTTCTCAGGGTGCCTGCAAAGAAAGGGAGACTGGTGTGGCTGGGTGTGAAAGATGCAGCACAGCTGTGTTAGCGGAGGCTGGGGTGCGCTGCTCACGCTGCAGGCAGGAGCTTCCCCTGCCGTGCAGTGCTGCTGCAGCTGGGAGTCGGGGCATTCCACACCGCTGTTGATGGCTCTGTGGGAGCCCTGCAATGAGCTGACTTTGTGCGCACGCAGTAGGCCAGTGAAGTCGGGGGTTTCTCAGCGAACGTGTGGCTCCTGCAGGGTCAGGGTCAGGGTCTAACATGGGAAGTATCTGAGGGTTTGTGTTCCCGGCGCAGGCCTAGGCGCCCCGTGCGTTCGTACCGCTGGAGTTAGACTTCGGTTTGTGTTCTCTCACAGCCGCCACACAGGCAGATCGGCCGGCGCTTGCTCCCTTGTACGCGGGCCCTGCCAAATGCGTAACGCGCCCCATGGCAGGGAGGCTGTGCAGACCTGCAGGCCGCACGGCTGAGCACACTCTGCTTACTTCGCAGGGCAAACTCCCAAGCAAACAGATCTTGGTGCTGGGCCTGGATGGAGCGGGGAAGACCAGCGTTCTCCACTCGCTGGCCACAAGTCACGTGAAGAGAAGCACGGCACCCACAGAGGGCATCAACGCCGTCTGCGTCAACACGGAGGAGGCCAAGATGGAGTTCTTGGAAAGTAAGTGTGGGCTGTGTCATGGCCAACGTACGGAAAATGCTCCCTGCCCTGAATGGGAGCGTCGCTCTCGGAAGCACGGTGAGACGCGTCGGTTTTTATTTAGGGGCCCTTGCCGTGTGACAGTCACTGCAGCAGTGAGGAGTTGTCTCGCGGCACATTAGAAAGGAATATAGGCCAGAGAGCATTTTGTGTCATACGTGCAGCACGACGTTGGAGTAAAATCGCTCTGTGCACGTATGGAACAGCTCGGGCACGCCTGTCGAGTGACAGTGTTAAAATGCACAGGTGTGCAGGGTCTGGGGAGTGTTCGGCAGTTTTGCAATAGCTTGTCTGAGTACTGAACAAAAGGCACCCCAGGTATTTATCGGCCCTCTGTCTATTTTGCTGGGTACATTATTGATGTGTTCATTTTTCATAGCCACAGCCTCCCTTTTTTGTAACCATCCCCCTGTAGACCCTCCATTTTTAATCTTTCCAGGCTCGGGGATGTGCTAACCTTCGGCCCCCTGGGACACGGCAAAGGCTGTATGACTGTGCTTCTGATTAACTATTGCATCCTTCTGCATTGTTCTCAGCTTAAGAAAATGCATTGGTGTCAAAGTGTGTGCACCTATGCTGGACTGACGCGTGGAGCCAAACGCTGCGGGGTAGCGCCAGTGGAGTGCTGCTAGGGCTGGATTTGGCAGAGTGTGAGGAAATGCTAACCTAACCCAAAACGATGGTGCCATTAAAGAAAGTTGCATTTTACAGCCATGAGTTCTTGTTTTTCCCTAGAGCACGTCTCGTGACGGCCAGTGCTGTCTCTGACTAGGGAATAACTGAAAGGCTGGGACAGGCTGGGGGAACCTCTAATGTTCATAAAGTCTAAAACCCACAGGAACTCTGTCCTAATTCTGAATTACCAGGACCCAGGAGTCCCTCTGAACTCTGGCTAGTCCCTTTCAGCCTCCAGACCATTCCTCAGGTGGGTGCCAGCTAAGTCTACAGACAAGAACCTGCTGTGAACACTTGGCAAGTTTTAAAAACCTAATTTTCATCGGGAGAAACATACACTAGTTCAGTGAATAAAGCAGCTTTGTTTCTGGCTATAATACATGTGAGGTATTTATCATATCTGAAGGAGACAGTCCCTAAGCAGGGCCCCACTCTTCCAGGCACTCAACATCCACGGAGAGGTATCCAGTCCCACCACCTTTCATTGACTTGGCTGGAAGGGGCAGATGTTCTGGCTGCTTTGTATTAATGTCTAAAGCAGTTTTCAGAGTGGAGCTGCTTAGGTCAGATGACTGGCAGCATGTGGCAGACCTGCTCAGGTCAGAGTTGCCATTTCCTACCCAGGCCTGATTGCTAAGAACTGAACTTTATAGGTAACTGGTGGCTCTTTAGTGAAATGGGACGTCTTAGTTCAGTTTCTGCCAGTCGAACGCTGCGCCCCCGAGCTAATCTCTTTACTGATCTGGCCAGTGGCATTTTCTGTGTTCATGTTGGCAAACCATTAAAACTGCATCACAAAATCCAGCACGCGTGTTGCAAGCACACTTGAAAATACTTACAGCTGTGTCTGACCATAACCACCACAGGGCAGGCCTGGCTGTAATCACAGGGTTAGCACTACTGTGGATGCTGGGTCTGAGAGCAGTGGTGTCCAATAGTCACTGAAGGATTGCCACACTTGTGGTTGTCATCCTTCTGTATTCCCCACAGCGTCACACCCACTCCAACAATGCCTTCCCCCACCCCCAGAACGAGACACCCCCAGCCCCACTCAACCAATGTCCCCCCTCCCCCAGACACAAGCACCCCACCCATCCCCCGCTCTAACAATCAATGCCCTTCCCCTCCCGCTCCCTCAGAGGACCCCCCAGGCCACCCACTCCCATATATTCCACCCAACTCACCAGAGGCATTGCCAATGGAGCCGGGGTTGAAGGCGCCAGGCCGAGCCCTGAGGCCACACTGGCTTGCAAGCCCCAAGGTAGCAGGAGCCATGCTGGGAAGCAGCCACCAGAGCAGCACTGGGCTGCAGGAGGTGTGTGCTGTGTGGTTCAGAACTAGAGCCACAGGCGCCACGCCAGGGACGGAGTCACACGGCTCCCGGCTGGAGCCACAGGCATCACGCCAGGGACGGAGTCGCGACTCCCGGCTGGGGCCGTGGGCGCCACGCCAGGGACAGAGTCACGTGCCTCCCACCGTAGTAGTACGTGTAACAGCTGAACCCTGTATCCCGTTCAGCTCGCTTGGCACACTTGAAAATCAAGTCCAACTGTTTCATGTTAAGAGGGCAGGGACGCAGCTCAGTGACTACTTGTGAGCTGCTGGATGGACACATGCGCATGCACACGCTGGAATGCCCGCTATACATGTAAGAGATGTACAGACGTGACCTCCAGGAGTGTTTCATTGTTCACTCTGGTTATAAAGAGGTTGAGACGTTCCCTGAATTAAAAATGAGGAACGTTGCTAGAACTCAGGATGTCTCCAGAGCTGGAGGGAACTCGTGAAGTAAGCTCCCACTGTATCAGCACTGCCCCAGAGCCAGACGCCTTTCTGGAAAAGCTGCTTAAGCACAAGTTCCTGGGCTCAATACATGGGTAGCTGGGTGTGCTTCTGTGGTCTGTTTTAAACAGGAGATCAGACTAGATGTCTCGATTGTCTGTTAACTTTCATCAGTCACCACTGGAGCACTGCATGGACGTTGAAGTTTGCCTAACAGGAAGCTTGTATGGTCTGAGCCTCTGGCCACTTAAAAGAATAGATCAGGCTGGTTGCACAGAGTGGCAGTGCATGATCACACCTGTGACAGACCCCTTGTATGCGGGCCTGCTCCAGCTGAAATCTGCAGGCAACACAAAAGTCCTCTTTGCAGACAGGAGCAGGCTGAGCTTGGTGGTGTTACTGTTGGGTGACTCAGTGGAGAAGTTGAGAGCTATAATCTTGTGTTTGGAGAAGAATTTAGAATTCTAGTGTAGAGTTGAAAGAGACCTCACGAATTCATCTAGTCCAACCCCCTGCTCAAAGCAGCAGCAACCCCAACTACACCATCCTAGCCAGGTCTTGTCAGACCAGGTTGTGATGTAGTGAGGGATGTGTGTGACAGGCTGGGGATGCCCCCCTGCTGTCTGTAACCTAAACTGGCAGGTAACACCTCTGTCCCTGAACAAAGAGCAGGGAGGAGCATGGCTGCTTTTGAATCAGAGGCTGGCAGTCGGAAGGTGTGAACCGAGAGAGTTGGAAGCCAGATAGCCTGTGCTGAGCGGGGCTAGACTCCAGATGGGGGCACCCCTCAGGCCTCCTCTCCCCAAGATGGGTTAGAATGACTGACTCTGCCTGCTCTAATGACACCTCTGTACTACACTGCATCTGTCAATTAATAAACTTCTTGTTCTACCTGCTGAGTGAGAGTCATGTCTGGCTACGTAGGGGGTGCAAGGGGTCTTAAAACCTCTAGGGATGGAGATTTCACTGCTTCAATAGGCAATCAGTTCCAGTGCGCCACCTCCCTCCCAGTGAAGTAGCTTTCCTCAGGAGTCCGACAATATTAGGTTGATAAAATGTATCCTAAATAACAATCTTCACTTTTTGTACAGGAATAGTTCTGTGAGTTCACTGGTATTTTCCTGATAAGCACCTATGGCTGCTGTGCACCTTGACTGGAGTTAGATCTCACCCCTTCCAATAAACCAGACGCTGTGTGTCTCACGTGTCAAGAGACATCCAAC
The DNA here is from genome assembly GCF_033958435.1 of Carettochelys insculpta. Classification (NCBI taxonomy): domain Eukaryota; kingdom Metazoa; phylum Chordata; order Testudines; family Carettochelyidae; genus Carettochelys; species Carettochelys insculpta. Next base: position 138,230,934 of record NC_134140.1, read on the forward strand.
ACTAAGGAACAGGCTGAAAATATTAGGCCTTAATAAAAGATCAAGCACTGGGACGTGATCTTTTATAGAAATGTTTCCAGGGAGAGACTCTGCATCTGGTCTGGCTTCTCCCACAAAACAGGGAGAGAGGTTTGAAAAATAAGGAGATGATATTTTGATTAGAGGCCTTTATATATAGGGATTGTTGAGGGATAACAGAAGTACATAAACTCAAATATCCTCAGTGTATCTTGTGTTCCCACTGCCTATCTTACTATTGCGCTGCTTGTGTTACTAACAGCTCTGCCATTCTCTTCCCTTTCAGTTGGGGGCAGTGAATCCTTGCGTTCCTATTGGAAGATGTACCTGCCCAGGGTTCTGGTGCTGGTATACGTTGTGGATTCAGCCGATCATGAGCGTTTACCTTTGGCTAAAGAGCTTCTTCATCAGTTGATCCAAAATGATTCCACCCTGCCTGTGGTGATCCTAGCCAATAAACAGGTAAAAGGGAAACTCCACCATTCTAAGCGGAGGGGAAACATAAGCCTCTCCAGACACGTTTGCATCTTTAAAGGCCAGGCATGTCAGAAGCTGCTCTTTAATTTTGTGCTTCCCAGTTGCAGGAGAAAATAATCCAGGCATTGGTTTTGCACTCACAGTTGAGGCAGGTGCTTAGATACCCTTACGACCTAAATTGGGGTTGTGGGGGTAAATATTTGCAGATGTGAAACTGTGTTTGCAATTTGCATGAGCAAAAATGGAGAACTGACTAATCCCCATTGATGGTTTGGACCCGAGACTCCGTAGTGTGCCTGTACAGTGTCATGGGAAATTATTGAATCCAGGGGTTGGAGGCCATTTATCTATATACTTGTTACCTACTATGTATGCAATAGCTGAAGGAACACATGAACTGTGGTACACTTTCTCTCAGCTAGACATGTCCCCTTGCTAATGCTTTTCCTTCACTAAAATATGGAAGATAATTTTGCAATCCTTGGCTACTCTGTCCCCTGAATTCACTCACACCTATATTACATCAACATGCCAAAGAAAATAACAAAACAAGATGCTTTTAGCTTACTAAACCACTGTTTGTTTCTTCTGCTATGCCTCCAATTTTCTGATGACTGGACTTTCACTCTGCTTGATGGGTGTGCACTCAGAAATGCAGTTGGGTCACAGTGCCAGTGGGGCTTCTTGAGTTCAGAGATGGACCTTGGTGTCAGAGACCCTGAAACAGCATAAAGCAGGACCAAACCCTTGGATTATATGCTTTTGCTCTAGAGAAAATTAGAATAGCACTAACCTGATTCTCAAAAGGCCACAGGGTTCTGGGAGCACAGATTTCACTGAAAGTCAATAGGAATTTATACTCATTCAGTGCTTTTGAATTCTTCCCCTCAGTCTGCTGTTAATTACTCAGGTGTGCTGGTCTTTGCCTCAGAGACCGAGTGGTGTAACTGGTGCTTATCAGAGGTGCAAACAACAGTTGTCTTGTCTTTGCTGGTCAGGATCTGCAGGGTGCATACTGCATCGCTGACATTCATGATGCTCTGGCACTGTCTGAGACGGGAGATGAAAGGAAGATGTTCCTGATTGGAACCCATGTGGCAGAGGATGGCTCTGAGATCTCTTCCAGCATGAAGGATGCCAAGGAACTGATTGCACAGCTGGTTTCAGAAGCTCAGTGACACTTCTCCTGTGAGCAGTAATGGGATATGGTATCATTTTATTGCCAGCGTGCAACCACAGTAGTGTCACTTTCTAATCAAAACATGTGACATTGTTTTCCTAATGCGTGGAATTTTTATGAAAATGTCAGTTTGTTATGAATGTCTTATTTTATTTAGGGGTTGCAGTTTAAAATATTTTAGAAAAAATAATTTTTGAATATTTGTAGGGCGGGGGAAGTTTCAATAAAACAGAGTTAATGGGAGATGCAGTTTAGACATATGGAGCCAGACCCTCAGCTGGTATAAATCAACTTTACTCCATTACCTTCAGTTACATGACACTGATTTATACCAGTGAAGGGTCTGAGCCTGAAATTTAGTTTGTTTCGTGTTTTACAAAATCCTAATGGCAATAATTTCTGTACTGAAAAAAACTATTCCCAAGGGTGTTGAGAAGGGTAAGCACCACAGTCAAGATTGTTCAGAAGAGAGAAGCAATTTTGGGTGCCCCAGCTTCCGACTTTGCAGATCAACAGCCGTTAGCTGATCTTCACAGCATGGCCATTTGTCACTCTCTGGAAATGAGGCTTTTTCAAGGTATCTCAAATTGGGTACCCAAAATCACTCGCCCCTTTGAAAGTCTTGGCTAGTCGCTGTTTATCAGTGCATGAAAAATCAGGCAGTGAAACTGAGATTGTAAAAACCACTGGCCAAGGATTTCTTTGCCTATTGAAGATAATTCCAACAGTATAACTTAGGGGGCAATGTAGTTCTGTTTAGGTAAAGTGATGCAACAGGCTGTAGGGATGCTTCCTTGAGTTTGTGACTGACTTTGGTATAGATTAATTCAGTTGGGAACTGTTTAAGCTAAACTGAAATAAGCCATTTGTATACCAGACAAGACTGCTCAGACCCCTTTTGCATGCGTTTAACTATATTGGTTTAAAAGACAGTTATTTCAGAGCGGGGTGACCACATTGCCTTATGGCAAATACGGGACACTGGTCTCCAGAGATGGAGGTCTGCTGTCCCATGTCAGGGTTCCTTGCTGAGGCAGGTGGCTTTCTGCCTGGGGGTGGGGGGGCCCTGCAGACCTCCCGATGAGGGAGAACAAACTGGGGGGGGGGTCCCTGCAGCCTCCTAGCAGGGGTGTGCTGAGAATAGGGGGTTCACAATGTCCTAGTGGGGGTCCCAGGGAATGCGGCAGCTGCCCTGCAGCAGGAGCTGCTGCACAAGGGAATGGGGTAGTTTCCCTGTAGCAGAAGCTGCCTCCCTGAGGCACAGAATGTCAGGAAACGAGGCATCCACACCATGGAGAGGCTCCCCAGCAGTGGGAGCTGCCTCCCCTAGACATGGGGTGTCAGGGAACAAGGCAGCTGCCCCACGGCAGAGCTCACCAGCAGCAGGGGTTGCAGCCGTGGGTTGCCAGGACAATTTACCCAGTTTATTAAAAAAAGCTGGTACACCTGTGAAAGAGCTTAAATAAGGGACTGTCCCAGTAAAACCAGGATAGATGGTCACTTTGGACGGATGGTCTGAAATTCAAAGCTAGTTAACTAGTCCTGAACCAAATCAAATGCAAAAAGTAAACATTATCCGAGATGGAAAATAAATCACATTACGAGTTATTCTGGTTATTTCCAGTTAAGGAAAACAAAGGGATTACATTCATCTTGCCATTGTCTCTTTAAAGAATGTACCTTCTTAATAAGAAAATGCTCTAAATACCAAGCCGTGGTTTTGTAACAGCAAATACTATACAGAGGTTTTGTAGCAGCAGCCTTTCCATTTGTCCACTTAAACAGTTGTATAAAGCAGAACATTTTATTGTAGTTATTTATCTGAGTTTCATTTATCTGACCAGACTGCTTAGCTGAGGCATCAGAACCTCACCATGGTCTGGTAGAGTTAGTTTGAACTTTTATTACATCCTGTTAATGTCAAAACCAGACATGTAGATTCTAGGCTTCCTCCCTGGTCATCTCCCCCTGGCAGTCCCAGGCACTGTTCTCAACCCTCCTCCCTTTCTGCACCCCGTCTGGTTCCCAGCTTCCCTCTCTTTCCAAAGAAGACCCCTTTTTTCCTGTGCTTCTCACGCCGGTTGTGTTTCAGGTCCCAGGCTCTTCTGGGGCAGCTAGCTACTTCTTGTCTGCAGTTTTTGCTTGGGCCACTGTTGATTGGCTGTGGAAATAAAGGGTGTGCGTGATGTCATTCAAACACCTTCTCTCCCACGCTGCTTGTTGGGGAAAGCGTGTATTTAAAAACTTAATCAGTGCCCAACTTCCAGTCTTATCGTGCAACCTGCGTAGGGCTGAGTCCCCATCCCCAGGAGCAGATCTGACCCACGCTGTCGGAGCAGAACCGACCCAAGTTCAGTTACACCACTACTGCGGGGTTTGCCTTCCCGCGCCTGAGCTAGGAGAGCTCTGCCATTGCAGAACAGAGGTTATGGACTTAACGCAGCAGTTATGGGGTAAAACCTCGCTCCCGTGTGCGATGCAGGACCTCACCTGGGCTGACCGTAACGGTCTCCGCGGGCCGGAGAGACCGGGGGTCACAGGGCACCCCTCCTACCCGCTGAACTGACAGGCAGCGAGCCGGGGGGGTGATGTGTTGCCTCTTGTACGGATGTGATGAGCTGGCCGCCGCCTGCTCTCCATCGACGCCGGTAAACACCCGGAAACGGGCGAGCGGGTAGGGGTGACCAGCGACCACCTCCCGCCGGCGAGCCGCCCTCCGTGCCCGCCAAAGGCGGCGGGCGCTGGGCGGTGGCGGGCGCGGGCGGGGGCGCTGGGTGGTGGCGGCGCTGTGCGCTGGGCGGGGGCGGCGGCGCTGGGTGGTGGTGGGCGGGGGTGGCGCTGTGCGCTGGGTGGTGGTGGCGGCGCGGGCGGGGGCGGGGGCGCTGGGTGGTGGCGGCGGGGGCGGTGGGCGGCGGCGCTGGGTGGTGGTGGGCGGGGGTGGCGCTGTGCGCTGGGCGGTGGTGGCGGCGCGGGCGGGGGCGCTGGGTGGTGGTGGCGGTGGGCGGCGGCGGCGCTGGGTGGGGGCGCTGGGTGGTGGTGGCGGTGGGCGGGGGCGGTGGTGGTGGCGGCGCTGGGCGGGGGCGCTGGTGGCGGTGGGCGGGGGTGGCGCTGTGCGCTGGGCGGTGGTGGCGGCGCGGGCGGGGGCGCTGGGTGGTGGTGGCGGTGGGCGGCGGCGGCGCTGGGTGGGGGCGCTGGGTGGTGGTGGCGGTGGGCGGTGGTGGTGGTGGTGGTGGCGCTGGGTGGGGGCGGCGCTGGGCGGGGGCGGTGGGCGGGGGTGGCGCTGTGCGCTGGGCGGGGGCGGGGGCGCTGGGTGGCGGTTGCGGTGGGCGGGGGCGGCGGCGCGGGCGGGGGCGGCGCTGGGTGGGGGTGGTGGCGGCGGGCGGGGGCGGGGGCGGCGCGGGCACTGGGCGGCGGCGCGGGCGCGGGCGCGGGCGGTCCTCCAGCAGGGCCGGGCGAGTGGCGAACGCGCAGCGGCGGTGCCCTTGCCCTGACCAACACGAGAGCTACGTGCTCAGGCGCACAGGGCCCCGCGGTGCCCAGCCCGGGCCCCCGGAGTCCGCGAGTTGGGCCCAGTGCCCGGCGCCAGCCTGCAGGGCCCGGCAAAGCCCGTCCTCGCCGCTGCCAGGGCGGCACCCGGCTGCGGGACTCGGGGCTGGCGTGGGCGAGGCGGGACGAGCCTGAGCCTGTGGGGGCGGCCTGGCCGCAGCGCCACTCCCAGCAGGGCCGCGCGGTGCTGGGAAACCCTCGGGCGAGCACCGCCTCCGCAGCGCTCATTGGCCGGCGAGGCGCGGGGCGGAGCGGGGCAGCAGCGCCCATTGGCCAGGCCGGGCGCACCGCGGCCGATGGGAGCGGCGGGTTCGGGCTTCGCAGCCAATCAGGGCTCGGGCGTGCCCCGCCCCCGCCCCCGGCTCGGAACGCGCGCGGGCCACGCGGTTGTCCTGGCGACCGGGACGCGGGGCGGCGCGCGGAGCATGGCGGGCGGGCGGGCGCCGGGTGAGTGCAGCGCCGCGTGCGCCCTGCTGCTCCCCCGGCCCGGGCCCTCGCTGATCCCGCCCTGCCGCGCGAGCACCTTGCCGGCGTCAGCAGCGCGGGGCGGAGCGTTAACCGGGGGGTGGGGGCTGCACTGCTCTGCCGGCCGGCTGGGTCCCACGTAGTGGGTGGGGGCTGCACTGCTCTGCCGGCCGGCTGGGTCCCGCACAGTGGGTGGTGGGGGCCGCACTGCTGGCCGGCTGGGTCCCGCACAGTGGGTGAGGGGGTCACACTGCCGGCCGGCTGGGTCCCGCACAGTGGGTGAGGGGGTCACACTGCTGGCCGGCTGGGTCCCACGTAGTGGGTGGGGGGGGGCCGCACTGCCGGCCGGCTGGGTCCCGCACAGTGGGTGGGGGGGGCCGCACTGCTGGCCGGCTGGGTCCCGCACAGTGGGTGAGGGGGTCACGCTGCAGGCCGGCTGGGTCCCGCACAGTGGGTGAGGGGGTCACGCTGCAGGCCGGCTGGGTCCTGCACAGTGGGGGGGGCCGCACTGCCGGCCGGCTGGGTCCTGCACAGTGGGTGATGGGGGCCGCACTGCTGGCCGGCTGGGTCCTGCACAGTGGGTGAGGGGGTCACACTGCCGGCCGGCTGGGTCCCGCACAGTGGGTGAGGGGGTCACGCTGCAGGCCGGCTGGGTCCCGCACAGTGGGTGAGGGAGTCACACTGCCGGCCGGCTGGGTCCCGCACAGTGGGTGAGGGGGGCTGCTCTGCAGGCCGGCTGGGTCCCACGTAGTGGGTGGGGGAGGCCGCACTGCCGGCCGGCTGGGTCCTGCACAGTGGGTGAGGGGGGCCACACTGCCGGCCGGCTGGGTCCTGCACAGTGGGTGAGGGGGTCACACTGCAGGCCGGCTGGGTCCTGCACAGTGGGTGAGGGGGTCACACTGCAGGCCGGCTGGGTCCTGCACAGTGGGTGAGGGGGGCCGCACTGCCGGCCGCTGGGTCCTGCACAGTGGGTGAGGGGGGCTGCACTGCCGTCCGGCTGGGTCCTGCACAGTGGGTGAGGGGGTCACACTGCCGTCTGGCTGGGTCCTGCACAGTGGGTGGGGGGGGCCGCACTGCCGTCCGGCTGGGTCCTGCACAGTGGGTGAGGGGGGCCGCACTGCCGGCCGGCTGGGTCCTGCACAGTGGGTGAGGGGGTCACACTGCTGGCCGGCTGGGTCCTGCACAGTGGGTGAGGGGGGCCGCATTGCAGGCCGGCTGGGCCTTGCGTGGTGGGTGGAGGGCCGCACTGGAGGCCCTCTGGGCCCTGCATGGGGGGGGGCCCGCATTGCAGGCCGGCTGGGCCCTACATAGTGGGTGGGGGGCTGCACTGCACTCTAGGCTGGCTGGGTCCCGCACGGTGGATGGAGCTGCAGGCTGGCTGGGCCCCACACTATGGGTGGGGGGCATATTGCAGGGGCTGGGCTGGCGCTGGAGGGCACTTGGGTGAAGTGCGTTGCCCCTCTTAGCCTGGCAGTGGCCCCATGCTCCGCGCCTTCGTGGAAGGAGGGAAACGCCAAGGCTCTGCATGATTAGAACTGCCCTCGCCCGGCCTGGTCAGGCCTGCCCTGCTTGCCTCGCCTCACCCTGCGGTGCTGCCTGCGCTTGCCTGGGCTGGCTCTGCTTGGCACTGCACCCTCCTCCAGTGGAGTCTCCCCCACAGCCCCTCACCTAGCTCCAGGGCTCAGCCCTCAGGCCAGGCTGCCACCAGCCATTACCCCCGCTCTTTCTACACAACCACTCTCCATCCCTTCCCTGCTGGGGCCACTTCTGCAGTAGCCACTGGGGGAGCCTCGGCGCACCCACTACTCCAGTTTCCTGGCCAGTAGCCCCACTCCTGCAATGGTCTAGCTAGTCTCCTTGGAGAAAGCTGACTGGAGAAATATGCAGTTATTTAACTGATTGGCCTTGGGGCTGAGAACCAACTAGGCGTCATCAGCCCAGGGCTAGACTAGAGCACGGGAAGGAAGGGAGCAAGCAGAGAGTTAGCTGAGTCCCTTGTGGGTTTTTTTCCAACTCAGCTGTGAATATGTCCAATGGGGCAGGTCGTGGCACAGACCCCTGGGGAATGTTGCTAGTTATCTCTCTTCATTGTGAAAACTGATCCTTTGGTTCCTGTCCTTTGAGCGGTTACAGATCCATGAAAGGACATTACCCTGTGACAGCTTACTCTGCTCAAGAGCCTTTGGTGAGGGACCTTTTCAGAGGCTTTCTGGAAAACCTAAGTGCATTATATCCACAGGATCCCACTTCTCCACATGCTTGTTGACCCCTGTGATGGGGCGTTCCCTATGCTTTGTGAAATTATGCATATTAATGTGACAAAATTGGAATATGCTTTATGTGGAATACTTCCTGCAAGATATCATGTGAGCCTGGGGCTTTGTTCTTTAAATTCTTTTTTGGACTTCCTAATTTTTACACTTCACTTGCCAGATTTTCATCTTCCAAGAGTCAGCAACACTGTAGCCGACTTCCTAAGCAGTCAGTCCTTCACCAGCAACAAGCAGTAGCTGCAGAGTTTCATCATCAAACCAATATTTCACCAGAGCAGAAATCCCTCAATAAATTTGTTTGCCACCAAAGATAACAGCAGGAGGGTCTGCTGTGCTTGGGTTTATTACATGACACATTCCTCATATCTTGGGATCAAGGTCTTACGTATCCTTCTCACCAATTCTTGTGAAACCCAGGCTGATATGTGAGATGGACCAATCCTGCTAGCACCACACTGGCCGAGACATTTCTGGCTAGCAGACCTTCTTCCAGGTATGTAGTCCACTGTTCCTTCCACTATCAGAATGTTCAGAAATAATGTCAAAGCAGCAAGGTCACATACTGCATCCACACGCAAAGTCACTGCATTTGACAACATAAATTTTGGCCAGTTGAGTGCTAATGATGGAGGCTGCTCCTTACATATGCAAGTGAGTGTTCTGCAATGCAGGAAGCCTTTTGTGAGGATTTACGCCTTGAAATGGAGACTATTTTCAACCTGAGCAGCTCAGCACAATCTTGGCTGGGGAAGGGCTTCTATACCAAAGGCAAAAGACAGTTTATCTGAAAAGCTTCAAACTCCACCCACTTTTACTACTCCCAAGTCTAAAAAACAAATGGTTAGAATTTTTCCCCTCACCTTTCTAGAACCTGAAAATCACTTATTTGGTTGTTTTTCGGTTTTGTGTTTTTGTTTTCCAGAAACAATATTCACCTTTGGACTGAGGCCAGGCACAAAAAATTTCAGCCCCAAAGCAAAATTGCATCTGAAAATAGGGTGTCACACTGTAATTGAAGCTGTTTTGTAACTGTCTACACATATGTACTTTGGGCAGAAGAGGTATGTGTACACAGAAAACATACTTTGATTTGAGACGTGGACTGCATTTGTAGAGCGCTTAGCACAACAGGAATCTGACCAGTCTCCTGCGTGCTATCGCAACATACAATTGAACAATCACCTACCACTTTGTTGCGGAGAATTTGACTGCCCTATGGGCATATGCACATGCACAATCTGTTTATATCACTGCAGCAGGATGAACTTCATGCCAAGGCCCCCTGGGTAAAGGTTCTACAGTCCAGCTTCACTCTGACCCAGAATAGAGCAGTGAGAAGTCCTCCAGGCAGCCTAGAGTGGCTGCAATGGAGCAGCCAGTAAAAGAACTGCTAATGCACCTAATAAAGGGCCCAGAAGGAACAGTTAAAAGGCAAGCAGCGGAGCAGAGGTGTCATTTGATATGTGGACCTAAACGAGGGAGAAGCAGTTGCCTGGCTGGCAAGACCAACAGCAGGACCACGGACAGCTCACTACAGAGAATCTCATCAGAGAGTATTTAGCCCAGGGAAAGCAGCCAAAGACCAGGTTCCTGGCTGGATAGAAGAGCAGCAGGATCATTGAAGGATCAGTTTGGGCAGGCTGAGTCCAGGGGCTGCACACACAACCTGCCCAGACCAGAAGAGGACACTGAGATAGATCCTGCTGATCGTAGAATCACAGAGCTGGAAGGGAACTCAGGAGGTATCATCGAATCCAGCCCCCTGCTTCAAGCAGGATCAACCCCAACTAAATCATCCCAGCCATGAGTATGTCAAGCTGGGATTTAAAAACTTCTAGGGATGGAGATTCCAACACCTCCCTAAGCAACACAGTCCAGTCCTTCCCCACCCTCCATGTGAAGCAGTTTTTCCTAATATCCAACCTACTCCTCTCCTTCTGTAACTTCAGACCATTGCCCCTTGGTCTGCTGACTGTCACCACCGAGAACAGTTTCTCTCCAACCCTTTTAGAGCTCTGCTTCAGGAAGTTAAAGGCTGCTATTAAATCACCGCTTCGTCTTCTCTTCTATAAACTAAATAAGCCCAAATACCTCAGCCTCTTCTCATAGGTCCTGTGCTCCAGCCCGTTAATCATTTTTGTTGCCCTCCACTGAACCTGCTCCAGCACATCCACATCCTTTTTATACTGGGGGGCCCAAAACTGGACTCAGTACTCCAGATGTGGCCTCACCAGTGCCAAATAGAGGGGAGCAACAACCTCTAGATCTGGTTGAAATGCTCCTCCTGTTGCAATTCAATATGCCGTTGGCTTTCTTGGCTACAAGGGCACACTGTTTACTCATATCCACCCTTTCATCCACTATAATCCCTAGGTTCCTTTCTGCTGTACTGCTGCTTAGCCAGTTGGTCCCAAGCCTATAACAGTGCTTGGGATTCTTCCATCCCAGGTGCAGGACTCTACACGACTCCTTGTTGAACTGCATCAGATTTCTTTCGGCCCAATCCTCCAATTTATCCAGGTCACTCTGCATCCTATCTCTACCCTCCAATGTATCTACCTCTTCCCCTAGCTTTGTGTCATCCACAAACTTGCTGAGGGTGCGATCCAGTCCCTCATCCAGGTCATTAATAAAAATGTTGAATGACACCAGCCCCAGAACTGGGCCTTTGGGCACTCCACTGAAAATCAACTGCCATCCAGATATTGAGCCATTAACCACTACCCATTGGGCCCAACCTTCAAGCCAGCTTTCTATCCATCTTATAGTCAATGTATCCAGTCCATACTTCCTTAACTTATGGGAAGAATGTTGTGGGAGACTGCATCAAAACTTTGCTTAAGTCAAGATATATCACATCCACTGACTTTCTCAGGTCCACGGAGCCAGTTGCCTCATCGTAGAAGCTAATCAGGTTGGTCAGACAGGACTTGCCCTTGGTGAAGCCATGTTGACTACTTTTGATCACTTCCCCCCTCTTCCAAGCGCTGCAGATTGAATTCCTTGAGGATCACTTCCATTATTTTCCCAGGTACTGAAGTAAGGCTGACTGGTCTATATTTCCCTGGATTGTCCTTTCCTTTTTTAAAGATGGCCACTATATTTGCCTTTTTCCAATCATCCAGAATCTCTCCCGATCTCCAAGAGTCTTCAAAGATAATGGTCAAAAGCTCAGCAATGACATCTGCCAATTTCCTCAGTACCTTTGGGTGCATTAAATCCAGACCCATGGATATGTGTACATCTAGGTTTTCTAAGTAACTCTTAACTTGTTCCTTCCCCGCTGGGGGGCTGCTCTCCACCTTCTCACACTGTATTGTCTAGCACCGTAGTGTGGGAGTTGTCCTTGCCCGTGAAGACTGAGGCAAAACAAGCATTGAGTACTTCAGCTTTTCTTACATCTTCTGTCTCTAGGTTACCTCTCTCATCCAGTAATGGCCCCACATCTTCCCTGATAACCCTCTTATTGTTAACATGCCTATAGAAACCCTTCTTGTTGCCCTTCATATTCCTTGACAGCTGCAGTTCCAGTTTTGCCTTTGCTGTCTTGATTACTGCCCAGCGTTTTCCAGATGTATATTTATACTCCTTCTTAGTCATCTGTTCACGTTTCCAATTCTTATATGCATCCTTTTCAAGTTTAAGCTGACCAAAGCTTTCCCTGTTAAGCCAAACTGGTTGCCTGCCATATTTGTGTTTCTTACTATGCAGTGGGATGATTTGTTCCTGTGCCTTCAGCAAGACTTCTTTAACATATTGCCAGTTCTCCTGAACTCCTTTCCCCTTCGATGTGATGGAGTGGGGGATACCTGTGTGTGTGTGTGTGGCTCACAGAGGGTGTGGGGCTCCTGCTGAGGGTAACCCTGACAACCAGGTAACACCTTTGTACTGCAGACAAAGGAGGAGGTGGAGCCTGAGGGGTTTGAATTGGAACTGGGAGTTGGAAGCAGTTAGTCTGGGCTGAGGGAGAGAGAGACAAAGAAGGGGGCAAGGCCCCAGCTCTGGGGGCCCCTCGGGGCCTCCTCTCCCCAACATGGATGGGACTGGCTGTCTCTGCCTGCTGTACTGACTCCTCTGTACGATGCTGTGTCCTGTCGGCTAATAAACCCACTGTTCTCCTGCTGAGTGAGAGACTCTCCTGCCTGCGGACAGGGTGCAGAGCTTGGGGGACCCCAGAACCCCGTCACACTGGTGTCAGAAGTGGGATGTTCTGCACCCTGAGGATGGAGCATCCAGCAGTAAGTGACCGGGGCCCCGGAAGGAGTGGGGCCTGCGAGACCCAGGTGTGCTGAAGGGCAGTGAGGTGCAGCTCTCCAAGGCGGAGGGGCCTGCGGCCGAACCCAAGCAACTGTGGTCGTGGTCCTCGAGAGGGGGTGTCACACCCGAGGAGGGGTTACTCCTGGGACTCTGTTGGAGTCGGTCCCAGAAGGTGGAGGGCCCGAGAGCCCAACCCCCAGGAACAAGTGACCCCTGAGGAGGCTGACGCTGAATGAGTTCTTCCCAAGACAGTGTGCTCATGGTCCCTGAGAGCGGGTGTCACACTGAAGAAGGGGTTCCGCTGGGAGTCTGTTAGAGTCAGTCCCAGAGGGCGGAGGGGCCTACGGCCTAACCCTGGGCAGCTTGTGACCCACAAGGAGCCTGGCACACTGAAGGGATTCTTCCAGGAATCGTGGGGTGCAGAGGGCATCAGCCTGAGAGCCTGCAACCACGCTGAGCAACTCCGCTGTGAAGTGGCAGCACCTGGAAACTGAATCGAGATTAAAGAAGCTGGACAAGGCAGCGTGGATGTGCAGTGGCAGAGCTGAGGGTTAAGGAAAATCCTGCAGAGGTGAGCCCGGATCGGGGCAGGAAACCCTGGACTGTCTGGAGTGCTGAACCGAGTGGCCTGCCGCAGCTCAAGGAGGGAAGGAGCGATTCCAACCCATCATCTACTAGTGGCCAAGACAGACCTGCGGAGAGTTTTCCAGGCCTGGGCCGAGGAAGGTGCCTGTGTGTCTGTGCAGGAAAGCAGCTTGTCCACTGGGAATGGCAAGTTGTCTCTGAGAGAAGCTGCTTCACCTTCTGTGTGTGTGTGGAGACCAGCCAGGGGGCTGGGAGAAAGGAGAGAGTGTCTCCCATTGTCTGTCTGTGTTGAACAGCAGCAGCAGCAGCCTGGGGAGAGAGCAGAGCCTGCATTTGGAAAAGGTGCCAATGAGGAAACTAGCCCATTGTCTGAGGAAGATTCACCAGCCTGGGGTGGCTGGAGAAGGAACCACCAGAAAAGAGCATTCCGGGTGTGACTCTGAATCCAGCCATGGGGGCTGGAGCAGAGGGAATGGCTCTGGGATGGGTAGTGGTGTCCCTGCTAAGGACACTGGTCCTTGGTGCAAGAAAAGTGCTTCTGCTTCTGGGGAAGTGAATCCTTTGCCTGAGCCTGTGGGGGCTCGAGATGGAGCCAAGATCCCAGAGCTGGATCTGAGGGCAGCTGAAGCTCAGATGGGAAGTGGGCCTACCTCTGTGTCTCTCAGGGAGGATGATGCTTTAACTCGGTCTGATCCAGTTAGTATCATCAGGGAATCCCAGAGACCAGACGATTCTGGTACTTGTTCTTTGCCTGATGCTGAGGTGTTACTGGGAGGGGGTGAGAGGACTCTGTCCTACCAGAGTCATCCTCTCGCCAGGACACAAGAACAGATGGGCAATGGAGTTATGCTGACTGATGAAGATAAAGGAGCTGGTAGCAGAAGGGACGAAAGGGACCCTGACCTTCTGTCCGGTGGTACTGGCTGTCTGCCTGGAGGGGGATTACATGGGAATCTGCCTGATGGGCCAGAAGTGATCCTGGGTGTAGGTGAAACCCAGGAGCTGGTTGTGGCTCAAGGGAGCAGTGCCCCTGTGGAGCCAGACGGGTGAGTTGTTGTTTGGGGGAGCTCTTGAGGAAGAGAATTTCCCTGAAACTTTTCCTGACCCATCTGTGGGGACTGCAGAAAATGGGAGTGAGGTGGAGGAGAGTGCACAGGAAAGGTGCTTGTCTGTAAGAGCCAGAGCAACCCTTTGCCTGGGGAGAAGTTTGTTTCAGCTCCTGATGGCCAGGACCTGCCTGAGTGTGAAACCACTGGCTGTGCTCTGCAAGGGTCCAAAGCAGGCAGGGTAAAAGTTTCTCAGGAATTGGAAGTTGATGCAAGTAAAGTGAAAACTATCAGGGAGTGTGAGCAGCCCTGTGAGAACCAAGTAAAACAGCTGCACAGTCAGTCTCTGTAGGATGCAGGAGAGCGCCAGCAATTCCCCATCTCCAGATGGTGGAAACACTTATATTCTTATACTGGACTCCACTTCTGATTCCATGGGGAGGCAGTAGTTGGAGGGGGAAGGACAAAGGAGCTGTGGTCCTGGTGGGCCAGTAAGGGATAAACAGGGATTCCTCCATGTGGATTCTGCGTCTGGGACTCACAAAACAATTCTCAGAAAGCAGTTTGGTTTGCAAATTTCCAGGCTGGCTGGGAGGGGGCCGTCTCCCTGAGATCATCAATGGCCCAGCTCTTGTTAGAAGGGAGGGCACAGTCAGAGAGATCAAATTTCCACCCCAGGGGGCAAGAGAGAAGATTAGAACTTAATGGTGCTAAGAAAGGCCTCAGCCATTTATCCCCAAAATACCAGATTCTCAAGGATGTTGCACAAAGGTTGTGGTCTACCGAAGAGCAATGTAAATGTGCAGTTGCAATGGGTTTGTTCTGTAACTCACGCTGACTGCTGTAACCAAGGGGTGCTGCTACCAAAAGCTGTAGAATTGTACCATATACTGAAGGTTTGGAAAGAGCCATGTGACATGATGACATTAATGTAGAAGCATGAATTGTATGTTGAAGGAGTCTGTAACTCTAAAATGTCACCATTGTTCCCTGTAACTAGTCTTGCAACCTCTCACATGAGGAGGAACATTCCAAACCTATTGTGTGGCATGGAAGGGGAAACTGAGGCACACAACCATTTTGGTGGTCTGGTTAAATGCCAAGGGTGGAAGCATTTGTACCTTCCTTTACTGGACTGTAACTGAATTCCAAACATTGGCTGAAGCAGCTGTGTGGACTGGTGGGCAGACAGGGCAGGGCCTAGACCAGAAAAGAACTATTTAATCTGTTGGTGCTGCAGCATCTGTATGGGCTCTGCCTGCCCGACTTGAGAACGTGGCTGATGGACCAGAGACAGAAGCGGGGAGACCGACCAACCTGAGGGAACTAAAGCGACTTGCCCGGCTGCATCACATGAAAAGGGCCAATACCAAGCTCCTGAGTTGGAGCCTCCCCCAGCAGGATTATGACATGGAGGTGGTGCACATCAAGGGGAGCACTAAGGGTGCAGCCGATGCCCTGTCACGAGGGGAGGGCCCCAAACTTCCCCAGGTCACTGGCTGAGTGACCCCGCTCAGTTCAGTCTGGAAGCGGGGAGAGATGTGATGGAGTGGGGGATACCTGTGTGTGTGTGTGTGTGGCTCACAGAGGGTGTGGGGCTCCTGCTGAGGGTAACCCTGACAACCAGGTAACACCTTTGTACTGCAGACAAAGGAGGAGGTGGAGCCTGAGGGGTTTGAATTGGAACGGGGAGTTGGAAGCAGTTAGTCTGGGCTGAGGGAGAGAGAGACAAAGAAGGGGGCAAGGCCCCAGCTCTGGGGGCCCCTCGGGGCCTCCTCTCCCCAACATGGATGGGACTGGCTGTCTCTGCCTGCTGTACTGACTCCTCTGTACGATGCTGTGTCCTGTCGGCTAATAAACCCACTGTTCTCCTGCTGAGTGAGAGACTCTCCTGCCTGCAGACAGGGTGCAGAGCTTGGGGGACCCCAGAACCCCATCACACCTTCATCCTTGTTTCCCAGGGGATTCTGCCCATTATTACCCTCAGGGAGTCCAAGTCTGCTCTTTCGAAATCAAGGTCTGTATTTTACTGCTCACCTTTCTTCCTTTCGTAAGGATCCTGAAATCCATCATCTCGTGATCACTGCAGCCCAGGTTGCCACCCACTTCTATTTCTCCTACTAGTTCTTCCCTGTTTGTGAGCAGAGGGTCAAGTTGTGCATGACCCTGGTCGGTTCCTTCAGCACTTGTGCCAACAAGTTATCCCCGACATTGTCCAGAAACTTCCTGGATTGTCTGTGTGCAGATGTATTGGTCTCCCAACAAATGTCCGGATGATTCAAGTCTCCCATGAGAACCAGGACCTGTGGTTTGGAAGCACCTCTTAGCTGTCTGAAGAAATCCTCATCCATCTCATCTCCCTGATCTGGTGGTCTATAGCAGGTACCAACTACGACGTCACCTCTATTGCTTCCGCTTCTAAGGTTAACCCAAAGACACTCAACTTGCTCGTCTCTGTCCTTATATTGGAGCTCTCAGCAATCAAAATGCTCCCTCACATAGAGCGCAAGTCCTTCTCCTTTTCTTCCCTGTCTGTCCTTCCTAAACAGTTTATACCTTTTCATAACCATACTCCAGTTATGTGAATCATCCCACCAAGTCTCTGTTATTCTAATCACTTCATACTTCTTAGACTGTGCCAGAACCTCTAGTTCCGCCTGTTTCTTTCCCAGGCTTCTTGCATTTGTGTACAAGCACCTTAGAAAAGCAGCTAATTGGCCCACTTTCTCCCCTTCACCTAGGAATCCTACTTGGTTGTACCCTACTCCTTCCCCATTTACCTCAGGGCTTGTGTCACTGTTCCCCGACAAACACATGTGCCTTCAGCACGTCCTTATATCACTTCTGCTGGCCCCCAACGCTCCTCTGTCCTTCCTGCAATGTGGGAAACAGAATCTGTTTTGGGAGGCACTGATCAGACATCCGAACCACGTGACCAGTCCAACAAAGTTATTGATGAATGAAAATGGCTTTAAAGCTGGTCGTGTTCAACTCTTCCAGCACACTAGTGTTCATGTGCCTCTCCTCCCAGAAGATATTTAGGATTCTCCTGAGGCAGTGTTGATGATATTGTTCAAGTGCCTTCAAATGACACCAGTATGTTGTCCAGTAGTAAATTGTCCAGGTTTCATATGCATATAGTAGCATTGGAACAATCACTGCACAGTATACAAGGAGCTTTGTCTTGGGATAGATGTCCCAGTTCTTGAAGATCCTTTGTCTCAGGTGAGTGAAAGCAGAGCTTACATGGCTCAGATGATGCTGGATTTCCTCATCAATGTCAACTTTAGTGGAAAGATAACTTGCGAGGTATGGGAAGTGCTCCACATTTTCCAGCATTTCTCCATTGACATCAGTGAAAGGTGCATGAGATTGTCCTGTTGGTGAAGGATGGTGGAGCACCTTGGTCTTTTTGACATTCGTTGTGAGGCCAAGGTTCCCGTACGCTTCAGTGAAGGCACTTACGATGGTCTGAAGGGCTGCGGGAGAAAGAGCAGGAACCATGTTGTCATCTGCCTACTGGAGCTCCGTGGTCAAGGTTGTGGAGATCTTGCTTTTAGCCTTCAGTCTCATGAGAGTGAAAAGCTTCCTGTTAATTCTACAGATAATCTTCACACCATCTGGAAGCTTGCCATCAATGAGGTGAATGGTCATGGTAACGAAGAAGCAGAATGCTGATGGGACAATGATGCAGCCTTGCTTGACTGCTGCATTGACCTCAAGGGGGTTGCTTTGGGATCTGTTGTTGCTCAGTACTGTGGCAGTCATGTTGTCATGAAGCAGCCTTAAAATGCTGATGAATTTTTGGGGGCAGCTGATCTTTGAGAGGATGGTCCACAGGGCGCTACGATTTACTGAGTCGAATGCTTTAGTTAGGTCAGTGAAACTCATATATAAGGCTCAGTTGTATTCGTGACATTTTTCTTGCAGTTGCTGGATGGTGAAGATCATGTCTGCTGTTCCTCAGGATGGTCAGAAACCACACTGGGATTCTGGGAGAATTTCTTCTGAGAGCAGCAGGAGCTGGTTTGCGAGGATTTCAGCTAAGATTTTCCCTGCCATTGACAGGATGGAGATGCCACAATAGTTTCCACAGTCCAGCTTGTCGCCTGTCTTGAAAAGACTGATGATTAGTGTGTCTCTGAAATCTTGTGGCATCTGCTCCCTACCCCAGATCTTGAGAATCAGGAGATGGAGCTGTTTGTGGAGCTCTGGCCTCCTGTGGAGTGCACAGCTTGCAAAGCAAAGCAGTGTCTGCCGCTCATCTCTCCCAGTTCCATGGCTGGGGACCAGGCACCTTTAAAATCCCGGGCATTGTTAGAAATTTTAAAAACCCAGATGGACAGAGTTTTGAGAGCCAAAAAAGAGGACATGTCTGGGAAAAACTGGACCTATGGTAAGCTTAGCCCAGATGGCACAGCAGTAGGGCCAGTCCCCCACAATCACCCTGGCCAGCCCCACCCCCTGCAGATCCCTGACTTGGCGAGAGGTAAGGGGGAGTAGGGAGAGCAGAGTGCTGACCAGGCTGGAGATAGCTGCTGCTGTTTCAGCAGTGGCAGGGCAGGGTCATCACAGAGTCCGAAGCTGCAGAGGAGTCCATGCCTGGAGCTGCAAATAACTCCTTAAAGAGCCGCACGTGGCATTAGAGCTGCACGTGGTCGACTCCTGCCCTGTGCTATTCCCTCGGGGGAAGGAGTGCAACAGACTCACAGGCAATAGGCAACTCCACACTGCCAGAAGGGGCAGGGCTAGAGCAGTGCTGCCCGGAGCATGTCACACTGGTCTCCCTGCCTTGCAGCCGGCCCTGAGAGCTGCCCAGAGTGTGCCATCCTGGATTTAAAAGATCCAGGGCTCCGTCTACTGCCACTCCTGTGGGAGTGGCGGCAACAGCCAGAACTCTGGGCCCTTCTGAATCACTGGGCCCCAGAGCAATTGCCCCTATCCTTCCACCCCTCCCCTCACTGACAGGCCTGGGTTCGCTCATCAAGCAGTTCCTGTGCATCCTACCTGAAGGGTTACACTGCCAATGAGAAATTAGGTAGGCCTAATTTCTTCAGCGACTCCAGCAAGGACCTGTGTGTTAACCTGGCGCCCCCAGAACACTCCACTTCTTTTGATTTGGTAGTATATAGACTAGCATGGCTCCCCCTCTGTTACTATTTCTCTTGGAGAGTGTTCTTAATCAACAGGTCATGTCCTTGTGCTCCCCCACATCCCTGGGCTTTTCTCTGCTCTGGGATTGTTTCTTAGCAACCTTCAAATGCTTTTTCTCTGCCATTCTTTTTCTTTGTTGACAATCCCCTAGTAATCAAACCAGTATATTCGTGTAGCAAATACCCTACTGTCAGGATTGTCACCTTGTCATGGTGAGTGGGCTTGTGTGTTCCAGTGAACCCGAGAGCGATGCCACAGGGAGTTTCATGCTCCCAGCAGGGTCGTGCATAGTGGCAAGATCAAGGGGAGGGTCCAGACAAAGAACGATCCTAAAACTCCTCAGCAGCAGAACAGGCAGAGGATAGCAAAGGTAATGCTACAATGGCTGTGAAGGAGATCAAGGCTGCAGCGGACAGGAGACTGCCAGTTGTTGATTCCATGCCATTCGACCTGAGCTTTCTATTCATCAAGAACTGTGTGGTGGCTTCAGTGCAACAGCCCCCACCTTAAAAGAAGTCACGCATGGGCATCTTCCTCTGTGTACTACTCTCCTAAACTTCAGCCCTACGGTGAATGGTGATGGGATCAAGTTTGTGAAATCTGGAAGTTTTTAGTCATGAACCAGCATGTAGGCAGTGGATGTATGCATCAGGCATTCCGTTTTGAGGATCGAGGTGGTAGAATGGTCTGGCTGCTACATCCAGGACTGAGCAGCCCTATTTAGGATCCACTCTGTTCACCCCATGTGGGAAGGAGGCTAGAAAAGGTGCCCTCAACATAGTCCCCCTCAGTCCCCCTGACTGGATAATCGCTTCCAGTAGGTTCACCTGCATGGGGTCTAAATCAAACAGTAAACTTTGAACATGGAACGTTCAGACTCTAATGGACAACCCAGAAAGTGAGCAACCTGAAAAACGCATGGCCATTATCACCCGCGAGCTGTGATGATTCAACATCGATATCACTGCCCTGGCAGAAATGCATAGAGCAGAAGAAGGACAGCTGAGAGAAGAAGGAGGAGAGTACACCTTTTTCTGGAAAGGAATTCCAAAGGAAGAAAAATGAATTCATGGTGTAGGATTTGCCATAAAAAATGAACTGACAAAGATCCTATCTGAAGTCCCTGTCAGCATCAGTGAGCATCTCATGACTTTCTGCCTGAAGCTCACCAAAAACCAACAGGCAACTGTCATCAGCACTGACTCTGGACACCAAAGATAATGTGAAGGAGTTATGCAATCAACTGGATACAGTCCTGACAGACATCCCCAAAGAAGACAAGATTATTCTCATGGGGGATTTCAATGCCAGGGTCAGAAGAGATGCGGATGTCTGTCAGACTACCAGTGGGAAAGAAGGAGTTGGCACCAGCAACTCCAATGGTGTGCAGCTCCTTACAAAATGTGTGAAACCTGAGTTCATCATCCCGAACACCCTGTTCCATGAGAAAAGCAAATTTAAGACATTATGGCAACATCCTTGATCTAAGCCCTGGCACGTCATAGACTGTGTCATCATGCACGCTTGGGATCAGTATGATGTCCTCACATGTGCAGTGATCAGTGCTGATGATTGCTGGACTGATCACCACCTCAGTCGATCCGCAATGGCGATTATGATTGTCACCGAACAGAGATGTCGGAGGACCCAGATCCGATGAAAGATCAATGTACAAGGCTTGAAGGACCCCATCAGATGAAGTGACGTCCATTTAGCGCTCCACAGGAAGTTGCCAACAGTGCACCTTGAAGATGTGGAAGAACAGTGGTTTCAATTGAAAAATGTCGTCATTGGAGCTAGTGGAGAAACTATCGGCTACTAGACCAGGCAGCATCAGGACTGGTTTGATGAGAACTGTGTGGAAATTGAACACTTGGTTGAGGCAAAGCCTTTAGGGCCTGGCAAAATATGACCTCAACTGCACAAGGAAGAGAGAAGCACGTGCCAAGGCCAAGGCGGAAGTGCAACATAGAACAAGGACTCTGAAAAACCAGTAGTGGACTGAGAAGGCAGGAGAACTCCAGCATCTCGCAGACATCAACAGTACAAGAGGTTTCTTCAATGCAACCACAGCTGTTTTTGGACCGAGATACCATGGAATCAATCCCCTGAGATCAAAGGATGGTTCCCAGCTCTTGAGAGCCAGTGAGGCCGTTGCTTCTCCCTGGTGGGACACTATAATGAGCCCTTGAACTGCCTCTCCACCGGGGTCCTAGAATCCCTTGACCAAATCCCTCAGCAGCTGCCTGGAGGTGACCAGGCAGCACGTTTTACACTGAGCGAGGTCCAAGCTGCCATCCAGCGATTAAGTGCAACAAGGCAACTGGACTAGACAAAATCCCCACTGGGGCCTTCAGGAGGTGCTGGGGTTGCAGAGGGCCCAGCACAGGCAGCCCCTGCCCCTGCCTGGACTGCTGGGGAGTAAAAGAGGTGAAGAAAGGAGGAGACCAGGGGCAGCGCCCAAGGGCCCTGGACTCAGGCAGTGCACAGGCTCTGAGCCAGAGGCAGGCTGGGAAACCCAGCGGGAGGGGTGGCAGGAAAACCAACAGTCAGGGCTGCGGGCGGGGGAGCGTGGCGAGAGCCAAGGGCCGGCAGTGAGGACCTGGGGCTGCAGCAGCTCTCCCCGGCGGGGTGTGTGTGACACTCCCCTTTCCCCAGCACAGCTGGCAGCTGGGCAGGGGCTGGGGAGCACACAGTGAGTGGGTCGGGGCTGTGGCTGCCAGGCAGTCGGGGGAGTGCGGGCCCCCTCCTTCCTCCCAGGCACAGGCGGTGGGAGAGCTCCGGAGCTGCTGCTGCTGCAGCAGGAATGTGGCATCTCCTCTGCCCCGGCCTGACCCGCTACTCTCCTTGTCCCTCAGTAGCCACACCATGATCCTCACTCCCTCCCTCTCCATGGCTGAGTGGGGCAGGGGGGTTGTGAGTGAACTGGCGCATGGTGGGGGAGGCAGTCAGGCTGTGGCCCCTTGGTAACACATGGCTTGTGGGAGCATGCAGTGCCGGGGGGAGCCATGGGGCTGGGGAAGAAGGGATGCAGTAGAGTGGGAGGGTGGGGTGGCTGTGAGCCTGGGCGTGCTCTGTGGGGGTGAGGCAGTGGTACGTGGGGAGGTGGTGACGTGAGAGAAGGATTCTCGGGGAGAGGACTGTCTTTTATTCACACGCATTGTGGCTCTTGACGTACTGGTTTTGTAGCCGAATTCGGATAAATAGCTCTCCTCGCTATTCTGGTTGCAGACCCCTGGCGTCGGTGGAAGAAGGAGTAAAGTACAGTGTCACGTCGATCATAACTTTTGATCAAGTGTGGCCTGAGTCTGTTCTTTGTACTTCCTCTCTTGTCCCAGCAGAGGGCTGGCTTTCCCTTCTGATGGGGGAGGCTGGGGTGGAGCTACATTTCACCACAGCTGAGGTTGCAAGCCCAGATTTCACTGCCCACACCAACAGCCATGTAATTCAGCCAAGGACATTTCTTTCCTCTTCATGTTTGTCATGTTCGGTTTCTCGCCTGTGGCTCATCACTTTTGCAATAAGGGAATTTTTTTAAAAAGAAGCGTTCTGTCCTTTTTCGTAAAGCATCCAGCATGCCTTTGTTTACAAAATGGGTACACGCTCTAAGACGGGAGGGAAGACAGGAACATAAGCGTGTATGTTTTAGTACGTCGGGCAGGCAGAGGACTGTTTTCGCTAAGCCTGAGTTGTACAGCTCAAGGCCTGACTCTGGTGTGGCACTTTGTGGAGTTCTTTGTCCCTGTGCAGAACTGGTGTGGTGTGCTCCCAGCTCAGTCTGGAGGTGCTTTGCTCGCATTTTGCACAAGCATAAATGTCCCCTCAAGAGGCAAGCCCATCCCATGTTTTTGTTTTGAGGAGATACACTGAAGTCTCTGACAATTATGGGCCTAATTTTTCTCCCATTTGCTAAGTGTAAGTCGAGCATAGCTCCATTCCAGTCAGCATGAGGCAGCGTAAGCATGAGGAACGTCCAGTCTGGTGGCCATTAGGTGTGATGCAGATAGTGGCTGTAGTGCTTGCTGGTTCCATGAGACCTGTAGCCGTGTTCGTGTAACTTACAAGCTTGGCTGATGGATGCTGTGAGCTCTGTGAGGTGGTTGGCTGGGGCTTATTGTACCCACAAGCTCTGCTGGGTACCTGAGGGAAGTGGGAGGCGCTCACCATGTGAAAACAGACCCAGGGGCCTTGTCTCATTGCTGGTCGTAGCTAGAAAGCTGCTCTCAACTCTCCCGTCCAGTGGGGACGAAGCCTCTCTTCAGCTCAGCACTCATCTTTGCCTGGTCACAACAACACCAAGTTCTCAGCTCAGTCTCTGTGAGAGCCACGTGCTCTCTCAGCCTCCGTATTCACAGACCCTGAACCGCTCCAGTCACTGACACGCATTGCTTCAGCCACCAGATGCTCCCCAGTCCCAGCTCTGCTTTGCTTGCAGGCAGCAGCCTGACTTCGCCACTCACTACCCACCCAGGTCAGGCCCCCCCAGCCTCAGCCCCACCCTGGGATGGCCCCGTGCACAGAATGTGGGCTGCCAGCTGGTTCTGCTGGCACACTGCAGCGGAGGCTGGCTGAGGGGGATACACAGTCAGAAAGAGCCCCCTTTGGCTTTAGGATCTGCAGGGAGTGTGCACAACTGGCAGAAAACCAACAGGTGAGTTTCTTCCTGCCTTGTAAGTGCAGAGGTCATGGGGCCCAAGTGGCTTCTGTCCGCTGTGCCAGCCTGCCCCAGCAGAAGCTCTCATCTCTGGGGGACAGCTCTAGCTTTCAGCACTTGCACAAAGTTCTTAAGGTGGTCACCAGAGCAGAGCAAATCTTCTGCCTCCCTCAGCTTCCTGACTAGAGAATCACCTTACAACAGGGAAATTCTCTGCCTGTGCCCTGCAGCCCTCTCTTCAGAGCTGCTGGGAGAAGCCAGTCACGTGTTCTACCGAGAAGCAGGGCACCTGAAATGGAAATCAAAGAGAGAGAATAGAAGGGAGCGGCCCTAGAGAGACGGTCTGCCTCATTTCTGCAGAGCAGAAGCTCACTTTCAAAACCAAGAGGCTGGGAAGCTGGGCCGCATGTATAAATTAATTAAAAGGTGCATAAAAGGTGGTTACTGAATGCCACAAGTCCAGGCACCTCATTGCCCTGGGATAATGTCTGCGGCATCAGCCTCTGCAGTGGCTCCTCTGTGGCTCAAGGCTGCTCTGCTAACTGTAGATTTCCTTGCTGTTGTGAAATGCCATTATCCAGGACAAAGGATGGGGAGACTGGATGGGGCCAAGGGAAAATGGGCAGCTCATCTTTTGGCCAGCTGGAAGAGAGAGTTGCTGATTGGCCAGTACACATCCCCCAGCTCCTAAAGTTTAGCCCAGTGCAGGGGCCATGTGGAGCCTCTTGGAGGTCTGTTCTGGCAGTCTACCCTCCCCTATCCACCAGAACTAGGAGTAGAAGCCCAAACCGATGGATGATGTGGCTGTGG
The DNA here is from genome assembly GCF_033958435.1 of Carettochelys insculpta. Classification (NCBI taxonomy): domain Eukaryota; kingdom Metazoa; phylum Chordata; order Testudines; family Carettochelyidae; genus Carettochelys; species Carettochelys insculpta. The sequence goes on from NC_134140.1 coordinate 138,255,399, forward strand.
CTGATTGCCTGTTCGGGGCTGTGGAAAGAAATTTTCTCCCGTGGGCCAATTGGGAGAGTTTTTGACCTTCTTTGTGGCACCAGGAAGCCACAGTGCACTGAGTAGGAATGCGCTTAATAGGGCAGGGATGCTGGTGTTCAGTCATCGTGGCTCACAGCTGAGCTCCAGTGTGGTTAAGAGAGCAAACTTAATGGTGTCTAGAGGGCAGACCTGGGTTTGGTGATGGGCCTTGGACTCCTGTGATAGGATGAGATGTGGTAGAGTTTGTGGGCTGACATCAGGGCTTCTGGTCAGTATTCCCTGTAAGCTGAGCACTTGGGCAGCTGCCCAGGAGAGATTGATGTGCCACCCAGCTGATTAGCAGAGAGCCCAGAGCCAGCTGTCTCTGTTTCTATAGGTGATCCAACAAAACAAAATTTATTCCACCCATGGATAGAAAAAATTAGAGAGAACCTGCTCATGGTCCTCATGGGCCAAGATCCCAGGCTGCTGTGCCATCTGTTCCCCTGGGGGAGTATGCTAGGGTCTGGAGAGCGGAGTTCTGGGGAGTGGGCCAAGGCAAAATGTGTGGTAAGGAGCTCTGTAACTCCCAATTAAATGCTATGTAAAGCAGAGTGCGGGGGATGGGTGGGTGGGTGGTTGGTGCCGCTCCCTAATCTGATCAAAGATGCAGCCTGCTATTTCATTGCACGCACATGTCCTCATGTCACCTGTTGTCTTTGAGCTATGTGAAACGTGCACTGGAGTCATTCAGCTGTGCAGCACCAAACACAATGGGGCCTGATCCATGACTGGAGTCCTTAGGTGCAACCTCGATGGAAAGCATCAGTGTGGCTCATGGAATTCCTGGCAAAACACGCTCGCACCACTCATCTGCTAATAGTGTTGTTGTAACAAAGGCACCACTTTCCCAAGGCACTGGGCTGCACAAGGAATAATGCGACTTCACAAATGTAGATGGAAAGATCATGGAGCATCTTAGGGCACTTTGTCTCCCAGGTCTTCTGAGCTTTGATTCATGACCCTTGGTCCCCAAAAGGAAAGGTAAGCGTTATTGAAAACATCCGATTTCAGCACTGCATTGATCTCAGAACAGAATTAAGGACAGTTCACATATTTAGCTTTTGCAGTTGTCTGTCTGGGTACAGATTTCTGCAAGGCTGGCTTAATTGTGCAGAAGTGCATTTGAAATTGGCGTTTGGAAACTTTGCACAAGATGGGGTTAGCCACTTCCTTCTAAACTACTGCTCACATGATGTAGAAATCAGCTAAGAACTGCAAAGAGATCCCAACATTCCAACACCTGTGCATTTGTCTCCTGCCTTGCTCTCTCACATGACAGTGTGCTGCTGGAAAAGGGTATTAATCGCTGATTTCTCTGTCTGTAAAAAATAGTATTTTGTAATGGATTAAAAAGTTCTGGAACAAATGGGAACCTCAGCTATTAAGAGTCAAGTAGTGGTGTTGAAATAAGTGTCTGAAGACATTAATTGTACAACTCTCATCAGCTGCAGATTGGCTTTAGTTGAGGTCATCACAGTCCGTTGTTTCCCAATAGTTGCATCATATCATTTGCTCCCCTTCTTCCTTTACAGCACGTATCATTGCCCCTGGATTTTTCCTGTTCAAGCATCCCAGCTCCATAAAGGGCACTATTCCTTTTGCACTCTGTCTTGTATAATTTATGTACTACGACTTCCTAAGGTTCTGAACAATTCCTTGATGTTGCAGTTAAAGCTCATAATAGAATAGATTATTAACCTTAGCCAAACAGCCTCACTGTTATAACCAATGATAATTTCCCGCCCTTGCCTGTATGATTCAGAGAGATACCAGAATGTTTTTTGTTACAGCCATTAACCATAGGGAAGTGGGAGGCACAATGTGTGAATTGCATGGTAGTTTCATATAGGAATATATGACCAAAGCTATGACGGGTCAGTAAGGTTTACACTTATTTTGTAGAGAAAAAAGGTATAGTCCCAACTTAAAATGAATGCAGATAAATGACAGTACAGAATGCAGGTGTTATCCAGCCTTTTAACACCCAGTTTGTTTTTGTTTTCTCTCTCCAGTGTCTTACTTCTGTTCGTATTCAAGTAACAGGTAAGAAAAAGTAACCTGGCAGGCATCTGGAAATACAAGTACATAACTCAACGTCCTCATCCTCAGATGGAGCTCCCAGTGTACCTCATGGGAGCTCTACCTGAGTGTGGACAGTGGGCCTATCCCTACCGGGACTCGTGGGTTTGGGGAGACTATTGTAAATATCAGGAGGAATTGTCTTCTGCCAATGAGGGAACATGAATAGATAAATCAGCTATGGTGTCACAACATATCCTGCAATGCTGATGTGTTTTGGAGCTGTCTGTCAACTCGTTGTTACAAGAGATAATGTAGGTAAATTATTCACGTTATTTCAATATAGTGCTTGGGGGAAAAAACCAAACCATTCCGTGGTATAGAGGTTTGTAGTAGTGTGGAGGTAGTAACTGATGACCAGACTGCCTTGTGAAAGAGCAGCTTGTGAATCCAGGCACTTTAATACAGAAGACCATTCTGTTTCAATGAGAAGAATCTCATACCAGAAATCCTTATGCACACAAAACTGGACACGTGCTAGTTTTGATTATAATGCTACATAAAAGAAATGCATGCTCTGTATTTTGTTGAACTCTTTTGCCACTAATTACCAGCAAGCTGGGAGATTGCTGACCCACAACTTAGTCTGATTCCAGTTCAAAGAGCATGCAAATACTATTGAACTTGTAAATCAATTGTTTGGTTCCCTTCCCCTGGCACATATGCAGTCTGAATATTTACATCTTGCAACTACATCCATAGTGTGCCATAAAAATGTGCCTGTCCGTGCTGCAGCCGTAGCCACTGTCTGAGCAGATACAGACAAAAGTGGATGAGAATTCTCGATCATATAGTGTAATCATCTTATCCTCTTTAGAGTGAAGCTTTTTTGGGATAAGGAATATGCATTTTGTTTGTTTCTGCAGTGCCTTGCCTGGTGTGGGTACTACCAGAAACAAGCAAACAATAGTAATAAAATAAAGTGATCATAAAGTGCAGGCAGTTTAGTCCAGGCAATGTGACTTAATCTGTATTTGTAAAGTACTGTTTGATTTATGTTATTTAAGGATCAAGATGCTGATAATAAAGCGTGCAGTTGGTGTGGTGCTTGTTCCGTTTATTTTTGTGATGGTCGGGAGCATCCCTGACCGCCTAGTCCTTGTGTGTTAATGTCACATTATTGAAGCAACAGAAGTGCTTCCACATGGGCCCATTTCCCAGTTATTCTGCAGTGAAGTGTAATTTGGCCCAGACAGCAGAATACTGTAACTGAAAAAACTGGATTCTGAGTTCACCAGAGAACTGAACAAAAGAGAAGCTGGACAGAGAGGGAAATAACTCTTTCGTCAATGCATGTTCTGAAAAGACAGGTAATGTTAGAGACAGAATGACTGGGCCCATTGCTTCAAAAAAGAATGGGTGTTCTTTTGTCACATTGGCTTCATCATGAAAGTCTTTGAGTGATACAAGAATTACTTCCTGCTCAGAATAATGGAACACCTGCTCTGGGCTTGTTTTAACAATCTCTAAGTTTTATTGCACATATAATCTTGCTTTCCACTCACTAGGATCCGAGAACTAGCAAGACCAAAGACACACAAAGCAGCTTGGGAGAATTATAGTAGGTAAGTGGAAAATACAAAGCTTAAGCTGTATGGACTTTGGGCCTCAATAGGCAACACTCAGGTGATAGAAGACAGCGCATGATGAGAATGTATTTCTCCTACCCTCGTGAGCTGTCTCTCTCTGACTTCCGGGAAAGACAAAGGAATGTGGCTTTTCATTTCCAGTGCTTCAGGGCCTAAGTTCATCCACAGCAGCTACGGTCAGACTCTAGGCTAAGGCAAGCCAGATCCCTGAGAATGTAGTGCCCACACCTTAATCTGGCAGTGGTCAGGCTAACCGTAGTCCTCAAGGTTTGCCTGCCACTTGAGTGACTGCACATTGTGCCTGTTCTTATCAGGCCTGGTCAGTTCTTGTTCACCTGCAGGTTTGGACAGTTGGGAGGAGAGCAAAGGGGAGGCTTGTCTCCCATCTCCTACGTGTCAGAGTACTGGGAGATGGGACAGGGCCTGTCCTGAGAGCGGCCCTGGCTGAAGATGGGGTGGGCCAGGTGGTCCCTCAGGCATGGCATTGAGAGGGCTGCTAATGTGCAGCAATGATGGCTGCAGCCAGTACCCTGCATGTTGCTCTTCCATTGTCTTGCAAGCTTGGGAGAACATCAGAGACTCAGTTCTAGACTTAGTTTAGTGATCATCTAACCAGGAGATTTTTTTCCCTCCTTTAACAGTAGGTTAGATTGGGGAAATCAAGAGACGATATGGCCCCTCTCCCGACGTGCTTTGACAGCTCGACCAACACCAAGAATTATGTCTCTGGCCAAACCTAAGAAAATGTTCGGTGATGACCTTCAGCGCAGGTTGGTTGTGTTCTGGAGAGCTCTTCCTCCTGCTGGGAAGCATTCACTAATGACGGAAACAGCTTGGGGTTCTTTAATAATAGTTAATACAAGTAAAGGCATGACAGCTGTACCAAGGTGCATCTGGAGCTCTGGGCAAAGAGCTGAAAGCAGAAGTTGCTGCACTCTCACGTGCTAGGAATCCTCCCAGAACAGGCTCCTCTGAGATCAGCTCAGCAGAGCTGCTACTGATGTAGGCACTTGTTCTGTTTTGCCATCCTAAGGTCTCTGCAGCTCTGGCCAAGTTCTGCAGTCTTCTGGATGAAAAGGAGTTGCAAATATACTTTTTTTTATTATTATTATTATTATTTATTGTTATTCATGACAAATGTCTCTAAGTAGAATGGTTTTTCAGTGTTCCCCACAAAGTGTTACCATCTAGTTCATCTTTGTTTGTGTTCTGGCCACTAAGGGCGTGTCTACACTTGCATTCCTCTTTCGAAAGAGGCATGCAAATGAGGCAAATCGAAAATGCAAATGAGGCATAAATTTGCAGAGTCAGCACCTCATTTGCATATTCTAATTTCGAAAGAGCTTCTTTTTCGAAAGAAGAAAGCCCGTGTAGACGCTGCTCGTTCAAAAGTAAATCCATCTTCGAAAGAATCCTTCTTCCCTTTATTTAATGGGAAGAAGGATTCTTTCGAAGATGGGGTTTACTTTTGAAAGAGCAGTGTCTGCACTGGCTTTCTTCTTTCGAAAGAAGCTCTTTTGAAATTAAATATTCAAATGAGGTGTCAAATATGCAAATTTATACCTCATTTGCATTTTCGGTTTGCCTCATTTGCATACTACCTCTTTCGAAAGAGGAATGCAAGTGTAGACACGCCCTAAATGTTGTTTCTAAGATTTTCAACACAGGACTCAAGATTCTAGATGCCTCCTAGTGCCAACTTGAGACACTTTAATGAGCCTAATTTTCTCAGGTGGCAGCACTCAGCACTTTCTGAAATTCAAGCCCCTCTTCTAAGGTGTCACCACTGGTTGAGCTCCCAAACATGGAGTCAGCAAATCACTAGTCACATCTGAAAACTCTTGTTCTTCAGAACAGAAAATCTTGGGCGCTTCATAGTTTAGTCACCGCTGAAATACAAAAGCTGGGAGCAGGCTGATTTCCAAAAGGGGATGGGCAAGGTGGAGTTGTGCTTCCATTTTAATACAGGCTTACTCCCCACACTGGCAGGCAATGCAGGAATTTGGTAGAAGGGTGGAGCAGCTGATGGGCTGCGAGAAGGGTGCAAGTCACCTCATGGGGAGCTGTTGGGGCTGGAGCAGAGTTTGGCATTAGAATTCTGGGTTTGACACGGGGCTCAGCCCAGTGCCAGTTCGATGTTGGTTTTCACCTGGCGTGTGGTCTTGGAGCCAAAGGTTGGGTGTTGCATAGCCTATGTCTGATGGTGGTTGTGTCCGTGACCCAGATGCAGACCCTCTGTCCTATGCAGCATTAGATGTGTGGTGCTATCCCCCACACCCAACCTCTCTCCCCTTCACTGTTCACCCATTTAGTCAACTTCCCATCCCACATACACTGCACTTCAAAGGCATAAAGACCCCGCAGCAGAGTCCCACTCCAGCGTTTTTTAGCTGGGGTGCAGGACCAGGTGGGAAGACTGCCTGGTCAGAGGTGCTGCGGTTGCAGTCTGCTCCCCTTACCTCCTCGCTGCCACTGTAACAGCACAAGGCTCTCTACGGTGCTTTGCTAAGTTGCGCAGGGCTGGGGATGTCTTTGAGCGCTCCATTTCCCTGGGTCTGCAGGCCCCAGAACAAGGGTTCCCTCTAATTGTTTCCAGCCATGGGCAGAATGAGTTTTGTGATGTGCACTCTGGCATATGGGGATGTGCGCCATCAGTAGACACTCGTGCTGCTGGCTGTGGGCACTCTGCTAATCAGCTGGGCAGCACCTTTGTCTCTCCTGGGCAGCTTCCCAAGGTCTCAGCTTACAGGGAACACTGCCTGGAACCCAAAAGGTTCAGCAAACCACAGCTGTGCCGTCTGAGGCCCCATGGCTGAGACCCTTGGGAGCAATGCCCCTTGGGTTCCCCTTGACCTTTGCCATCTCTCCTTCCTGACCCTGTGGTTCCATGCGGAAAAGGAGAGAACTAGCTCATGGCAGATGCATCCTTCAGTGAATCGACTACTTGTGTGAATTCCCCAGGTATTCTACAAACATCCCATTTCACATGCTGGCAAAGAGCTGAAAGGTACATGAATTAAGAGGGTTGAGTGCGGAGCATGGAGTTGGTAACAGACCAGCCGGCATGTGATGATATGGAAGAGGAGATGGGGCACCAAGTGAGGGCATGCAGATGAGAGGAGAGTGACATCCAAGGAATGTGCCTGTGAGGCAACAGATTGGTTCAACTCAACCGGCCCTCTGCCAACAGCTTGCAGGAAGGAAACAGGTCTTGACAAGTGTAATTACCAAGCAGAGTTACTTAGCTCCTCTTTTTAAAGAGGGATGATCACAAAAAGGTGCCTGTACAGTAGACCCCTGACTTACGCGGAGGTTTGTTGTGTTCCTGCACAACCCTGCATGAGTCAAATTTCATGTTATCTGGGGGAGCCGGCAAACTGACTAACACAGAAGCTCCAGACAGTTTTCTGTCTCCTGTGAGCAGTGCAGTGCTGGCAGCTGGGCTGCCAGCTCTCTGCTGCTTGCAGGAGACAGGAAACTGATCAGTGAAACTGCTCCTGTCAGGGGCAGCAGCCTGACTCTTGCCACACCTGACAGGAGCAGGGAGGCTGTTGCCCCTGACAGGAGTGGTTTTCCTGCTCCTGTCAGTGGTGGCAGCCGCTCCTGTCGATGACCGCAGACGAGAGTCAGGCTTTTGGCTACCGCCACTGACAGGAGCAGACAAACTGACCAGCGCTGCTGCACTGGTCAGGTTCCCAGCTCCCCTGAGTGGCGCGAAGCCTGGAGCCAGGTGCCAGCTCCCTGCCGCTCAGTCATGTTAACCCGAGATTCGCACAACTTGAGTGCATGCATCATGGGTCTACTGTATTTAACATGCCCATCTTGAGGGATAGCTGAGTGGCTATTACCACCCTTGGTTATACTGTAGCAGTGAATCTTTGGCTTCATTAACATGTGCCAATTCTGTTTGTAAGATAACCAATGGAAACTCCCTCCTCCTTGTTTTTCATAATTTGTAACTTGGTTGGAGAAATGCAAAGCCAAGGGACCAACTGGCTGCACAGACATGTAATTTAAAGTTGTTCCAGGGGGAGATGCCCAAGTTTGCAGTTCTCTGGTAGCGGTTTCAACAAAGTCCCAGAAGAATAAACAATTGCTTATCAGATGCTAATCACTAATTTCATTCACCAGTCCCTTCCCAAGGGTTCCCTACCCTCAGTGCTCTGTAGAACCCAGAAGGTGCCTGTAAGTCTCTCTTCGGCTACGTCTACACGTGCCCCAAACTTCGAAATGGCCATGCAAATGGCCATTTCGAAGTTTACTAATGAAGCGCTGAAATGCATATTCAGCGCTTCATCAGCATGCGGGCGGCAGCGGCGCTTCGAAATTGATGAGCCTTGCAGCCGCGCGGCGCGTCCAGACGGGGCTCCTTTTTGAAAGGACGCCACCTTCTTCGAAGTCCCCTTATTCCCATGAGCTCACGGGAATAAGGCGACTTCGAAGTAGGTGGCGTGCTTTCGAAAAGGAGCCCCGTCTGGATGTGCTGCGCGGCTGCAAGGCTCGTCAATTTCGAAGCGCCGCTGCCGCTCGCATGCTGATGAAGCGCTGAATATGCATTTCAGCGCTTCATTAGTAAACTTCAAAATGGCCATTTGCATGGCCATTTCGAAGTTTGGGGCACGTGTAGACACAGCCTTCATGTTCTGAAATCATTACTAGAGGGCGGAGCCTTTGGTAAGGAGACTGGGCCAAAGCTTTGCTAGTGTGTAGGGCAGGCTTCTAGCCCCTGTGGAGCCAGAGCACCCATGGGAATGGAAACAAACCAGTGCTGTGTCTCTGCATCTCATGCTGTTGGGTGTGATGCTCAGTCTCTAGAAGAAGGGCTGGATCTGTCTCAACAGCACAGCTATATTTGTTTCTTGCCATTGCCACTGGTTCATTGTCTTGTTCCTAGTAAGAGTTACTACAACCCACTGACTTACTTACACCAAACAAAACACCGGTGTGAAGTACATTGGGGATAGTCGGAGGGGTGAGAATTACAGGCTGATGAGGAGACACCATTGGAAAATGACTAGGGCAGTCTAGTCCCATCCCCACCACTGAGTGATACTTTCTGCCTTGGCCAAACACCACCTGCACAGTGGGGACAGTCATCCTGAGGCCACCACCTGTCCACGGGCTGTGAGGCTACATTAATTCTGGGCTTCTAAGACCCTAAGATGAAAGGAGCTATAACAGAGCAATATAATATTAAATGTTGTAAATGGAAGGGTTCTAATTTGCATGGTTCATAAACAAACAGAGATATTAAGGGATTTGTATGGTGAAGTAGTGTCTTAAAACTACCCGTAGAAAGAGCAGTGTGTTTTCACACCCACCCACCCATTGTGCTTAAAAAGTTCTCTGTACGTGCAAGCAAGCAGGTATGGCCAGATCTGGCAAGCCCATGGGCAAATACCCAGTTGTTTATTGAGTGTGCCTAGCATGAGTGCAGAAATGTGGATTTTTGGGAGTACAAGCTCTGTATATATATTTAAATTCTCCTGCTTTGGCCACACATGCCTATTGTCACCCGTTGTCATGAGGATTATGTGCTGGACTGACTCTCTTCATTACTTCTTTCATGGTGTTCCCAAAGGCACCTCTTCTTGTACAGCTGTGGACGGGTGTCAGAGATCTGGCAGCGCCCACCATTGCTGAATTTAGCTTTACCATCACCTCGAATATTGAAGTTGGCAGAACCCAAGAAATACCAAAGGGCCTACTTAAAACAAAGGTAAAAGACAACTCAGTTCTGATTGTACCACAGGTGTTTCAGGTCAGTTTTGAGCATAATTAGCATTCGAAAGCAGCATGTCTGGCTGGAACTGGAGCTAAGCCAACACTTCCAAGAAGGGTGCAGAGCAGAGGTGCTGGGACAGCTGTGCTCTGTGTGACACGTGCCGATGGTATGGACGCACCTCTTTCAGGCACCAGCTTGGTTTGAAGGAAGCTCAGCCCACACCCATGTGTGCAGTGCTCTCTTGTGTTACCTCGCTGTTCCCGGAAGGCGCACAGGAGTGGCTGGCAGAAAGGTGAACGGGAGGGTGGAACGTCTCTGTACTTGGGGGGCCCACACACTCCATGCTATGAAAATGATTGAGACCCATCCTAGAGAGCACATTGCTGGGTTAGGGACTCCATCAGAGGCAAGAGAGGTGGCTTACTTGGCGTAGACAAGAAGGGTGATAAATGTGAGATAAGGACACATTTGCCACACATACGTATTGGTCTGATGAAACCAACAAAACATAGGGCTACATTCGAAATGCAGCCCCGATTTAATGGGCGCTCCACGGAACTGGCTGCAGGGCCGACCTGTGTGTATGTGAGTGGCTCACAGAGGGTGTGGGGCTCCTGCTGAGGGTAACCTTAATGACCAGGTAACACCTTTGTACTGCAGACAAAGGAGGAGGTGGAGCCTGAGGGGTTTGAATTGGAACTGGGAGTTGGGAAGCAGTTAGTCTGGGCTGAGGGAGAGAGAGACAAAGGAGGGGGCAAGGCCCCGGCTCTGGGGGCCCCTCGGGGCCTCCTCTCCCCAACATGAATTGAACTGGCTGTCTCTGCCTGCTGCATTGACTCCTCTGTACAATGCTGTGTCCTGTCGGCTAATAAACCCGCTGTTCTCCTGCTAAGTAAGAGACTCTCCTGCCTGCGGACAGGGTGCAGAGGTTGGGGGACCCCAGAACCCCATCACACTGGTGTCAGGAGTGGGATGTTCTGCACCCCGAGGATGGAGCATCCAGCAGTAAGTGACCGGGGCCCCGGAAGAAGTGGGGCCTGCGAGACCCAGGTGTGCTGAAGGGCAGTGAGGTGCAGTTCCCCAAGGCGGAGGGGCCTGCGGCCGAACCCAAGCAACTGCGGTTGTGGTCCTCGAGAGGGGGTGTCACACCCGAGGAGGGGTTACTCCTGGGAATCTGTTGGAGTCGGTCCCAGAGGGCAGAGGGGCCTACGGCCTAACCCCGGGCAGCTTGTAACCTGCAAGGAGCCTGGCACACTGAAGGGATTCTTCCAGGAATCGTGGGGTGCAGAGGGCATCAGCCTGAGAGCCTGCAACCACACTGAGCAACTCCGCTGTAAAGTGGCAGCACCTGGAAACCGAATCGAGATTAAAGAAGCTGGACAAGGCAGCGTGGATGTGCAGTGGCAGAGCTGAGGGTTAAGGAAAATCCTGCAGTGGTGAGCCCGGATCGGGGCAGGGAACCCTGGACTGCCTGGAGCTCTGAACTGAGTGGCCTGCCGCAGCTCAAGGAGGGAAGGAGCGATTCCAACCCATCATCTACTAGTGGCCAAGACAGACCTGCGGAGAGTTTTCCAGGCCTGGGCCGAGGAAGGTGCCTGTGTGTCTGTGCAGGAAAGCAGCTGATCCACTGGGAATGGCAAGTTGTCTGTGAGAGAAGCTGCTTCACCTTCTGTGTGTGTGTGGAGACCAGCCGGGGGGCTGGGACAAAGGAGAAAGTGTCTCCCATTGTCTGTCTGTGTTGAACAGCAGCAGCAGCCTGGGGAGAGAGCAGAGCCTGCGTTTGGAAAAGGTGCCAATGAGGAAACTAGCCCATTGTCTGAGGAGGATTCCCCAGCCTGGGGTGGCTGGAGAAGGAACCACCAGGAAAGAGCATTCCAGGTGTGCCTAAACCCAGCCATGGGGGCTGGAACAGAGGGAATGGCTCTGGGATGGGCAGTGGTGTCCCTGCTAAGGACACTGGTCCTTGGTGCAAAAAAAGTGCTTCTGCTTCTGGGGAAGTGAATCCTTTGCCTGAGCCTGTGGGGGCTCAAGATGGAGCCAAGATCCCAGAGCTGGATCTGAGGGCAGCTGAAGCCCAGATGGGAAGTGGGCCTACCTCTGTGTCTCTCAGGGAGGATGATGCTTTAACTCGGTCTAATCCAGTTAGTATCATCAGGGAATCCCAGAAACCAAACGATTCTGGTACTTGTTCTTTGCCTGATGCTAAGGTGTTACTGGGAGGGGGTGAGAGGACTCTGTCCTACCAGAGTCATCCTCTCTCCAGGACACAAGAACAGATGGGCAATGGAGTTAAGCTGACTAATGAAAATAAAGGAGCTGGTAGCAGAAGGGAGGAAAGGGACCCTAACCTTCTGTCCGGTGGTACTGGCTGTCTGCCTGGAGGGGGATTACGTGGGAATCTGCCTGATGGGCCAAAAGTGACCCTGGGTGTAGGTGAACCCCAGGAGCTGGTTGTGGCTCAAGGGAGCAGTGCCCCTGTGGAACCAGACAGGGGTAAGTTGTTGTTTGGGGGAGCTCTTGAGGAAAAGAATTTCCCTGAAACTTTTCCTGACCCGTCTGTGGGGACTGCAGAAAATGGGAGTGAGGTGAAGGAGAGTGAACAGGAAAGGTGCTTGTCTGTAAGCACCAGAGCAGCCCTTTGCCTGGGGAGAAGTTTGTTTCAGCTCCTAATGGCCAGGACCTGCCTAAGTGTGAAACCACTGGCTGTGCTCTGCAAGGGTCCAAAGCAGGCAGGGTAAAAGTTTCTCAGAAATTGGAAGCTGGTGCAAGTAAAGTAAAAACTATCAGGGAATGTAAGCAGCCCTGTGAGAACCAAGTAAAACAGCTGCACAGCCAATCTCTGTAGGATGCAGGAGAGGTTCAGCAATTCCCCATCTCCAGATGCTAGAAACACTTATATTCTCACACTGAACTCCAATTCTGATTCCACGGGGAGGCAAAAGTTGGAGGTAAAAGGACAAAGGAGCTTTGGGCCTGGTGGGCCAGTAAGGGATAAACAGGGATTCCTTCATGTGGATTCTGCGTCTGGGACTCACAAAACAACACTCAAAAAGCAGTTTGGTTTGCAAATTTCCAGGCTGGCTGGGAGGGGGCCGTCTCCCTGAGATCATCAATGGCCCAGCTCTTGTTAGAAGGGAGGGCACAGTCAGAGAGATCAAATTTCCACCCCAGGGGGCAAGGGAGAAGATTAGAACTTGATGGTGCTAAAAAAGGCCTCAGCCATTTATCCCCAAAATACCAAATTCTCAAGGAGGTTGCACAAAGGTTGTGGTCTACCAAAGAGCAACGTAAAAGTACAGTTGCAATGGGTTTGTTCTGTTACTCACGCTGACTGCTGTAACCAAGGGGTGCTGCTACCAAAAGCTGTAAAATTGTACCATGTACTAAATGTTTGGAAAGAGCCATTTAACATGATAACATTAATGTAAAAGCATAAATTGTATGTTAAAAAACTCTGTAACTCTAAAATGTCACCATTGTTCCCTGTAACTAGTCTTGCAACCTCTCACATAAGGAGGAACATTCCAAATCTATTGTGTGGCGTGAAAGGGGAAACTGAGGCACACAACCATTCTGGTGGTCTGGCTAAATGCCAAGGGTGGAAGCATTTGTACCTTCTTTTACTGAACTGTAACTAAATTCCAAACATGTGCTGGAGCATCTGTATGGGCTCTGCCCACCCGACTTAAGAACGTGGCTGACGGACCGGGGCCAAAGCAGGGAAACTGACGAACCCAAGGGAACTAAAGGGACTTGCCCGGCTGCATCATATAAAAAGGGCCAAAACCAAGCTCCTAACTTAAAGCCTCCCCCAGCAGGACTATGATGTGGAGGTGGTGCACATCAAGGGGAGAACAAAGGGTACAGCCAATGCCCTGTCACAAAGGGAGGGCCCCGAACTTCCCCAGGTCACCAGCTGAGTGACCCCGCTCAGTTCGGTCTGGAAGGGGGGAGAGATGTGATGGAGTGGGGGATACCTGTGTGTATGTGAGTGGCTCACAGAGGGTGTGGGGCTCCTGCTGAGGGTAACCTTAATGACCAGGTAACACCTTTGTACTGCAGACAAAGGAGGAGGTGGAGCCTGAGGGGTTTGAATTGGAACTGGGAGTTGGGAAGCAGTTAGTCTGGGCTGAGGGAGAGAGAGACAAAGGAGGGGGCAAGGCCCCGGCTCTGGGGGCCCCTCGGGGCCTCCTCTCCCCAACATGAATTGAACTGGCTGTCTCTGCCTGCTGCACTGACTCCTCTGTACGATGCTGTGTCCTGTCGGCTAATAAACCCGCTGTTCTCCTGCTAAGTAAGAGACTCTCCTGCCTGCGGACAGGGTGCAGAGGTTGGGGAACCCCAGAACCCCATCACAGCCTGGGAGTGTGCCGGCATCCAGTTCTGTGGTCGCTGGGCTGGGCAGCAACATGTGCTTTCCACCTAACCCCATAGTCTTCTCCAGCACTGCCCCTGTGCCTGCAGATCAGCCCAGAGTCCACCTCAGGCAGGGCGGAACTCCTGCTCTGGAGTGACATTCCTCTCCTCCAATGGGGAGTGAATTGGGTACAGGGAGTCAAGCTATCCACCCATGAACTACTCAGGCTCTTGGACGAGCTCCCCTCTCTGCCCACCTCCCCAGCCCACAGTTTTGTCAGGGCTGGTGGGGCAGGTCCAGGCCATTCACACTGCGCCCAGGTGCTTGTGGTGTGGGGGCTCCACGCTCAGGCCTCACTTAGCTGGGTGAGAGCTCCCACGAGCACACACCTGCTCCAGACATTTTCATGCACTTGCTAAGTTACAGTGTCTGTAGCTCTGGTTTTATGTACACCAGGCGTTAAACAAAAACCGGTCTTACAGCTGGTTGTTACAGCATCACCATCACAACCCTTCTGGACAACCAACTATGCCAATGCTGCAACAGCATGGCTAGTTTAATTCAAGTAAAGAAATTGACTCCGGGAATGCCCTGAAGTTGTGTCCATGTTCCATGTTTGTGTTTGCTTCTAGGCCTCGCAGTTCTCCGGAGTGGCATGCGCCAGCAGCGGCGCTCACCTGTGAGGCTTCCCAGCGGGTTCTAGAGCTCGCATGTCCGAAATCAGTTCATCCAGACTTCCTGCCAGACAAAAAGGTGATGGTGATGTTCAGCAAACCTAGGAAAGGGGAACCGTTGCTCCTCCCTTTATCAGTCTTCAGCAACCAGTTAACCTTGGATGCTGCAGCCTAAATTTAGCCCTGGAAGATTTGCTATGGCCTCTGTGTGCTACCGAAATAGCTGGATGGTTCTGCCAGTTCCAGAGACAGGACACAAGTTTGATATGCTTTTTTAATTACTGGTTTAAGAAAGTTGTGCCAGACCTTTTAAAATGTCTTTGTCATGTAGTTCAGTGGTGACTTAAACGCTAATTCTATGGCCTATCTCTTGATCACTGTGGCTGGTTGATAAAGGTAATAGTGGTGATAGAATACGCATAGACCTCTGTAAGGCTTTTGGCTAGGTACCATACAATAGTCTGATTTAAAAAAACAAACTACAGGGATATAAAATTAACACAGCACATGTTAAATAGGTTAAAACTGGCCAGCTGATAGGTTTCACACTGCAACTAAATGAGGAATCGGCACCAAGTGGGTCTGTTTCTGGTGGGTCCTGCAGGGCTCAGTTCTAGGCCCTGTGCTGTTTAGCACTTTAATCAATGATCTGGAAGAACACAATGTTGTCACTGTTAAAGTTTACAGATGACACAAAAGTTAGGGAAGTGGTAAATAATGAAGAGGGCGGATCACTAATAAAGAATGAGCTGGAATGCTCGTCTTTTAAAGCTAGATGTAAATTTATACACCCAAGCACAGAGAATGGGGGAAGCACATCTTTGTAGGCAGGCTTGCTAACTTTACACTAGGTTTGCCTGGGGATGGAGACCTAAGCCCTGAGATAAGTGGGGAGGTGAGGTGCCAGGAGGAAACACAAGGAAGAGGGTTCTACAGGGAAGCCTCCTGATTCATACTGAGAAAGTAGGACAGTAGGCTATTTATCTTAGGTGCTTGTGCACAAACACAAGAAGCCTGGGAAACAATCAGGAAGAACTGGAAGTCCCGGCACAGTCAAGGAACTATGTTGTGATTGGAACAACAGAGACTTGGTGGGGTAGCTCATACGATTAGAGCACTGTCATGAATAGGTATAAGGTGTTCAGGAAGGACAGGCCTGGGAGAGAAGGTGGAGGAGTTACATCATACGGAAGAGAACAGTGTGATTGCTCTGCACTCCAGTATGACGTTGGAGAAAAGCCTGTTGAGAGTCTTTGCATTGAGATTAGAGGCGAGAGAAACAAGAGTGATGTGGTAGTGGGCTTCTGCTATAGACCACAGACCAGGAGGGTGATAGATGAGGCTTTCTTTGGACAACTAACAGACGTTTCCAGATCACAGGCCCTGGTTCTCAAGGGGACTTTGTTCACCCTGACTCAGGAGGACTGGTGGACTTGTTGAGCCCCTGGGCAAGGTGTGGGGAGAGGAGGCGGCTCACACTCATGGCACGAGCAGAGCCTCAGCAAAAAGGTCAGGACTGGGGCAACCAGCCCTTAGCAGCACCCAGAGCAAACCACGCTGGCCCCTCCACCCTGGAGCCAGCCATGAGAGTTGCCCAGAATGCGCTGCATGGCCCACTCCAGCAGTGATTTAAAGGACTGAAGGCTCCATCCATTGCCAGTCCTGCGGTAGTGGTGGTGGCCAGGAGCCCTGGGTCTTTGGAATCACCAGACCCTGGGGCAACTGCCCCCTTTGTTTTCCCCCATCAGTGGGCCTGCTTGGCATTGCTCTGCTGGCAGAGCGATAGAACAGAGCACAGACAATGTGGAAGTTTTGGGAGACAACTTCTGGTGCAAGTGCTGGAGGAACCAACCAGGGCCATGCTCAGCTGGGCCTGCCTGGCATTTTCCAGGAAGTCCCCTTCACACACATCGCCCCACACAGCAAACTCAGTTCTTGTCTGGCACATTGTTCAGTATAGTTACCTGATTATCCAAACCTCATGTCTCCTCTCCCCTTCCCCCAGCCCCATCACAAGAGGTTACATACCTCCTGCCCCACAATAATACATAAGCCTTGCATTTAGCATAATGGATCCAAGAGGTATTTTCAACTTAATTCAGTAAAGTCTTCCAAGGCTATTATAAGCCATTGCCACATCTGGCACTGTTACAACACAGGGAGGCACCTTCTTCTGCATTTTTCTCACATAGCTTGTTCTGTGAATTCTGTTTGGGTGTAGCTCCATGGTTTCATTTCCTTTTAATCAGCGAGTAAAACAGCAATAATAAACCTGTGAATACCACTAGTCACAAGAAGCTGAACTGTTCTAGTCAGTTGAACACTATTGCAAATGTCATTGTGTAGCTGTTCTCTGGATGTTTTGTGCAATAGGTGGACTGTTATTTCTTTGTCACAGTATTGCCTGTCAATGAGCTACAAAAATAACCGTACTCTAGGAAAGCAGCGAGTCCCTCTCCTTAGTGACCTCTGTGTAGCAGTCGGGCTGTACGGGAGGGTACACGAGGGATGCAGCTGCTTGCCTACTTCGTGCCAGCTGTGAATGCCAAGAACAGCACTTGGCTGAAGTGGCACGTCCCACCCTGTTTCCCAGATGCAGCGTGGCCAACCAAAGAAGATGAGTCCAATACTCATGTCCCCAAAAGACTCTGCAGTCCCCTGGCTGATCTTGCAAAACTCCACTTGCTGAATTGTCAAACAAGCTTCTTTAGGCTTCTTCCCATGCTGTGCCTCCCTGAAGTACCCACCAAGCTACCTTGCTGGCCTCCTGCGGAGCCACGAAGCATGCAGCAGATCTGACGGTGTCAGTGTGCTGAGCCCGTTGTCCGTCATGCTGAGCCGTGCCTGGCACTCCCCCAGCTGTCCCTGGTCTTAGACATAGCTTATAAACTCCCTGGCCTAGGGACTGGCTTTTTGTTCTGTGTTTGTGCAGCACCTGGCACCGTTTGGCCCTGCTCCTTGGGTGGGACTCCTTGGTGCTGCCACAGTGTACGTGTGTAAGTACACAGTGTACGTGTGTAAGTACACAGTGTACGTGTGTAAGTAGGCACTTGACTGTGTGAGTTCCTGTAGCGTGCCGGCCCAGCCTTGTGCTGGCAGCAGGCACAACAGGATTGAGCAAGACACCCACTAACCGCAGGAGCTGCCAAAGTACAAAGGCACTTGATCAGATTTATTGTCACTGAAGCTTGGTCCTAGCTCCTGCGCTCAATGGCACAGTTACACTGGCACATGTGCCCAGAACAGTGGCCACAGCTCCGTGAATGCCAGGAGGCTCTACCTTCCTGGGTGTCTAGTCAAGTCCAATCAGCCTCATTTCAAACAGGCGTGTGCCACAGCCTCCCCCTTTGCCCCCAGGACTGGCAGGGATGGTGCGGGGGTGAAAGCAGTGCTCGCCTCTAGCGAGGAGCAGGAGTCCTTCTGCAGCCTGCCTGGACAGAGGGGCGGAAGGGTTGGGTGCTGAGATGGAGGTGCAGGACAGGTGAGTAGGAGCTGGAGGAGGAGTGGTGAGTTTCCATGGCATGGGTTGGTGGGCTACTGGGCACTTGTGTGCGCATGTGCACACACACTCACACACACACACACACACACTGGATAGAATTCTCCTTTACCTTCTTCACTTACATTGCCTGTGTTGTTCTCCCCTGGCTGCTGTTTATCTGCCCCGGAGCACAGCAGTACGGACACGCTGCTGTAAACGCTATTTTGGAGCCTCCCTTGCCGCGCTTGCCGACCCCCAGATGCAGCAGCAGCAGCAGGATGACATCCGCAGCCACCTCCCAACAGATGCAGCTGGCTTGGTTTGTGGCGTACGGGTGGCATTTCCATGCCTCATTGATGTCGATGGGATTTGTGCTGCTCAGTCACATAGGCACTTTTGAAACTCCCACCCAGCGAGGAGATTTTTAAATGCCTTGTTCTTAGTGTTCCCGTGAAGCGTGGTGACTTGCAATCCAAGTCCGGCCTGGTAACTGGCATATGGCAGAGATCAAACGCAAGCTCAGGTGCCTGAAGCTAGGGCCCTACAACCTGGGTTAGGCACCGACAATAACAATGGCCTTATTTCCAAGCAGCTCCCAGCACTATCCCTGGGAACTGTGCATGGCCAGCTCCTCTGAAACTCAAACTCTGACTCGGGTGTAGGGTGAGAGACAGTCCATGCTTATATTAGCATCTAACAGGCCTGTGCATTGGTTTGTTTGCCCTCTGTAGGTTGAAACACAAGTGACAGACAAGGCAAGGAAGACTCTCACCCTGCCAAGAACACAGCATCTTGCCCAGCCGAAGATTAGGAAGAATACTTTGTGCTACGACTGGGGAAGCCCTGAATCCACCATCCGCCCAGTAAGGCAACAGTGCAGCAGCTCCCTGGTGTGGAGAGCCGTCCTCTCCACTGCCAGGGGCTGCCAAGCTCCCCATTCGCTGGCAAAACAGGCAACATTTATGCATTCAGTGTGTAGAAACAGCTTCGGCTTCAGAACCCGGTACCCCTCCCAGTCCAGAGAAAACCACTGGGCAGTGGTTCTGATGCTGTGCATAGGTTGGGCTGGATCCCAGGTGGGGCTGGCACAGGTATGAGCCCTCCGTCCAGCATGCCTGGCTTGTGGCACTCAGATCCTGTGAAGCTGTGCAAAGCATGACCACCACACAGATGGCTAGATGGCAGGTGGGTGGGTAGGTCAGAGACGGACAGGCTGGAGGAGAGGGCACTGCACGGTCCATGACTGCACAGACCCTCTTGTTCTCCTCCAGGCAGGAGGGCCCAGCCACTGCTTGGGAGGGGTCACTGCTGCAGCCTTTCTGTAGCCTGGGACCAGGCCTCTTTCTCCCACCTAGGCATGTGCCTGGTAGGTGCCCAGCTCCCAGGCCCGCCGTGGGCTTTGGGTGCGCTCCAGCACGAATGGAGCACAAGGTGCTGCAGTACAGATCATTGCGGGAAGAGGGAGATCTGGGGTTAAGAAGCAGATGGTGATAGAAGTGTTTGGTATGCGGTAGCCTGACAAGTCAGGGCCGTCTCCTCTCACTGGAGAGGGGCTGAGGGCAGGGTCTCAGCCAGCCAATGGTTGCTAGCTGCCTGAAGTCAGAGTGTGAGAGGGACCAGAACCAAGGGACGGGCTGGAGCTGAGGGAATTCCCTTCCTTCACACCCCCTGCCCCAGCTGTTTTGTTCCACTCTGGAGCTGACACACACCCCTTTCCTCTCCACCCTAACCTCCAGCGCGCTGGCCGCAGACTCGGCCCTCTTTTGCCCAAGCTCCTTAAGCCCCTTTGGTCTCATCCGTAGTGTTACCATTGTACCTCCTGCTGTCAGTCACAGTGAGAGACCTGTCAGTCTAAGCGCATGGGGAGGCAGGAGAAACTGAGGCACAGAGCAGGGCAGTGCCTTTGCCAAGGTCAGGAGCAGCTCCAGGAATAAATGAAGCAGGTCTTTGCTCCTGAAAGCTGATGCTCCAAAATCTCTCTTAGTCCATAAGGTGCCAGAGGACGTCTTGTTGTTTTCGAGGAATAGAACCTGTGTCTCCTGACTCCCAGTCCTAATCCCTGGACATTGCTGTTTCCCTTGTTTTTTCCTGTCTCCTTCCTGCCTCTGCAGCTCTTTCTGGAGTTATCTGTCATAGTTCTTTGGAGCCAGGGTTGCACTTCTCACATCACTGTACTCACCTGTGGCTCTGTCTCCAGCCGTGGCTGCTCTACTGAGCTCTTGTGGTGTGGCAGTGGAGTTGGCATGGGAGGGCAGCTAGGGGAGATGGGTCCTAGCTAGGCTGGGGAAGTGGACTAGGTTTGATGTAGTCACTGTAGCACAGAGCTGGGGGTGGGGCTCTCTGGCAGGTGTCAGGCATTTCCGCTTTACCACCTCTGTTCAGGGCAACTGTGAGAGGAGCTAGGGGTAGGATCAGTGCCAAATGGTGTTCTGCAACCCTAATGCATCCATCAGTATAACAGGGAGCCCTTTGCCCAGGCCAGAGTGCACCAGGGGCTGTTTCTCTGCAGGACTGGACATGAGGCTCATTCCTACTTAGCCTCTGAGAACATTGTGGGGGAAGCAGGTGCAGGGTTTAGCAATGGCTGTGTCAGCCCCTGGCTGTAGCATTGTCACTGGGTGGGTAACGCCATAGGCTGAGCACCTCCCAGCTGCTTTCCTAGGGTTGGATAACAGTGGTGGCCAAGCTGTATGTGCACAGGAGGCTTCAGCCTTTTCTCTTGGCTATGGAGTTTTGCTGTTGTCTCTAGGTTGCCACATCAGGCTGCATCAGGCTCAACCTTAAATCCCACTGGCTGCCCCCTTTGCTTCCAAACATTCAGCCCAGCACTTGGCTGGCCTGAGAGCCTGGCCAAGTGTGCCTTTGGTTTTAATGTGACACCTGTAGTTTCAGGACACAACTCAAGGGAAGCTCCTTCCGTGGTTCTCCTCATAGGTATCCCGTGCTGCCCAGCAAGTGGTAGCAAGCACTCGGACATTAGAGTTGGCTAAAGCAAAAGCGGTGTCTCCTGAGTATCTGCCTGCCCGTGATACCGAGTGGCTAGTGACCAAGGCAGCAAAACGTGCAGTAGCTACACCTAGGATGGAGGAGCTGTCCCAGCCATGCAAGAGGTATGTGCTCAGCACAGGGGGTTGCTAAAAGCAGACAGGCAAGCCTGCTCAGATTGGCAGCGAGTACTTTTCTTTTCACTGTCGCTGGGTCTTGCTGGCTGGTCTTATGGCCATTGCATGCAGAACAGGGAAACGTGTGAAGCAGAGTTTTTCCTTGTAGAAGGCAAACGGTTATGCTGTTGAACAGTTGCCATTGTACCCAGAGGAGTTAGCCTGTTAGTGCTGGAAGAAGCAATTTGGGAATGTTGATTGGATTGTATGTCGTTTGAAAAGTGCTTTTGCAATGACAGAGCTGGGAAAACCATGCTGAATGAGTGAATTTAGCACATTAGTTAGTAAAGGCGGAAGGAAAAGGAAGGCTAATGTATCATACCGAGAGCTTTGTTCATTTATGTCTCAAAGATAGTGTAACTTGGTTATGGTGTCTGGGGCCCTACAGAATTCACAGTCCATTTGGGTCAATTTCACAGTTACAGGATTTTAAGAATTGTAAATGTAAATTTCAGACTGGGTGTCCTGGCCCAAAGGTGGCTGTGGAGGTGCAGGAAGTCTCAGCTTGCAAGGTTAATGTAGGGGGATGGTGGTATTGCTGGCAGCAGCACTCCCTTCAGGGCTCGGTGGAGGGAAAGCAGCAGCTGCTGGTCAGGAACCCAGCTCTGAAGGCAGAGCTGCCACCTGCAGTGGCGCAGATGGTGTGGTATGGGATTGCCACCCATACTTCTGCACTGCTGCCAGCAGGGCTGGGCTGTCAGTCAGCAATCGCCACTCTCTGGTCAGCCAGCTCCGAAGGCAGCAGCGCAGAAGTAAGGATGGCGTGGTATGGGATTGCCACCCGTACTTCTGCACTGCCGCCTGCAGGGCTGGGCTGTCAGTCAGCAATCGCCACTCTCTGGCCAGCCAGCCCTGAAGGCAGCAGCGCAGAAGTAAGGATGGCGTGGTATGGGATTGCCACCCGTACTTCTGCACTGCCGCCTGCAGGGCTGGGCTGTCAGTCAGCAATCGCCACTCTCTGGCCAGCCAGCCCCGAAGGCAGCAGCGCAGAAGTAAGGATGGTGTGGTATGGGATTGCCACCCGTACTTCTGCACTGCCGCCTGCAGGGCTGGGCTGTCAGTCAGCAATCGCCACTCTCTGGCCAGCCAGCCCCGAAGGCAGCAGCGCAGAAGTAAGGATGGCGTGGTATGGGATTGCCACTCGTACTTCTGTGGTGGTGCTGCTGGCGCTCTGCCTTCACATCTGGTGGCCTGGTCAGCAGTCTCCACTTCTCCAGCTACCCACCTCTGAAGGGTGCACATAAGTAAGGGTTGTAATACCAGTTCCCCTCACCCAGATAACCTTCCTCCTTTCTCCCCCATAACCACCTCTTGGGTCAGGTCATCCATTATGAGAAATGTTGGTCTCTCCTGTGAAATCTGGTCTTTTGTGTACTTTTACCCTATACAATACAGATTTCACAGGAGAAATCAGATTTCATGGTTTGTGATGTATTTTTAGCCGCTTTGAATTTGGTAGGGCCCTATCTATTTCAGGGCAGACCATTAGAAAACAGGGCAGACACTCCAAACTGGTGCTACCATCTATTATTAGAATTCACCAAGCCAGTAATACAGGTGAACTCCAGGATCAGTATATTTGGAATCACAGACAGTCCCCTTAGACCCTCCAGCCTATTGTTCACCGAGACAAGCTGAACTTTGTTGTAAAAGGTTATAAAAACCTTAACTCTTTTCATGTTAGGTTACTCCTGATCCCAAAGGATCGGTGACTTAGCCCAAATGAATTGGTACTCTGGATCTCACACTAATGACAATGCTGACAGCCAGCATCTAAACTAAATAAACGTTTATTAGCTAAGAAAAACAAATAAGATTTACTGAGATGTTAAAGCAGGTAAAACCTATTAACAAATGAGTCCAAGTTTGTAAGTATGGTAGCGGAGATGTAGTAATCTGCCAGTCTCCAAAAATCTTGCAGGGTTACCCAGCGTATTTCTGGGGATTTTGTCCAGTCCATCAGTATTTCCACCCTGCTGGAATCTTGATGTCCAGAGATACAGGGTCATTGACTGAATCCATCTTTATAGCTTTTCCACACAGAAAGCAATCTGATAACTATCTTTATTCCTCCATGATCCCTGGCTTTGAAATCAGCATTTCCTGTTACTGCCATTATATCTTTCATTAGCATTTCCAAGGTTCCATTTATATTTGATGAGTTTAGTTACAGGGATATATACACAATGTGAAAGGTAATGTAAATAGCAAATAACAGTCCCTCATTAGTTTTCATGAAGTTTTAATACCTGATCTTGCATGAGCCCAGCTTGGATTAGGGAATACATAATGTAGAAGTGATGTAATAGCAAACTGTGGGATACAGACAGATGAAAATGATATCATCAACATCTTTGATATTCACAGACAAGTTCATTGCCTTGAGAATCTGGCATGCATGGGTGCCTTGCCTGTTAGCGCCACAGCCTTAATAATCTCTGCCACATACTACAAAGTGTTCTGTGACATATTTTGCAGAAATAAAGACATTTTAGTACTAGGGGACACCTGCTGCTAAATCTTGGCTGAGAGATGTGACGAGCTCACCAGTGATTTCTGCAGATTGTAAGGGTGGCATGTGACGTCCTTCTGAAAATATAAACTCTTATTGTTAATAGCTGTAGATTCAGAACTTAGGCTCCAGTTGTTAACACTGAGGGAGTCTTCAGGCAGCAGTGTCACGGTTCACACTCCTAACCCATTCTTCGTGTGTTCTCACTGTTTCAGGCCCACTGCAAACCTTGCTCAGTTTGACCCAGACGCCTTTTTCGTAAAGGAGTCTGCTAAGAAGGCAGTTTGCTCCAGCAGGCTTCAAAAACTCGCACTCCCCATTGAGCGCTGAACCACGTGGCTCTTAGATGCATTAAATCCTTAGAAGATTCATGGCTGCCTTGTCTGCTGTCCCTATCTCCAGTGTGTTTGATTGCATGTTGTTGATAGATTGCAGGCTTGGGGGAGTTTGAATAAAGAAGAAGTGGGTGATCTAGAGAAAACCCTTCCAACTATTCAGCTGGTCCTGCTGCTACTTTTCAATACCTTGCGTCTCTACCCACGTTCTCAAATAAAAAAGTGTACAAATATAAAAAAGCTCAAAATATAAAAAACTTCTTAGTGCTGAATCATACTCCCTCTGACCTGAGGTCCTTTGCTTCTCAGTGGCTCCCTGTGAGAGGATTTCTCCCATGAGTGCTGTAGCCCAGCCAACTCCAAATGTTTTCAGTTCACTTTTTGCTTAACTCGATCCCCATCCACACACATCTTGCCCATATAGAACACCATTTAGTTTCATCTTCCTGAGTGGACCAGGACCACGGTTATCTACAAAGATGCACCTTTTGCTTTGCTGGAAGGCAGCCACAACCCAATGCAGAAACCTTTTCTCATGTTTTTCCCAAGTGATCGCCATTCATTGCTAGGACTGGGTAAAAAAATTTGTCGCCTAGTTTATTTACAAAAAAATGCAATTTCAGTTTGACTGAAACCATGTGCAAATTTGGATTGAACTCAGTGAATAGTTTTGGCTGGATTAAAGAAGGAAAAATCTGAAAATGTTGAAATTAAACATTTTTATTTTTTATTTCAAAATGATGTTTTGTTCAAAAATTTAATTAGCTATAATTCCTCCCCCCCTCCAGATAGTTACAGAAACCCAAAATGGAATAAGGTGTTCTATTCTGAGTTGAACTTAATGTTTTGTTCAGCCTGGTACAAAAGGAATTCTTTTAAAAGACTGAGAAATATGGAAATATGGAAACATTGTCCTTTTGGGTTGATCAAAAATAAAACATTTTGCCTTTTTTTTTTCCAGTTTGGTAACTGAATCAGTTATTCACCCAGCTGTGTGCTCCCTGATTTTCTGAAAATTTTAAATTACATGTAAGATATGTTTATACTTGGATTATCTTGTAAATGAAGAATATTATTCATATATTTCTAGTGTAGCAGATGAAAGGGACATGTATGTGTTCAAGTATAATCTGTTCTCTGCTTTATGGACTCAAAATTGCATATGGAATGCCAACAGCCCATGTTCCGGGCATCCCTCAGCAATGCAGTTATTAAAGTGAGTATTCTAGACCCCAGTAAAGAGGATAGGAAAGAAGTAAGAGTCCTATTTAAATAGAAGATTTAAAAAATAGCAACTGAATATTGACAGAACGTATGTCTGTCTGTGCAAATGTTACAAGTCTAAATACTAGAGTGAACTAGAGCTCACAAAATGGGGTGACTGGGCACCAGAATGATCGATGAAATTCAATAGTAATAAAAGTTCAAAGAAATGCACCTTGGAAAACATAATCCCAACTATACATACAAAGTGTTGAATCTAAATTAGTTGTAACCGTTCAAGACAGAGGTCTTGAAGTCAGTGAACAGATGTCTGAAAACAGTTGCTCATTTAACAGTAGCAGACAGAAAGCTACCTGAATATTAGGAGTGGGATAAATAATAAACCAGAAAATATAATAAAGTCACTCTGTAAATCCATGGCACACCTTCACCTTGAATCCTGTGTGTAGTTTTGGTCACACCATCTAGAAAAAAGACACACTAGAACTGGAAAGGTTCAGAGAAAAGCAACAGAAATGATTAGAGGTAGGGAGCATCTTCCATGTGTGATGATATGGAAAAGGCTGAAACTATTCATCTCAGAACAGAAACAACTAAGGGAAGGGACAGGGAGTCTTTAAAACATGAACAGACTGGGGACTGTGAATAGGGAAGTTTTCTTCACCAAACACAAGAGCTAGGGGACACCCAATAAAATTAACAGGCTGCAGGTTTAAAAGAAAGCTTTTGCACCCAGCGCACTGTCAACCCATGGAACTTGTTGTTGGGAGCTGCTGCAAAGGCCAGAATTATAACTGAATTCCAAAAAGGAGTTAGGTAAGTTCATGAAAGACAGGTCCATCAATTGTAGTTGGCCCAGATGGTCAGGACACAGCCCCATGCTTCAGGTGTCCACAAACCTTCCACTATCAGAAGCAGGACTAGACAACAGCGAGTGGATCACTTCCAGTTTCCCTGTTCTAGTCATTCTCTCAAAGGCATCTGGTAGTGTCAGAAGACAGGCTGCTGGGCTAGCTGGCATATTGCTCTGAGCTACTATGGCTGTTGTTATATTCTATAGCTATAGCCCTTCATGCAAACAATCCAGGCTACAGAAAGCCTGAGCAGTCAACTGTCAGAGGCGGGGCCCTTTGTGGTGCTGCCTGCTAATGCCATCTGTTTCATGTTGTGTTTCTAGGCACCTGTCAATAAAGGCATATAGCTGACTACAAAGAGCACTGGTGTCTGTATTTCTGGAGGAGGGAACACACGACCCTAATACCCTGCCAGGCCTGCCTAGGGAAAGACTTGGTCTTCTGAAAGGTGTTTCCTCCTGCTCGCCCCGACCCCCTGCTCGAATGTAGTCCATTCTGACAGGCCTCATTTCAGGGAGCAGAGCAGGGGGCATTTACCACACTTCTCAGCTGGCCTTAAAAACAACTCAAGATAGTTTCCAGGAAGCTTTGGGGGACCTGAGCCGCAAGTCTACGATGAATGGGAAGATTTTTGGGGTACTAAGTAGAGACCAATAAATGAAGCTGTGAGAGCTGCTGCCTGGTAGTGTCATACGCACGCCATTTCTTCCTGATGCCCCATTGAAGAAGCTGGCATGGTAATAGATGGGGCATATTGTAATATGATGGGCTTTCTGGCCTTTCTGCTAGGTCCACCACATGGTTCTTGCTTGTGCCTAGGGACAAAGCCCTTCCTCCTTCCCATAGGTCCCTGAGGGTCAGAGTCACCTGACCCAGGTGAGCTGCTGTGGCAAAATGACACTGGTTTTGCCAGCACACACCTGTAATTTATATGGCAGGTGTAATGGGTGTCTGGGCACCTGATTTCAGTTCCTCTGCTCAGCCGAGCTCACCTGACCAGGGGGCTCCATTCCAGTGACAAGTCCCAAGTTTCTGAAATGTGGATTTGATGTCTGGGCATCTGGCTTCCATTTCATTGTTTAGCCTCCTGTTGCGAAGCTTAATACTAAAACATTGCTCATACAACTCACTAGCTAAATCTGTAACTTTACCTACCAACGTGATACAGACATATAAGTAGCAAACATAAATCCAAGACAGCCTCAGCTTTCATTAGACACCTCGCACAGCCCCCCCGGCACACTGTTTGAGGCCAACGGATACAAGGGATACATAAAATGGCTTCCATATCCAGTATAAAAGTCCAGTCACATGAAACATATGGCTTTGCCTTAGACACTGACTCTTGGTTGAATCACAACTTAATTGGCTGCTATTGCAGTATGAGTAGTAGATGTGTGCGCAGTTCTCCTAAGCACTACCTCTAGGATTTAGCCTGTCCAGGTCCAGGCTGCTTGTCCTGAGCCAAACACACCCTTGTTCTGAGACTGAAGTCAGAGTCACAGCTGTGGAGTGTAGAAGCCAGCATTTACCTGCTCTGCATTTTTGACGAGTATCAAGGGGGTAGCCGTGTTAGTTTGTAGCTGCAAAAACAACAAGAAGTCCTGTTAGTTAGTCTATAAGGTGCCACAGGACTTGTCGTTTCTGCATTTTTTGGATGCAGACATTTGCCAGCTGTGAAAGGTGGTGGGACACAGTGTGGTTGTGAGGTTAGGGGCATTTCCGGTGTGTTGGGCCTACAAAGAAACCTTCTACAGAACTCATGTGTCATAAATTAACACTACAGCCATGCTCAGGCAACTGCTTTGTGAATGCCTGTGAGAGTTTGTGACAGTGATTATAGCACATCTTTAATGTGCAAACTGGGCCGTTGCTTGCAAGTACCATAGAAAACTTGGCTCTTACAGCAGACAGGCTTGAGCCGCACTGTGTACTCTGCAAAAATGTGCAGTACATGGCGACAGCGGCATTTTAATGCCTATTGTGTATCTCTAGCCGAGCGTTGCTGGTGGCTGAGGCTATGGTGCACCAAGGGGTAATCCCAGCTGGAGCTCTCCACACACACCCAGAATGAGGCAGTGGCTTTAGCTCAGTTGCTGGTGGTGAACAGACAATGCAGTATGTCTCTGGCTAGCGTCTGCTCATTGCTTTCCTAAGGAAAAGCATAAATCTGGCAGCCCTGCCTTGTGCACCCCATGCCCCCCAGCCCTGCGTGAGTTACCACAGCCTTGAGAGGCCCGTGTGGTCACCTGGCAGCCCCTGCAAGAAGGAGGTTAATTATGAAGGCGAGTGGCGGTGGATGTAGTAATGAGAGGGCCTGACAATCAGGCTTGGTATAAGGTGAAAGGCCCAGAACAATGGTCAATGCCTCATTCAAGCACCTCACCACCAAACAACAGAGGGTTAAAGCTGCTGCATTCCTGTGAGCAGAGGCTACCTAGCTGATGGTTTTGCTTTAATCCTCCATGGTTCAGGCTTGAGGTGCTTTAGGTAGGCACTGACCACTGTTTAGGCTATTAGTCTTCAACCAGGCCCTCTCATTACTACAGTGGGGAAGGGCTGGGACAGAGCTATGAACTCAGAACTGAAAGGGGCTTTGGGAGAAGGCGCCATTACTGCCCCTTCCCAGGGTATGTCCTCAGGGACCAGGTGTTGGTATGGGGCAGAGTGGGCACTCAGAGCCTGTCCTGGAACGAGGAGTTTGGCAAGAGGCTCGGCGTGGGGCCATAGCCAGGGGGAGCAGGGTAGGCTCCAGTGAAAGCCCCCCAGCCCCCGCCGAGACAAGACCGAGGGGGGTGACCAGGGAAAGGGCCTGACGTGCAGGTTGTAGGCTGGAACCCAGTGTGGTGGGCAGGGCCAGGGCTCCCTGCCAGCCCCAGAGCCTGTGCTTGGGCAGTCACCCACTGCAGATGGCGGT
This sequence comes from Carettochelys insculpta, assembly GCF_033958435.1. Classification (NCBI taxonomy): domain Eukaryota; kingdom Metazoa; phylum Chordata; order Testudines; family Carettochelyidae; genus Carettochelys; species Carettochelys insculpta. The sequence continues at coordinate 138,284,370 of NC_134140.1, forward strand.
TGGATGGGCCCTTTCCAGCCCCTGGCTGGGGTGCGGGGGAGGCTGAATGGGGACCTTGGCATAGGGCCAGGTTGCTGGCAGAAAAGCCATTGTGACGTGAGCGAAGACAGCACGGGCCATGCAAGGCCACGGCAGTGACCGACTCGATGCCCAGACCTGGCACGAGACGACAGGGTTCCATGGGTGTCAGGTGCAGGGTCCCAGGACAAACTGATCGTGAGCGGATAAGAGACTGCCCTGGAGCCCTGGTGAGAGACATGGACAGAGAAGGCTGCAGGGCCCTCACCCGACCCAGTGCTGGCTGGTGCCCAAGACAAGGGAGCCCATGGAGACCTGCCAGGCCAGGCTGGGGTTCATTCAGGGCTGGTGGTTTTGTCCCTTTCCCTGTCTTCATTTTCAGGCGCTCTGCTCCCAGTGAGCCTGGCCCTGCCGCTGCCTTCACACAGGTCACAGGCTTGCGATGGGCTAAGCTCAGCCAGACCTGCTGAGGTGACTGGGATGCGGGGGAAGGGGGGTTCACAGTTGCACCCCACAGGCGGCTGCAGGGAGGAGCTGAGCCTTGGGCTCGAGGGCAGCCAGCCCGGGAGTCGCTATTAATGCTAAGTGGGCTCCCCAGAGGTGGCCTAGCTGGACAGAGGCGTATCTGAGGGCCAGGATGGAGCCAATTATCCCATTACCAGGGACGCTGATCGGAGGGGTTAACGCTAACTACACTGCGCAGTGGGGCTGACGGGCAGGGCTGTGTGCGGACAGGGTGGTGCCATACACTGCCCCAGCCCAGGCTCCCGCCCGGGCCGCTGCACAGAGAATGTGTGCAGGGGTGTGGAGGAGGGCAGCCGGGGCTGGCCCAGCCACCACCACTGGGCTTTTGGCAAAGGCCCCATCTCCAGTGGCGGGTTTGCGGTGATGAACCCCAGCTTGGGGGTGGGGGTGGGGGTGGGGGTGGGGGGCGCTTTCCTCCAGCCCAACGTTAACCCTGCTTCCCCAAGGGAAGGCGCTCAGGCCACCCCACCCCCGCCGCCCCCGTGCATGCGACTGATGCTGCCTTTTGGGGCTGCCTTCGTGGGCCTGTGCCTCTCCCTGCATCCTGGGTGGGAGCTGGCGTCAGCCTGCAAAGGCCGCAGAGCACAGGGCAGCTGAGGTTGAGCGCTGCAGCGCTGGCCCTGGCCCTGGCCCTGCGGGCTCTCATGCTGGCAGCACCCCGCGGCGCCCCCCCCCCCCCCAGACAGACAGACAGACAGACAGACAGACAGAGGGCACTGCGCGCCTTTCGGGGCTGTAGCCAGGCTCGCTGGTCGGGAGCTGACAGCAGGGTGTTCCAGGGTTCTCCTTTGCCCGGTGTTTAACTGAGACGGCTGCTTTTCCTGCACCGCTCCTGACGCCGATGCCCCTGCACAAGTCAGCCCTCCTCCAGAGTGGGAGCCCATGATACTGCTTTAAATAGGCCAGCATAGGGTGTTAGTGCGGGGGTGGGAAGTTACAGCCTGGGGCCAGATCTGGCCTGCGGACCGCCTTGCTGGGAGCTTCAGGAACACAGCCACAAGCTGCACAGAAGACTGGGGCTGCCCAAAGTCACCCTCTGCTTCCCTCCCTCCCCCAGGCCAACACTCCTTCCTGGACCCTGCACCTCTCCTACAACCCTCCGAAGGGCAGAGTCCTCACCCACACCCCAGTCCCCTCCCCTCACTTCCTGCTGCCCCCACGCACTGGCCCAAGCCCCCGCACCACCTCCGTAGAGAAGGGCAGCCCTTGACCACGTACCAAAATCTTGGCGTCACACCTGACTGCACTCTATTGGCCACTCCCCCACGCCTCAGCTAGCCGTGTGCACGGCTCCCTTTGCGGCTGCCCGTGGGGCGTGCAGCAGCCCAACACCAGGCGGAGGAATGCCGCCTCCCTTTGGCGGGCTGGTGTTTGGAGCACGGTGGGGAAGCAGGGGGCAGCTCGGCTGCCAGCACAGCCTGGGCCTTTTCTGTCACAGGACAGGTACATCTGGCTGGGAGTCCACTGTGGGGTGTCACGGAGCCAGCTTCCATTGCATGCCGCATCTTGGCCCGCCCCTTGGGTCAGTCCTGTCAGCCACACCTGGCCAGCCCAGCTTCACCATGTCCGTGAAACCAGACAGTAACAGGCCCTCACCACCTCATCCAGCCTCACCGCCCTGCTCCCCTGGCTTACAAGCAATGGCCCAGGGCTGCTGCAAGTCAAGTATCCCTCCCAGGAGATGCTAAAACCACCCTGGCCAGCTATACAACCCACGCGCCCAGGCCGTCCCTGGGTCAAGCCAGTGCCCTGCCCGGGTGACTCAGGGATAGCGGGGAGCCTGCCCTGTGCCATGGAACAAGACATGCCTGTCTGCTCTGCCAGACCCAGCTCGCGCTCTCTGCCCATCACCCCCTGCCCCCGCAACTGGTCACTTTCAGGAGCTTGCTCTTTCCGCAGGATACCGAGCCCAGCTCGGTCTGTCCATCCCACACGCTTTACCAGTGCCACTCCAGACAGCGCCACTGAGGGCCTGCCTGGACACGTGAGCCCCTGCCAGCTGGTGGTGGACAACTGCCCAAGCCCAAACGTAGCAGGGGTTTGGTGGCCAGAGCTGAGCCCAGCTCCCCTGGACGGACCAGCTCCCTATAGCCAAGTGTCAAAGGCCTGGCACCGAACAGCCGCTTTGAGTGGCCACAGCACTATTGAGGAGCTGCTTGCTGCTGTTTGCGCCCCAGTGCCCACAGGCACCATGGTCCCCCAGTGGGCAGCCGGGGGTGTGCGTGCGTGCGTGCGCGCGTGCGCGCGCATACACTAACCTATGTCCTGGCCCTGCCACTGGGCCTGTGCTCAAGCCAAACCTCTGCAGGATGCTCCAAGCAGGCGGGTCACAGCCTTTCTCCCATAAGGGCCCCGCTGTGGTGGGTGTGCCAGGATCTCGGCTAGCCAGCATGAGTGGGGCGGTGCCCCAGGAAGGCAGGCGCTCACCAGGCTGGGGATAGCAGACTGCTGCCTCGGAACTGGGCCCTGAACCTGGCTCTTTGGGCCCTGTTGCTGGGCTAGAGCTGGTCCGTCACGTTCGTTCTCTGGGCTGGGCCAGACCAGGCCAGGTGACTGGTTATTTACTCCTGGTGGAATGACATTAACTGAAGAGCCTGAAACAAGTCCCTGCTCCGCTCAGTCGCCCAGCTCACCCATGCCGTGGGAGTTAGGTGCCTGTTCTGCTCAGCCCTGCAGGTCAGTGCTGGTTAGCTGGTATTCTGTGTGTGGCTGTCTTAGCCCCTCCCACACCCCAGGCACTGTGTGCAGAGCCTCGGCCCTAACTCAGGGGTCTGAGCTCCCAGGGCTACAGGAGTGCCCAGGCATTAGGCTGTCAAACTGCAGGATGTTCAGTGCATGCCTCACTTGCTTCAGGCTTCAGTCCAGCTCATTACATCAGGAACATCTCTGCTGTGAGCTGAACCCAGAAGGCTTGCTGCCCCAGGCCACCAAAGGATGTACGCTGGAACCGCTAAGATAGCAGCCTAGTCCATTTGCTGCACCCTGCACCAAGAACTTCATGCTTGACGTCTGTAATTTGATTGCTTTACCAATTGTACACTCAACCTATTGTTCCTTTGTTTTTATTAATAAACCTTTGGATTCTAAAGGCCTGGCCCAGCCTACCCTTTGGGTAAGATCATAGAATCATAGCGCTGGAAGCGAGACCTAAAAAAAAGCTGCGTAAGGAGCAACCTGGTTGTGGCACAAGGGAGGCTGCAGTGGCTGAGGGAATTGCTGGCATGACTTCCTGCTGACCAGAGTGTCAGATGAGGAGCTCTTTGTGATGGGTTGGTGCCTGACAGGGGAGGACTCCCCTCCCCCCCCCCAGTCCTGGGCTGTAAGCAGCCCTGTGGTAAGCAATGTGCCCTGGTTTGGCTCACTCAGCCATGTCTGGAGAAACCTCCTATATTACACCCACCAGGGCACAGGCGTCCCAAACCTGAGCATCTGTGCTGGGCTGTGGCAGGTTTGTGAACCCCTGGCCCAAAGCTGGGGTCACCTCAGTAACCTGCACTGCCACACATCACGTCCTGAGCTCAAAAGTCAGAGGACAAGAGCTGCACCCCCAAAAAGCTTCCTAAAACCACAAGAGAGGGGACATGAGCCTGCCCCGGGGCTACCATGTGCAGAAGTCCAGCAACCACTTAGGAAAGGGGCTTGTGGAAGGGAAGATGAGTGCGGTGGTGTCACATGAAGGCTCCAGGTTTGCTGCGGGTGAGGTGGGCAGCTAGGAGCATTGCCTGGTGACAAACATGCTGAAGAACATGATGGTCGGGATGGGCATGCGGGTGGCTGGACAGTGGGCCTTGGCCTGTGATACCCAGGTCACTCCAGCTGTGCTGGGCGGAGGCTGTCTGGGCCCTGAACTGACATTAGTGTGAACAAAACACAAATGTTCTCGGTTGGAATAAAAAGTTATTTTATTAATACCCCCTTATGAGATATGCTTCAGAGAGCGTCAGGGGTTGGGACAGGTGCTGGTGATCATGGCTGTCCTCGGTACCCCTCTGTGAGCCTTTCAGTGTCTGTGAGTTGAACAAGCCAAGGTTAACCATCCATCCAGTTTTCTGCTTGGGAAACCGAGCGCCCGCTAGTGCTGGCGTTGAGTGCGCAAATGGGGCTCAGAGGAAAAATGAAAAGGTCTTATATGATCATTCTGCACTCTCCTAGGAGCTCTGCTCAGAGCCAAGGGATAGGGCCTTAACTGGACCCGCTCTGTGCAGCTGCTGTGCCATGGAAGGCGATTGTACAAGGGGTGCGGCTGTGCTCTCGGTAGGCACTGCAGAGCCAATTGCGAGAGCGGTATGCCGGGTTACATCACTCTCTGTTTTGTTACATGCGTGGTAAATAAAACACAAAGTTAACGCGCCGGGTGCAATTTAGGATTATGAAATCTGTTGCATGAAGAAAAAGCAATATCCAGTGTTTTCAGAGAGTAGGAAGAGGTGCTGTCTGCCTTAGTCTGTGACGGAGCCGCACTCTGAAGGGAGCCCTTCTGACTTCCTCCACTCTGCTAGGCGCTGCTTGAACCATTCCTAGAGAGCAAAGTGAATAACAAGGACACTGTTAAAAGAGAAGTCGCATGCTGCCCTTCCCCTTGCAGTACATATCTGTGCCACTGCAATCACTCATCAGAGTGATTTAGGAGCCTAAAGGCCCACCACAAATTGACAGGCGTTAAGCTCCTAAGTCAGAGAGGTGCTTTTGACAATGTTACCTATGGTCTAACATTCCTGCTTTCTACAGGCATTGTCAGTAGGAACTAGCTTTTCAATAGGCACAACTGTAAGGTGGCTGGTTGCCCAGAAAGCAGCAGCAGATGGATTCAATATGGGAGAAGGCAGCAGAGAACTTGAGAGATGTGGCTGTCTTGCAGCCAGCACTTGCTTTGATACCAGGCGTGCAGCAGTCCGGTGTTCCCGGTGACTACAGACATGAGCAAGCGGGGAAAAGGAACCTGGGTCACTGGACTGAATCTTTTGCATGTGTATAGGCAGAAAAGCCCTTGGAAAGGGACGCCAGCCCTGCTCCTGCCTGGGCAAACTACCTACATGCAGCTTTATGCATGTAGGGGGTTAACGTTTGCACAGCTTGAAGCACACAGACATGGCTTGGTTGGCACCAGCAAGTACAAGTATATGCACATATTGAAGGCTGTGAGCGCAGTGCACTTCAATGGAAGAGTGGGAATTATTTCCACTGTTGGACTAAGTTCTTTCTTTTTGTTGCAGAGTTTTGCAAGACATATAAATCCAAATCATACTTTTAACACTGATCAGTAACAGAGAGAAAGCCATGCTAGGCTATATACTATCAAAACAAAAAAGCAGTAAAGTAGCACTTTAAAGACTAACAAAATAATTTATTAGGTGATGAGCTTTCGTGGGACAGACCCACTTCTTCAGACCACAGCCATACCAGAGCAGACTCAATATTTAAGACATAGAGAACCAAAAACAAAGTTGACAAATCAGAAAAAAAATGATCAAGGTGAGCAAATCAGACAGCAGAGGGGGGGTGTGTGTCAAGAATTAGATGAAGCCAAGTATGCAAAAGAGCCCCTTTAGTGTACCAGAGAATTTGCATCCCAGTTCAAACCATGTGTTAATGTGTCAAATTTGAATATGAAAGAGAGTTCAGCAGCCTCTCTTTCCAACGCTGTGTGAAAATTCTCCTTCAATAAGACACAAACTCTTAAGTCATTAACAGAATGGCCCACTCCATTAAAATGTAGACTAACTGGTTTGTGGATCAGGAATGTTTTGATGTCGGTTTTGTGCCCATTAACTCTTTATCTAAGAGAGTTTCACATCTGTCCAATATACAAAGCATCTGGGCATTGTTGGCACATGATGGCATATATGATGTTAGCTGAGGAACATGAGAATGTGCCCATGATTCTGTGACTAACATGGTTAGGTCCAGTGATGGTATCACCAGAATAGATATGTGGACAAAGCTGGCAGAGAGCTTTGTTGCAAGGAAAAGTCTCAGGATTGGTATTCCTGCGGTATAGACTGTGGCTATTGGTTAAAATCCTCATGAGGTTGGGACGTTATCTGTAGGAGAGAACAGGCATGTCACCCAGGGCCTTCTGGAGTGTGGCATCCTGATTAAGGATAGGTTGTAGGTCTTTAATAATGCGTTCCAGTGGTTTGAGTTGGGGGCTGTAGGTGATGACCAGTGATGGTCTGTTCTTGGCTTTTTTGGGCCTATCTTGGAGTAGCTGGTCTCTAGGTATTCATCTGGCCCTGTCGATTTGTTGTTTTATTTCTCCTGGTGGGTAATTCAGGTTCATGAATATTTGGTAAAGATCTTGTAGCTTTTGGTCTCTGTCAGTAGGTTCAGCGCAAATGCGATTGTACCTAAGGATGTGACTGTAAACAATGGATCTAGTTATGTGTGTGGGATGGAAGCTAGAAGGGTGTAGGTAAGTATAACAATCAGTGGGTTTCCCTTAGAGTGTGGTGCCGATTAGGCCATCCTTGATTAGTACTGTAGTGTCCAGGAAATGTATCTCTCGTGTGGAGTAATCGAGGCATAAGTTGATGGTGGGGTGCAGATTGTTAACGTCTCTGTGGAATTCCTCTAGAGCCTCTGTACCATGAGTCCAAATCATAAAGATGTCATCAATGTATCTTAAGTAGAGGAGGGCCATTCTGTTAATGACTCAAGAGTTTGCATCTTATTGAAGGAGAATTTTCACACTGCTTTGGAAAGAGAAACTGCTGAACTCTACTTCATATTCAAATTTGACACATTAACACGGGGTGTGAACCGGGATGCAAATTTTCTGGGACACTATAGGGACTCTTTTGCATACTTGGCTTCATCTAATTCTTGACTTCCCTCCCTGCCTGCCCCTCTGCTCTCTGATTTGCTCACCTTGATAATTTTTTTTTCTGATTTGTGATTACTGTTTTTGGTTCTCTGTGCCTTAAATATTGTCTGTTCTGGTCTGGCTCTGGTCTGAAGAAGTGGGTCTGTCCCACGAAAGCTCTTCACCTAATACATTATTTTGTTAGTCTTTAAAGTGCTACTTGACTGCTTTTTTGTTTTAACACTGAATATTTGATTTTTCTAGTTAACACAGCGCCTGCCTAAATGGCCAGAATATGATTGGCACTGCATGAGCAGCCATGCCGGGAACCCTGGAGTAGTGAGACAGAGACCCAGATGGCCCAACTTCTGCTTGAGAGGACAAGGGTAGTAATCAGAGAGGGCACTGGAAGCAGAATGGCTCGCCACAGATTTTAGGTAGTTTGATCAAAAATGTAGATCCCTGTGGTACAGGTGGGCTATTTTCCAGGTCCTGCACCTTTAAGGGTAACAAGCACTCCCCAGCCTTGTAGACAGAGGTTGCTTTGATACCAGGTATGCAGATGGCTGCCTGTATACAGGGGGTATCACATATTGTGCTCTCCACAGGGCACTGCATATTGTTTCCTTTAATCTAGAGTAAGTCACCCCCAGGGGAAGGTGCCTGTACAAGGTGATAAAGCCTAAGCTGTGCGGTGGTCCCTTAGCATTTGCCTCTGCCATCTTTTAACACTTACCTATGAAAATGTCACATCTGATGCTATGGGTCTTTGCCCACGAACGCTCGGGCAAGTGCCCCACATGGAGATGCTGGTATCTCATTGAACTGCAGGGGCCCTTCAGAGGTCATGGAGTCCCATCCCCTGCACTCCCAGCATGACCTGTCACCATCCCTGATGGAATTTTGTAATTTGCCCCAAATCCCTAACTGGCCCCTCACCGACTGAGCTCACAGCGCTCGGTTTAGCAGGGCAGTGCTCAAACCACTGAGCTACCAGTGCCGCCCCCACCCCCTGCCCAAGGCTGTCAGTCTGTAAGGTGCCACAGGACTTCTCATTGGTTTTTTGGATACAGACCGACACAGCTGCCCCTCTGATATAAGAAATCGTGTGCAGGCAGCAATTCTGTGTGCCTTCGATAAAGGCCCAGCAGCTGAAACAAGTCAGCCATACGGAAAGGACAATGGTGCTCGTTGCCTCTGACTAAGCACAACCCCCTTATGCCCGGCAGCTATTGTGGTGCTGTCAGGAGTTATTTTTGGAGCTATTGTGGTCACTAGGGACACCACTGCCACAACACTTTCCATTGTCGCATCGTTAACAGGGGTACCTGGGCCCAACTCCAGCCTGGTCATTATCGGCTTAACCTTGTCCCTGCAGGTTCAATTAGAGGCACTGTTTGACATTGCCTGTCCCGAGCAGTTGACCAACCACCCCTTTGCAAAGACCAAACCCCTTTGGAAGGGCACCTGCCTGGCCTGGGGGAGGCAGAGATGTCAGTGAGTTACGTGTTACCACACCGAGCATATGGGCCTGTTCTGTCATGAGCATCTCTCTGTGTCCCTGAGGACGGGAATGAACTCTGGCTGCACTGCCTGGGCCTGGCTGTGCTGGGGCACACGCCGGCCATTCTCTCTCTGCCTGGCCTGGCCTGCACTGGCCCCACACTGCCCAGGGCTGATGCTGTAGCGGAGGTCTCCTGTCTGCCTGCCAGCCCCGGGAACCCGTGCTGGTCCCAGATAAGGGAAGGTTGTACTGGGACGGCCCACAGGCCTCCGACCGAGGCTGTGCTGGGCTGTGCCACAGGGCTACTGGTGTGACATATTGCAGGAGAAAACAGCAGGAAAGTGCGACCATGACCAAGGCCAAGTGCCTCTGGGGAAGGGCAGTGTAAGTAGCCACCTGTGTAGTGCAGGCCCCGAGAGAGGGACGGTCCCCCCGGAGCCTCCCCAATACTGGCTAACCCCAACCACAGCCCTTCCACACTCCCAGCTGCTATTGTGCTGGCTGCCTCTTTGCCTCACAGCGCTCCAGCTGCACAGAAACCTATCCCCAGGGCCACCCTTACACCTGTGGCTTTTTAACAGCCTGTCACATGACTGGATATTTTATATTGGCCAGGGAAGCCGTTTTCTGTGCCCAGTGTATTTATTGGCGCCAAAGAGCGTGGCCAGGAGGCTGTGCGAGGTGTCTAATGAAAGCTGAGGATGCCCTGAAGCTGTGTGTGCTACGTGTGTGCGTGTCTGTGCCGTGTTTGTAGGCAGAGTTATGCCTTTCAGTTTGGTAATCGTATTAGCAATGTTCTAGCGCTAAGCTTCCCATGGGGGGGACTCAGCCCCAGCCAGGACATTGGGCTAAACAAGGGGCTGGGAACCAGAGGCTCAGACATGCAAATCTACATCTCACAAAGGTGAGACTTGTCACTGGAATGCAGCCCACTGGTCAGCTGAGCTGGGCTGAGCAGAGGAACTGAAATCAGGTGCCCAGACACCCATGACACCTGCCTCGTAAATGGCTGGGGCGGGCTGGCAAAACCGGCGACCACTGGTGTTTTGCCACAGTGGCTCACCTGGGTCAGATGACTTGGGCCTGACAGGAAGGAAGGGCTTTGTCCCTAGAGAAGGGAGAACCGTGGGGTGGACCTAGCAGCATCCAACTTTGACGTTTGTCTTTTGCTCTGGTCCCAAGAATCCATGTTCCAGCACGCTGACCCCAGCTGGCTGGATCTACGATTCTCCAGTAACTAAAGATGTGTGACCTGGAATTAAATCCCTTATGGGATGGATTTTCAGAGACTTTCAAGAGTCAGCATAGAACATCGCTGGCTGCATCACTAGCTGTAATTGACGTATGTAAAGTACAGCTTTAACAATTTTTCTCTCTAACCCGGTTCTTTCTTGCTTTGTTAATAAACCTTCAAATATTTAAATCTGAACGATTGGTGAGCGTGGTGATTTGGGTAAGATCCAGATCTGTATTGACCAGGGACTGTGGCTGGACCCTTTGGGGCCCAGAAGAATCTGTCTGGCATTGGCGAAACAGGTTTAAGAACCGCTCACCTTTGCTTGGGTTTGTTGGTCCGGGCTGGTATAACAGCTGGGAAGTCTGTGCATTTGCATGTGTGTCTTCTGTCTGGCCAAGGGACTGGCAGAGGTGCTGGGGTGGCTGGTTGGATTTGCCATAGTGACAAGGAAATCCCAGCCTGGGGCTGTAAGTGGCCTGAATTTAAGCAAAGATGCCCTAGACTGATTTCTCTAGCTGTGCCCAGAAACCCCGTCCTATCACACAGCCCTGGTGCCATTTCCTCTTGACACTAACTGGGGTGGTGTAGGCTACCAGGTCTGTCCTTAGGAATTGCCCCCGTGCCCCAGCCTGGCCTCTGGGCTATGGGTCACGCTCCAGTGCCGAGCCCAGCCTTCCTGTGGGCGAGGGACTGCACCCACTCCCTTGGCTCTGGACCGGGCTGTGATAAAGGAGCTGTGCTGCAAGTGTTTGTGTCTGAACCTGGCCACAGCTCTTCATAGGCCAACCTGTGACCTGCCGTCCCTCGGGGTGCCCACACCCGGGGGCGTGTGGACACACCCCAAGGCTGTGTGTGCACCCCGCCTCCTTCCCACTGTCTGGCCCACCTGTGAGTCCCCACCCTGCAGCCTATGTCTTGCAGCTGGCTTGGCAGTGCCTACTGCACGTGAGGTAGGCTGGGGCTGTAGGGTTATAGGGTGGGGAGGGGCTATGGGGTAGGCTGGGTCTGTAGGGTTATACGGTGGGGAAGGGGCTATGGGGTAGGCTGGGTCTGTAGGGTTATACGGTGGGGAGGGGGCTATGGAGTAGGCTGGGGCTGTGGGGCAGCAGGGGGTTCTGGGGTAGCTGCAGGGCTGTGGGGTGGCAGGGGGTTCTTGGGTAGCTGCAAGGCTGTGGGGCGGCAGGGGGTTCTGGGGCAGCTGCAGGGCTATGGGGCTGCAGGGAGTTCTGGGGCAGCTGCAGGGCTATGGGGCTGCAGGGAGTTCTGGGGTAGGCCAGGGCTGTGGGGCAGCAGGGGGTTCTGGGGTAGGCCGGGGCTGTGGGGCAGCTGGGGGTTCTGGGGTAGGCCAGGGCTGTGGGGCAGCTGGGGGTTGTGGGGTAGCTGCAGGGCTATGGGGCGGCAGGGGGTTCTGGGGTAGGCTGAGGCTGTGGGGCGGCAGGGGGTTCTGGGGTAGCTGCAGGGCTAAGGGGCTGCAGGGGGTTCTGGGGTAGGCTGAGACTGTGGGGCGGCAGGGGGTTCTGGGGCAGCTGCAGGGCTATGGGGCTGCAGGGGGTTCTGGGGCAGCTGCAGGGCTGTGGGGCAGCAGGGGGTTCTGGGTTAGGCTGGGGCTGTGGGGCGGCAGGGGGTTGTGGGGTAGCTGCAGGGCTATGGGGCTGCAGGGGGTTCTGGGGTAGGCCGGGGCTGTGGGGTGGAAGGGGAGAGGTGAGTTGTGGGGGGCCTGGGCTGAGCAGTAGGGCTGTTGGCAGGGCAGCAGGGGGTTGTGGAGTAGGCCGGGGCTATGGGGCGGCAGGGGGTTGTGGGGTAGCTGTGGGGTGGGAGGGGAGGGGCGAGTTGTGGGGACCGTGGGGGGCTGGACTGCGCAGTAGGGCTGTTGGCAGCCAGCAGGGGGTTGTGGGATAGCTGTGGGGTGGGAGGGAGGGGTGAGTTGTGGGGCTTGGGGGGGCGGTGCTGCACAGTAGGGCTGTTGGCGGCCAGCAGGGGGTTCTGGGGTAGCTGTGGGGTGGGAAGGGAGGGGATGGGAGGGGAGGGGAGGTGCGAGTTGTGGGGGGCTCAGGGGGCCAGGCTGCACAGTAGGGCTGTTGGAGGCCAGCAGGGGGTTGTGGGGTAGCTGTGGGCTGGGGGGGCGAGTTGTGGGGGGCTGGGCTGCGCAGTGGGGCTGTGGGCGGCCAGCAGGGGGGTGTGGGGTAGCTGTGGGGTGGGAGGGGGGGCGAGTTGTGGGCCTTGGGGGGGCGGTGCTGCACAGTAGGGCTGTTGGCAGCCAGCAGGGGGTTCTGGAGTAGCTGTGGGGTGGGAAGGGAGGGGAGGTGCGAGTTGTGGGGGGCTCAGGGGGCCGGGCTGCACAGTAGGGCTGTTGGCGGCCAGCAGGGGGTTGTGGGGTAGCTGTGGGCTGGGGGGGCGAGTTGTGGGGGGCCGGGCTGCGCAGTGGGGCTGTGGGCGGCCAGCAAGGTGGTGTGGGGTAGCTGTGGGGTGGGGGGGGCGAGTTGTGGGGCCGGGCTAGGCAGTGGGCAGCTATCAGGGGGCTGTGGGGTAGCCTCAGGGCTATGGGGTAACTGTGGGTTGGGGGGGCGAGCTGTGGGCCCGGCTGCGCAGCGGGGTTGTGGGGTAGCTGCAGGGCTATGGGGTAGCTGTGCGGCAGGTGGGGGGGGCGAGCTGTGGGGGGTTGTGGGGCAGGTGTGGGGTGGGCGAGTTGTGGGGAGTTGTGGGGCAGGTGCTGGGGGGGGCGAGCTGTGGGCCTGGCTGCGCACCGGGGTTGTGGGGTAGCTGCAGGGCTATGGGGTAGCTGTGCGGCACGTGGGGGGGGCGAGCTGTGGGGGGTTGTGGGGCAGGTGCGGGGGGGCGAGCTGTGGGGGGCTGTGGGGCAGGTGCAGGGGGGGCGAGCTGTGGGCCCGGCTGCGCAGCGGGGTTGTGGGGTAGCTGCAGGGCTATGGGGTAGCTGTGCGGCAGGTGGGGGGGGGCGAGCTGTGGGGGGTTGTGGGGCAGGTGCGGGGGGGGTGAGCTGTGGGGGGTTGTGGGGCAGGTGCGGGGGGGGCGAGCTCTGGGCCCGGCTGCGCAGCGGGGTTGTGGGGTAGCTGCAGGGCTATGGGGTAGCTGTGCGGCAGGTGGGGGGGGCGAGCTGTGGGGGGTTGTGGGGCAGGTGCGGGGGGGCGAGCTGTGGGGGGCTGTGGGGCAGGTGCGGGGGGGGGGGCGAGCTGTGGGCCCGGCTGCGCAGCGGGGTTGTGGGGTAGCTGCAGGGCTATGGGGTAGCTGTGCGGCAGGTGCGGGGGGGCGAGCTGTGGGGGGCTGTGGGGCAGGTGCGGGGGGGGCGAGCTGTGGGGGGCTGTGGGGCAGGTGCGGCGGGGGCGAGCTGTGGGGCAGGTGCGGGGGGGCGAGCTGTAGGGGGCTGTGCGGCAGGTGCGGGGGGGGCGAGCTGTGGGGCAGGTGCGGGGGGCGAGCTGTGGGGGGCTGTGGGGCAGGTGCGGGGGGGGCGAGCTGTGGGGGGCTGTACGGCAGGTGCGGGGGGGGCGAGCTGTGGGGCAGGTGCGGGGGGGGCGAGCTGTGGGGGGCTGTGGGGCAGGTGCGGGGGGGGCGAGCTGTGGGGGGCTGTACGGCAGGTGCGGGGGGGGCGAGCTGTGGGGCAGGTGCGGGGGGGGCGAGCTGTGGGGCAGGTGCGGGGGGGGCGAGCTGTGGGGGGCTGTGGGGCAGGTGCGGGCGGGGGCGAGCTGTGGGGGGCTGTGCGGCAGGTGCGGGGGGGGGCGAGCTGTGGGGGGCTGTGGGGCAGGTGCGGGCGGGGGCGAGCTGTGGGGGGCTGTGCGGCAGGTGCGGGGGGGGGCGAGCTGTGGGGGGCTGTGGGGCAGGTGCGGGGGGGGCGAGCTGTGGGGGGCTGTGGGGCAGGTGCGGGGGGGGGGCGGCGAGCTGTGGGCCCGGCTGCGCAGCGGGGTTGTGGGGTAGCTGCAGGGCTATGGGGTAGCTGTGCGGCAGGTGCGGGGGGGCGAGCTGTGGGGGGCTGTGGGGCAGGTGCGGCGGGGGCGAGCTGTGGGGGGCTGTGGGGCAGGTGCGGGGGGGGCGAGCTGTGGGGGGCTGTGGGGCAGGTGCGGCGGGGGCGAGCTGTGGGGCAGGTGCGGGGGGGCGAGCTGTAGGGGGCTGTGCGGCAGGTGCGGGGGGGGCGAGCTGTGGGGCAGGTGCGGGGGGGGCGAGCTGTAGGGGGCTGTGCGGCAGGTGCGGGGGGGGCGAGCTGTGGGGCAGGTGCGGGGGGGGCGAGCTGTGGGGGGCTGTGCGGCAGGTGCGGGGGGGGCGAGCTGTGGGGGGCTGTGGGGCAGGTGGGGGGGGCGAGCTGTGGGGGGCTGTGGGGCAGGTGCGGCGGGGGCGAGCTGTGGGGCAGGTGCGGGGGGGGCGAGCTGTGGGGGGCTGTACGGCAGGTGCGGGGGGGGCGAGCTGTGGGGCAGGTGCGGGGGGGGCGAGCTGTGGGGGGTTGTGGGGCAGGTGCGGGGGGGGCGAGCTGTGGGGGGCTGTGCGGCAGGTGCGCGGGGGGCGAGCTGGGGGGGGCTGTGGGGCAGGTGGGGGGGCGAGCTGTGGGGGGTTGTGGGGCAGGTGGGGGGGGCGAGCTGTGGGGGGCTGTGCGGCAGGTGGGGGGGGCGAGCTGTGGGGGGCTGTGGGGCAGGTGCGGCGGGGGCGAGCTGTGGGGCAGGTGGGGGGGGCGAGCTGTGGGGGGCTGTGGGGCAGGTGCGGGGGGGGCGAGCTGTGGGGGGCTGTACGGCAGGTGCGGGGGGGGCGAGCTGTGGGGCAGGTGCGGGGGGGGCGAGCTGTGGGGGGCTGTGGGGCAGGTGCGGGCGGGGGCGAGCTGTGGGGGGCTGTGCGGCAGGTGCGGGGGGGGGCGAGCTGTGGGGGGCTGTGGGGCAGGTGCGGGCGGGGGCGAGCTGTGGGGGGCTGTGCGGCAGGTGCGGGGGGGCGAGCTGTGGGGGGCTGTGCGGCAGGTGCGGGGGGGGGCGAGCTGTGGGGGGCTGTGGGGCAGGTGCGGGGGGGGCGAGCTGTGGGGGGCTGTGCGGCAGGTGCGGGGGGGGCGAGCTGTGGGGCAGGTGCGGGGGGGCGAGCTGTGGGGGGCTGTGCGGCAGGTGCGGGGGGGGGCGAGCTGTGGGGGGCTGTGGGGCAGGTGGGGGGGGGCGAGCTGTGGGGGGCTGTGGGGCAGGTGCGGCGGGGGCGAGCTGTGGGGCAGGTGCGGGGGGGGCGAGCTGTGGGGCAGGTGCGGGGGGGGCGAGCTGTGGGGGGCTGTACGGCAGGTGCGGGGGGGGGCGAGCTGTGGGGGGCTGTGGGGCAGGTGCGGGCGGGGGCGAGCTGTGGGGGGCTGTGCGGCAGGTGCGGGGGGGCGAGCTGTGGGGGGCTGTGCGGCAGGTGCGGGGGGGGGCGAGCTGTGGGGGGCTGTGGGGCAGGTGCGGGGGGGGCGAGCTGTGGGGGGCTGTGCGGCAGGTGCGGGGGGGGCGAGCTGTGGGGCAGGTGCGGGGGGGCGAGCTGTGGGGGGCTGTGCGGCAGGTGCGGGGGGGGGCGAGCTGTGGGGGGCTGTGGGGCAGGTGGGGGGGGGCGAGCTGTGGGGGGCTGTGGGGCAGGTGCGGCGGGGGCGAGCTGTGGGGCAGGTGCGGGGGGGGCGAGCTGTGGGGGGCTGTACGGCAGGTGCGGGGGGGGGCGAGCTGTGGGGCAGGTGCGGGGGGGGCGAGCTGTGGGGGGTTGTGGGGCAGGTGCGTGGGGGGCGAGCTGGGGGGGGCTGTGGGGCAGGTGGGGGGGGCGAGCTGTGGGGGGCTGTGCGGCAGGTGGGGGGGGCGAGCTGTGGGGGGTTGTGGGGCAGGTGGGGGGGGCGAGCTGTGGGGGGCTGTGGGGCAGGTGCGGCGGGGGCGAGCTGTGGGGCAGGTGCGGGGGGGGCGAGCTGTGGGGGGCTGTGGGGCAGGTGCGGGGGGGGCGAGCTGTGGGGCAGGTGCGGGGGGGGCGAGCTGTGGGCCCGGCTGCGCAGCGGCGCTGCGGGCGGCCCGCCGGGCTCTCACCAGGGTCCGCTGCTCCGAGAGCCCCGCCTCGGCCGCGACGAGACACAGCGTGGCGGGGTCCGGGTGCCGGTTGCCGCGGCAGAAGTTGACCTCCAGGACGTGCAGCTGCTCGGGCGTGAGACGCGCCGGCGCCTCGCCGGCCATGGCCGCGGCGGGGCTCAGCACGGACCTGCGGGGGCCGAGGGGCGCTCGCCTGAGCCTGGAGCCGAGGGGCCCCGTCCCTGCCGCGCGGCGCTGCCGGGGCTCAGCCGGAGCCGGGAGCCGCCCTGGCTGGCGCTGCTGCCGGGCCCAGGTGCACCGCGCCGGCCGGGGGAGACGCGCGCAGCCCCAGCCCGGCTCCGGGCGCTCCGCAGCGGGGTAGCGCGGCCCGTTACTCGCCGACCGCGCAGGGCTCCCGCTCGCCCCGTGCAGGCGGGTCCGAACGGCCCCTCTGCCCGCAGCGGCCGCCCGCTTTGCTGGGACCCGTCACTCGCCCGCCCGCAGCCGGCGCCGCGGCGGGTGCGCGGGACTCTCAGCGAGGGGCTGGTCCGAGCTGGCCCAGCCCCGGCAGCGGCCAGGACCCCTCCTGGCGCCCCCGCAGCTCCCGGCGCTGCTGGCCCGGCCGCTGCGCCCCGCGCACGCCAGAGGCGCCGGCGCTGCCTCTCGGGGGTCCCAGCCACGCGTCTGGCTCCGGGCAGGGAAGCGGCTGGTCCCAGCCGGCGGGCGGGGGGAGCGAGCGCGCGCCCGGCTTCTTCAGGGCCCTGCGAACTCCGGCAACGCGCGCGCGCGCGTGTCTCGGCGTGTGCGTGCTGGTGCGTGTGCGTGCTGGTGCTCGTGCGTGTGTCGGTGCGCGCGCGCTGGTGCGTGTGCGTGCTGGTGCGCGCGCGCGCGTGTCGGTGCGCGCGCGCGCGCCACTGCGGGTAACCACGGCTGGAAAAGGGCCTCGCGCTTCTCCCGGCGCAGAGGGAACCGGCGGCGCGTGTCCGGGGAGCGCTTCTCCCTCGGGCGACGCCTGCGCTGCTGATCAGAGCGTCGCTCGGGCGGTGGCTCACGGGCTGCGATCGGAGCCGCGTGGGAAACCGTCGCCCTCCGCAGAGCGACTGTCCAGATCTGAAGAGAAAATCCCGCCCCGCAATGGGCAGGGAAGTGCAAATGCCCAAAGCTCCCCGCGCTGAGCAGCGGCTCGGCCGGGACGTTTCACCCTGGTTTGACCTCCCCGTGGCCGTCGAACCGAAGGTCCCTCCGGGCCGAGCTTGGCGTTTGCGCGCAGAAAAGGGCAGAGCCGGAACACTTCTGACCGTTGTGACTTTTAACACCGGCTCGTGGAAAGGGGAACGCGCGAGACCGGCCCCTTTCCCAGCCCTCTGGGCTCTGCCCCGCGGGCCCTTCGCCAGCTACACCGGTTCTGCGGCCTCGTCCCACCTGGCTCCATGGGCAGGGCAGCCTCGCTCCCTCCGAGGCTGGCGGAGCCCTGGCGGCGCGGGGGGCGGGGGCAGAGGAGGGCGAGCAGGGCGGGGCTCTGCGGCTGCCCGAAGGGGTGAACAAGACGGGACAGGAGGGAGGGGGCAGGGGCGGCTGTGGGTGGGAGGCAGCTCGTGGGAAGCCTGAGCCTCCACTCTCCCAGGGGAGCGGGGGGGCGCCTGAGAAGGACCAGGACGGGGGTGTTGGGCACAGGCGCCCGTAACAGCCAAAGCGCCGCATATCAGGACGCAGGCGCCTGCAGCGGGGTGGGGGCCGTTCGGGGGAGGCGGTCGGAGATGGTGAGCGGACGGTGCAGAGCTTGGAAGGGGCTACAGGAGAGCAGGACGGAGCACGGGGGGCGAACAAACGCGCGCGCTAGCCGAGCTCAACGCAGCGCTCAGGTGCAATGCGCCCCCCGGCTCCCGCCACACCTGTGCCGGAGAACAGGCCCCGTGTGTCTGTCCCAGCCTCATTCTTCCTCCTGCTGTTCCACCGTGGCACATCCCAGGCCCTGTGCAGGCCGGGTGCCACCTCCCAGCCCCTGCTCATCAGTGGTGGTCGCAGCGCACAGCTCGGCAGCGGCGAGGAGGGCTCCATGGGGGTCAGCCAGTGCCCAGCACGGAGGGGCCGGTGCCCAGGGGTGGTCTGTGAAGGCGCTGCGTTCTCCTGTGTCACGTCGGGGCACATCCCAGCCACCAGCAACGTGGCGAAGCTCCCCACAGCCTGGGCCCTGGGTTGGCCCCAGCAACATCCCAGTGCATCTGGCTCTAGCAGGCAGCCCCCGCTGGGCTCTCAGGCAGCTGCCCATGGAAGTGCCCGGCCCACGCCTCCCCGACAGCGCTCCGCCCCACCGCGCTCACTCCAAGGGGGGCTTGGTCCTGCCGAGAGGGCAGGGGACGGGACTCAATGACCTCTCGATGGGGCTGTCCACTTCCAGTGCTCTGTGATTCTATGACTATCCCTATCCCTAACCCCCAAGCAATGAGCACATTCCCCTCCCCCGCACTGAACCCCTGCAGGGCCGTTCCCCCCCACCCGCACTGAACCCCTCCGGGCTACTCCCCCCCGCACTGAACCCCTCAGGGCTACTCCCCCCCGCACTGAACCCCGGCGGGACCAGCCCCCCGCGAACCCCTGCGGGGCTATACCCCCCCCGCTCTGAACCCCGGCGGGACCAGCTCCCCCCGAAACCCTGCGGGGCTATACCCCCCCCCCGCTCTGAACCCCGGCGGGACCAGCCCCCCCCGAACCCCTGCGGGGCTATACCCCCCCCGCTCTGAACCCCGGCGGGACCAGCCCCCCCCGAAACCCTGCGGGGCTATACCCCCCCGCACTGAACCCCGGCGGGACCAGCCCCCCGCGAACCCCTGCGGGGCTATACCCCCCCCGCTCTGAACCCCGGCGGGACCAGCCCCCCCCGAAACCCTGCGGGGCTATACCCCCCCCCGCTCTGAACCCCTGCGGGGCTATACCCCCCCCGCTCTGAACCCCGGCGGGACCAGCTCCCCCCGAACCCCTGCGGAGCTATACCCCCCCCCCGCTCTGAACCCCGGCGGGACCAGCCACTCCACCGCGCGACGAGCCCACGCAGGACACGCGAGGCGGACACTGGGCCGCAGCGGGGAGCTCTCCAGCCTGGGGCAGGGACCGTGTCACGCAGCGCGGCCGGCGCCCGCAGAGAGCCCCGCGCCAGGGCCCCGGCCCGGCCGAGCAAACCCCGCGTGGGACCGGCCCACCGACACCCAGGGCGCCGCCTGCCGCCGGCCGGCCGGTTCTCCCGCCCGGTCCTGACCGGACCGGACCGCCCCAGCTCGCTCTCACCTTCGCGCCGGGCCCGGCTCCTCCGCCCGCCGCCCGGGCCCTGCCCCGCTTAAGTAGCCGCGCGGGCAGCCCCGCTCCCGGCCTGTGCGTGGGACGAGCCGGGCGGAGCCACCGCACGAACCTGCCCGTCCCGCCCCTCCGCGCCCGCACTGCGCGGCCCCGGCCCTGGGCTCCCCGCGGCACAGCCAGAGCCAGAGCCAGAGCCAGGGCCAGGGCCAGCCCGCCGGGGGGTGATCAGCGGCGCCCCCGCGTGTCCCTGCGGCCGCCGCTCGAACCCGCCCCGCTTCTACCTGGCCCAGCACTTCCCCCCACCCAGGCACTTCTCCCCCCCCCGGGGCTCGAACCCGCCCCAGCACTTCCCCCTGCCCCACTTGTACCCGCTCTGGCACTCCCCCCCCACCCAGGCACTTCCCCCCCCGGGCTCGAACCCGCCCCAGCACTTCCCCCCACCCAGGCACTCCCGCCCCCCCAGGGCTCGAATCCAACCCGGCACTCCCTCCCACCCAGGCATTCCCCCCCCCGGGGCTCGAACCCGCTCCAGCACTCCCTCCCACCCAGGCATTCCCCCGCCCCCGGGGCTCGAATCCAACCCGGCACTTCCCCCCCCGCCCCATTTGTACCCGCTCTGGCACTGCCCCCCCACCCAGGCACTTCCCCCCCCGGGCTCGAACCCGCCCCAGCACTCCCCCCCCACCCAGGCATTCCCCCCCCCGGGGCTCGAATCCAACCCGGCACTTCCCCCCCGCCCCACTTGTACCCGCTCTGGCACTCCCCCCTCCCCCGGGGCTCAAACCCACGCCGGCACTTCCCCCCCACCCTGCTTGTACCCACCCAGGCACTCCCCCCCACCCAGGCACTTCCCCCCCCCCAGGGCTCGAACCTGCCCCGGCACTCCCCCCCACACCTCCCCCCCCGCTGGCTCGAACCTGCCCCAGCACTTCCCCCCCCCCAGCTGGCTTGAACCCGCTCCAGGCACTTCCACCCCCCCCGGGGCTGGAACCCTCCCCAGTACTTCCACCCCCACTGGGGCTTGAACCCATGCTGGCACTCCCCCACCGGCCGGCTCAAACCCACTCCAGGCACTTCCCCCCCCAGGGCTGGAACCCACCCCAGCACTTCCCCCCTGCCCCGTTTGTACCCGCCCCGGCACGTCCCCCCCTGCCGGCTTGAACCTGACCTGGCACTTCCCCCCCACCGGCTCAAACCTGCCCCGGCACTTCCCCCCCCTCTGCTTGTAGCCGCCCCGGCACTCCCCCCCACGCCGGCTCGAACCCGCCCCAGCACTTCCCCCCCCGGGCACTTCGCCCCCCACTTGAACCCGCCCCGGCACTTCCCACCGCCCCCAGCTTGTGATCAAGGTGGATCCAGACTGCTGGCATTAAACATTAAAAAGGTCGTAGAGCAGTTTTTAAACTAAGAGGTGGGGGAAAGCCGATTGGTGCGGGGGAGCACGTGGATCGGACGGAGACTTCTCTTACACGAGGCTCCATAGATAGGGATTCCCTAGAAGTTAGTCAGATAGGGAATGTGGGAAATAATATATGGGCAAGATCAGATGTGAAACAATCGCATATAAAAAAATCCAACGCGTCTGTGAAAGGCAGACATATAAATAGTGGTAGTTTTTTAAAGTGCTTTTACACAAATGCTTGGAGTCTGTCTAATAAGATGGGTGAACTGGAGTACCTCATATCAAAGGAGGAAGTTGACATAATAGGCATCACAGAAACATGGTGGAATGAGGACAATCAGTGGGACACTATCATACCGGGATATAAATTATATCGGAAAGACAGAAGAGGTCATGCGGGTGGCGGAGTGGTACTATATGTGAAGGATAATATAGAATCAAATGAAGCAAAAATCCTAAAGGAATCAAAATGTTCCATAGAATCATTATGGATAACAATTCATTCCTCTAATATGAATATGGCATTAGGAATATATTACCGACCACCTAACCAGGACAGTGATAGTGATGCTGAAATGTTAAGGGAGATTAAAGAGGCTATCACAATAAAAAACACAGTAATAATAGGAGATTTCAATTATCCCCATATTGATTGGGTACATGTCACCTCAGGACGGGATTCAGAGATGAAATTTCTTGATGCCTTAAATGACTGCTTCTTGGAGCAGTGTGATGGAGTGGGGGGAGTGCATGTGTGAGTCAGGCTGGATGTCTGAGGCAAGCAGCAGCTCCCAGTGGCTAAGGATGACCCTGGGGCTACAACTGGCAGGTGACACCTCTGCCTGAACAAAGAGGAGGGAGGAGCTGAGCTGGGTTTTGAATCGGGGGCGGCAGTTAGAGGCTAGGAAAAGGGAGAGCTGGAAGGCAGCCAGCCTGAGGAGGGGGAAGCTACACCCCAGAGGGGCACCCTCGGGTCTTCTTCCCAGGACAGGTTGGAAGGACTGTCTCTGGCTGCTGTGCTGTCGCTTCTGTGAGAAACTGGGCTTCTGTTGCCTAATAAAATTTGTGTGGTACCTGCTGAGTGAAAGTCGCTCCTGCCAGCGGATGGGGTGCAGTGCAGGGGGACCCCTGAACCCCATCACAAGCAGCTAGTACAGGAACCCACAAGGGGAGAGTCAATTCTCAATCTAGTCCTGACTGGAACGCAGGATCTGGTCCAAGAGGTAACTGTTACTGGACCGCTTGGAAATAGTGACCACAATATAATAACTTTTAATATTCCTGTGTTGGGAAGAACACTGCAGCGGTCAAACACTCCGGCATTTAATTTCAAAAAGAGGAATTACACTAAAATGAGGAAGCTAGTTAAACAGAAACTAAAAGGTAGAGTAACTAAACTAAAATCCCTGGAAGCTGCATGGAAACTGTTTAAAGACACCATACTAGAGGCCCAACTTAAATGTATACCCCAAATAAAAAAACACAGTAAGAGACCTAACAAAGAACCACCATGGCTTAACAGCCATGTTAAAAAGGCAGTGAGAGAGAAAAGGGCAGCTTTTAAAAAGTGGAAGTCAAATCCTAGTGGAGAAAATAGAAAGGAACATAAACACTCCCAAATTAAGTGTCATAATGTAGTAAGAAAAGCCAAAAAAGTTTTTGAGGAACAGCTAGCTAAAAATTCAAAAAACGACAGTAAAATGTTTTTTAAATACATTAGAAGCAGGAAGCCCGCTAAAAAAGCAGTGCGGCCCTTGGACAATAAAAATATAAAAGGAGCGATCAAGGAAGACAGTGCCATTGCAGAGTGATTAAATGATTTCTTTGCTTCAGTCTTCACGGCTGAGGATGTTACAGAGGTTCCTAAATCTGAGCCAGCCTTTTTAGGTGACAAATCTGAGGAACTCTCCCAGATTGAAGTGACATTAGAGGAGGTTTTGGAGTTAATTGATAAGCTGAATAGTAACAAGTCTCCAGGACCAGACGGTATTCACCCAAGGGTTCTGAAAGAACTCAAATGTGAAATTGTGGAGTTATTAACAGTGGTTTGTAACCTATCCTTTAAATCCGCTTCCGTACCCAATGACTGGAAGACGGCCAATATAACGCCAATATTTAAAAAAGGCTCCAGAGGAGACCCTGGCAATTATAGACCGATAAGTCTAACATCAGTACCAGGCAAATTAGTAGAAACAATAGTAAAGAATAAAATTGCAAGGCACGTAGAAGAGCACGAATTGTTGGGCAAAAGTCAGCATGGTTTCTGCAGAGGGAAGTCGTGTCTAACTAATCTATTAGAATTCTTTGAAGGGGTTAATAAACATGCAGACAAGGGGCACCCAGTGGACATAATATACCTAGATTTCCAGAAAGCCTTTGACACGGTCCCACACCAAAGGCTTTTATGTAAATTAGGTGGTCATGGGATAGGAGGAAAGATCCTTTCATGGATCGGGAATTGGTTAAAAGACAGAAAACAAAGGGTGGGAATAAATGGTAAATTTTCACAATGGAGGGGGGTAACTAGTGGTGTTCCCCAGGGCTCAGTCCTGGGACCGATCCTGTTCAACTTGTTCATCAATGATCTAGAAAATGAGGTAAGCAGTGAGGTGGCAAAGTTTGCAGATGACACCAAGTTGTTCAGAACACTCAAAACCAAAAGGGATTGTGAAGAACTACAAAAAGATCTCAGCAAACTGAGTGATTGGGCAGCAAAATGGCAAATGAAATTTAATGTGGGTAAGTGTAAGGTAATGCATGTTGGAAAAAATAACCCAAATTACATGTACAACATGATGGGGTCATATTTAGCTACGACAGATCAGGAAAGGGATCTTGGAGTTATAGTGGATAGTTCTCTGAAGACATCCATGCAGTGTGCAGCGGCAGTTAGTAAAGCAAATAGGATGTTAGGAATTATTAAAAAAGGGATAGATAATAAGACAAAAGATATCATACTTCCCCTATATAAAACTATGGTACGCCCACATCTTGAGTACGGTGTGCAGATGTGGTCTCCTCACCTCAAAAAAGATATATTGGCATTAGAAAAGGTTCAGAAAAGGGCGACTAAGATGATTAGGGGTTTGGAACGGGTCCCATATGGGGAGAGCCTAGAGAGACTGGGACTTTTCAGTCTGGAAAAGAGGTGATTGAGGGGCGATATGATAGAGGTATATAAAATCATGAATGGTGTGGAGAAAGTGAATATAGAAAAATTATTTACCTTTTCCCATAATACAAGAACTAGGGGACACCAAATGAAATTGATGGGTAGTAGGTTCAAAACTAATAAAAGGAAATTTTTCTTCACACAGCACACAGTCAACCTGTGGAACTCCTTGCCGGAGGAGGCTGTGAAGGCCAGGACTCTATTAGGGTTTAAAACAGAGCTCGATAAATTTTTGCAGGTTAGGTCCATAAATGGCTATTAGCCAGGGGTAAAGTATGGTGGCCTAGCCTTCAGAACAAGGGCAGGAGATGGATGGCAGGAGATAAATCACTTGATCATTGTCTTCTGTTCTCCTTCTCTGGGGCACCTGGCATTGGCCACTGTCGGCAGACGGGATACTGGGCTGGATGGACCTTTGGTCTGACCCAGTATGGCCATTCTTACGTTCTTGTACCGCCCCCGGCTCTTCCCACCCCTGGGCTCGAACCCACCCCGGCACTTCCCCCCACATCTCTACCTGCCCCTGCACTTCCCCCAACAGCACCTCTACCAGCCCCACTGGCCAGCCGGAAGCCCCCCAGCAAACCCACAGACTTCTATGGTGTTAAGGTTTTAAGGCAGTGTTAGGGTTTCAGTGGTGTTACGGTTTCAGCACTTAGGCATAAGGTAACTGCTATCTCTAATGATAGAGATAGCTGCTGGAGATGGGAGCTCTCTCTATTGACAGATATCTGCCTGAGGCAACAGTGTTAAAAAACTCCAAATGACTTCTCTAACAGCCACATGCAGCTGGGAAATGCCCAGCTGGCAATCTTTAACAAATCTAATGGGACCCATGTTTGGGTCCCAACCCAAGGCTGGGAATCCCTGCTCCACATACATACACTACATCCTATTTCTGATGCCAAACTATTCAAATACATCAGAAAAGTACCTAAACTCAACTGGTTTATGTCAAATTACAAGCACTTGGAATGAACTGGTGACTTTTACATGTATTTCAATGGGAATTTTGTGTCACTCTTACGAATTTTTGCCTTCAAGCAGAAATGTGGAAACCATTTTTGCTTGTACAGTGAGGTACGAGTGTACAAAAGAAAGAACAGGGTTAGAGAGAAGAATTGTTAAAGCAATACTTTACATGCATCAGTCATAACTATTGAAGCAGGCCAGCGATGTTATTTGCTGATTCTTGGAGGTCTCTGTAAGCATCCTTTTGAAGGGTGGGCCCCAGTCCTGACAGGCTTAACTCGTGAGGACTGAA
The DNA here is from genome assembly GCF_033958435.1 of Carettochelys insculpta. Lineage (NCBI taxonomy): Eukaryota > Metazoa > Chordata > Testudines > Carettochelyidae > Carettochelys > Carettochelys insculpta. Next base: position 138,309,569 of record NC_134140.1, read on the forward strand.
GAACAAAGTACGTACCAGCCAGGGCCCATCTTACGGTTTTTCATATGTGGAGGAAAAATTCCCTTCTTCTCTGTATGCCCTGGCTCACCACCTGACCTGGTGGGTCTCTGTGCTGAGTGTCCATTTGTTGCAGTCCCAGCAGGAAAACCCCCACATCACAAAATGGGTGTTGACTGTCTGGGCCTTTGCTCAGTCCATTGTCCTGGCTGGGGTGGAGCCCCACCTCCATTGTGAACCTCAGCCCTAGAGCATTTCTCACCCAGCTGCAGAGCTAAAATCTATAACTTCACATACACACATGATACAGACACACAAGTAGCAGACATAGGACTCAGGACATAACCTCAGCTTTCATTAGACACCTCCTATGGCCTCCTCCCCCACTCACCCCACCAGGCACACTGTTTGGGGCCAGCAGATACAATGGACAGATAAAATGGCTTCCATATCCAATATAAAAGTCCAGTCGTGTGACACCACCCCACAACCAAAATTGATTCAGGAAGAGGATGCCAGGAACATTACTGAATGAATCCCTGGGGCTTCCCATGTTTGGCTCTGGGTCACTGCAGCCTCTAACCCAACATTATGTAGGGAATGTGGCAGAAGGAACGCAAAGCTGCTGAAGGCTGGGAGGAATGTCTCTCCCAGAGGTCATTTGCATGAGAACGCAAAGGTGTGCATGTGTGATACCTTTTCAGGCAAAGCCTAATGGGTAGCAAGTAAGCCATGAGATTTGGTCTATTGTAAATATGTAGCTGTAAAATCACAATTTAAGGTGACACTTAGTGCGGGAGTTGTGAGATCTCACCAATGCTCTGGGTTGTTGTGGGGGACAGGACAGTCGCCATAGATGGATAAGACATTGATTACACAGGGCTCCCTGGTTTAAAGCATGGTAAAGGAGAAGGAGAGAGAGGTTGGGATGTTTTTTTTGAGGGCTTTGGCTATCCCTTGGCTGTTTAGCTGTAAGAATGGCTTAACTAATTCTCCCCACCTGTTGAAAGGTAGAGCTGGATACTAGGGTGTGTGTGAAATCCCACACTAGAGATATCAAGAGCTGAAATCACAGATCAAAATGAAAAGCAGTCAAGTAGCACTTTAAAGACTAGCAAAATAGTTTATGAGCTTTGGTGGGACAGACCCACTTCTTCAGACCATCGCAGAGTGGCAGCTGAGGCCACGCAGAGCTGAAATCACAGGGTTCTGCCTCAGGGTGATCCCAAGCAGTGGGGTTGGGAGTGACAACGGTAACTGGCAGGCAGCTGGTTGGAGGAGGAGTGGCAGATGATGGGCGGCCATAGGAAGGGCAGCTGACCAGAGGGCGGCCTGTAGGAGCGACGGCGGACTGGCGGGCGGCCAGTAGGAGGAGCGGCAGACAGCGGCGACTGGCGGACAGCCGGTAGGAGGAGCGGTGGACGACGGTGACTGGCGGGCAGCCGGTAGGAGGAGCGGACAACGACGGCGACTGGCGGGCGACCGGTGGCAGCAAGGGGAGGCTGCAGACAAGTGGACAGCTAGTACTGCCCTGGTGATGTATCTGCGGGCTTTGGGTTTGGGACTGCACCACAGAGGGTACACCCTGTAACTGTGTGTAAGGTAAAGGGCCAAGAGCCCCAGCAAGAGACTTGGTTCTACTGCATATGGGGATGGGATCTTGGTAAAGGGGTTTGTCTCTTCTTTGCTTAGATATACTGCATCTGTCACTGTAACCTTGGGGTAGGTTATGGTCATTAAACAAGCCATTTCTATCTCAGACTCTGTGCTTGGGAGGTGGGGAGAACCGCCTTACAGGCACCCAGCACGGGGGTGAAATTGTCCCAGGCCACTGGGTGGGGGCTCGAGCCGGTTGGTTGTATCCTTGACAGGAAAACCCCACAGGACTTGAACCCGGCCCTTCTGGCATTAATAGAAGTGTTACAATTAGAAATACTAATGTTTAATTTGAGTGACTTATGAAACCTTGCTTGTCCAACACAAGCTTCATCAGTGCAGTCACAGGCTCGGTATATCTTACTGCCAATTTGAAACAACTCTCAGAACAATAGTGGATGGGATCTGCTTTTGCATCATGGCTCCCACACATCCCTTGTGCTCATGCCCAGAGCCGCACAAAAGAGCAAATTTATCCCCGCAGGCTCTGGCAAAGGTTTGGAATTCAGTCACTATCCAGTAACTGTACATACAAATGTCTCCCATAATGTACGAGCCTTGTTTCTTGGCAATATAAGCAAAATAGGTGTGTGCCTCAGTTTCCCCTTCCATACCACACAGTAGGTTTTGAATCCTTCTTCTTCTGTGAGAAGTTACAGTTCTAGTTACATGGAACAACTGCGCAATTTCAGAATTAAAAAGTCCTTTTACACACAACCTGTGTTTATACACCAATGTTCCCATGTTACAAGGTTCTTTCCAGACATCATGCACAGTGTACAATTTTACAGCTTTTGGTAACAGCAACACATCAGTTACAACAGCTAACACCAGTTGCAAGAACAAATGCATTGCAATTGTACAGTTACACAGCTCTCTGTCTCTGTCTGAATCTGCCTCTGCATCTCTCCCTTGGCCCTGTACTCCCTGCTAGGAGATGGGTGGGATCCAGTCATCGGAATGGGGTGAGTCATCCTACTTGTGAGCCCTGGTCTGTTAGGGAAATGCGCTGATCCTTCAGCCTTGCCAGCAGCTCACTCCTCTGCGAGGGGGTCAGACCCTCCCTCAGCTCTACGCTCTGCAGGGGCATTTCCCTCTGGCTCTCAGTGATCATGTCAATCACAGCGCCTCTTCCTTGGCACAACAAACCATGCTCACGTTTGCGTCCCCCTCATGATATGTTTCCCTCCTGTTCACGTGCACCATCTGCACACTCCCACTGCCCTGGGCCTTCCTCACATCACAGACCACCCCATTTCCTCTCCCACCACCTCCATGTGTCCTGCATCTCATTCCTCCTCACCAGATCCATCTCCAACTCCCACTCCCCTACCTCAGGCGCTCTCTCCTCGGCAACCCGGTCACACCAGCGGCCTTCCGTGCCTCCTGGCTCTCCTCCACACTCCGCTGCAGCACAGCTGTCAGCTCCTCCAGACTCTTCCTCAACCGCACCACGTACTCCACCACCGGCTGCCCTGCCCATCCACGTTGCCCTCCAAGGGTCACAAACCAACTCCAGGGGCCCCCTTACCTGCCTCCCACAGAGCAGTTCAAAAGGTGCAAACCCTGCGGCCTCCTGGGGCACACGCCTGTACACATGCGACAGATCGGCAGCAGAACATCCCAGTCATTCTGGTGTCTGTCCACATGCTCCTTTGAGCCTCTCTCCAAGCGCACTCGTCTGGAGGTGGTGGGGAGCAGCCTCCAGGTGCTTCACCCCCCACAACTCCCACAGCTGTTTAAAAACCACCGACAGGAAGTTAGACCCGGGGTCTGACAGGGTTTCCTTAGGGAATCCCACCCTGCTGAGAACAGCTAACAGGGCTATTCACTACTGTCTCCGCTTCCACCTCAGACGACGCTACAGCCCCTGGGTACCTGGTGGCAAAATCCACCCCTATCAGGATGTGCTGCTTCCCACTGCGGGACGGCTTGGGGAATGGTCCCACAAGGCCCACAGACACACGGGCAAAGGCCTCCCCCACAACGGGCAGGGGCTGCAGGGCAGCCTTACTCTGCCCCCTCGATCCCTTGCACTTCTGGCACAGCTCGCAGCTCCTCCGGGCTCTCCCACTGCCCGGTACATGCGGGGCCAGTAGAAATTCTGCTCCAGCCTGCCACAAGTTTTCCCTGCCCCAGGTGCCCTGCGAAGGGCCCGTCATGAGCCAGCCTCAGCAGCTCACTGCAACAGCTCTCTGGCACCACCGGCCGCCTGCACGCTGCCACCCAGGGGCGTCTCTTTCCCTGTACAACGGGCCGTCCTGCAGGAAGAACCTGCCTCGCTCCTCACTGCCCGGGCCCTGATTCTGAGCATCAGCCCGGCCCCCCTCCACGGACACATCGCTCTGCTGCGCTGTAATGAACTCCGCTCGGCCTCGCTCCCACCCAGAGCCACTTCTGGGTCCTCAGGCGGCTCCTCCTGAGCCCCGGCCTGAGGGACACCCTCCGTCTGCTCGTAGTCCCCTCCCCGGCTCTCGGCCTGGGAGTGCGCCTCAGACCCACACTCCCTCTGCGACCTGGTTACCACGTTAACCCGGCCAGGCGCATCCACTGCGTCATTCCCCACCAGGGTATCAGCTGGGATAAAGTTCTGGACAGCCCCCAGCACCTCGCCCTCCCAGCCGTCCCTCTCGAGGTGGGCTGTAGCCATCGGCAGGTTTACTGAGTACTCTGACAGCGCCACAACCATCATGTACTCCCTGGCAACATGTCCTCTGGCCTCACCAAGGGCCCTTTGGCTATAGTGATACCTGAGCCTGTTCCTTGCCATCCCTGGCACTCCACACCGTCGACTTTCACCTCCTTAACCAACCTCGGGCTCCCTGTCCGTGCCTCGGACCTGACGCAGCAGGTGAGCTCACTGTCCTCTCTCAGACTACTGGAGTACAGGATTAGCATGAGCCACTGCATCTCCGAAAACAGCGTGGCCTCGCTGGGACCCACCAGACCTGGCTGGCGGCTCAGGGTGACAGAGTTGCCGCTTATCATGGGGTTTGACCCCACTGGCTGAGGGCTGCCTTTCAGGTCTGGGCAGTTTGGCCTCATGTGGCTGGTTTCCCCACAGTGGTAGCATTCAGCCTGCTTATTTTTGGAGTGGGGGTTGCTGTTCCCGGGGTTCCCAGGGCTGGGCCCAGGTCTGTTCTTAAGTCCTCCCTTCCTTCCTGGGGAGGGGAAAGGTGGTGATTGTTCTTCCCATGGGGCTGGTGCCCTTCTCTAGCCCTGTTCTGGGTGCCAGCATCGGCAAGCTCTGCAGCGCACAGGACAGACTCCGGATCCTTGTCACAGACACCTGCCCCTACATCATCAGCAACAATGTCTAGAAACTGCTCCAGATTAGATCCAGCAGTTTCTCAAACCTCCCATCTGCCTTGGCCCCCATAAACCATTTCTTAACAAAACTCATCAGCTTGTGAGCACATTCCACACAGGTGCAATCACCCGACATTCTCAGTCTCCCAAATTTAACCCTGTAGGACTCAGGAGTGACCCTGAATCGTGACAGTACAGCATCTTCAAACCGCCCTTAGTCGAGAGTGTCCTGTTTTCCCAAGTTCATTAAATACCTCCCGGGCTCTTCCAGTCAGTCTAGTCATCAGGACGGGCATTTGCTGCACCTCTGGGACTCAGTTCACCATGCAGAGGTTCACACACAAACAGGAACTCCTCGATATCCTGGTTATCTCCGTAAATGGGGCACATCTTTTCCCAACTTCGGTTGTCTCGAAGGGGCAGACTCTCAGGGGACTGTCTCCGCTGATTCTCCATCCTCATTTGCATCTTCATTTCCTCCATCAAACGGGCACCTTGTGCCAGCTTGGCATCTCATTCTCACTTCACGTTCCCATAGGGCTTTCATTTTGGCCTCTTTTGTGTGGAGTTTGATGACTTTCATCTGCCCTTTCCAATCACTCGCCTTTGCTACTCTGCCTGTAGGATCCCAGCATTAGTTGAGGACTGCACTGCCATCTGCTGGTCCCTTTCCACTAGAAAATCTTTTAGCTCCTGGTTGGTAGATTTATTTCTCAAATCTGGAGACCCTCATAAATGAAAAATCTTCCATGCAAACCTTCCCATGGCTGCACTTAACTAGAACAAGACAGGAGACTTACAACACACATTTCTCTTCTCTACAGAAGAAAAAGGACTGTAAACTATCTAAACTCCTGCTTTCCACATGGGGCTACAATAGTGGTACCCCGAACTCACCCAGCAATACTGTCAATCTATCCAACTACACACTCAGCCCGGCAGAAGAATCTGCCCTTTCTCAAGGACTCTCTTTCTGCCCCACCACCCCCACAAACTTGATACAGTTCTGTGGTGATTTGGAAGACTACTTTCGCCATCTCCGACTCAAGGAATACTTCCAATATGGAACTGAACAGCGCACTGACCCACATGTACCCTCCCACCTATGGCACAAGAAAAAAAATTCCTCATGGACTCCCTGGGTGGGCGAAATGACAAACTGGACCTATACAGAGAATGCTTCTGTCAGCGTGCACAGGCAGAAATTGTGGTAAAGTGGCATCGCTTACCCCATAACCTCAGCCGCGCAGAACGCAACGCCAGCAACAGCCTCAGAAACAACTCTGACATTGTCATCCAAGAGGCCAACAAGGGAGGAGCTGCTGTCATCATGAATAGGACAGACTACCACAAGGAGGCTGCCAGGTAACTCTCCAATACCACATTCTACAGGCCTCTGTCCCAGGATCCCACTGAGGAATACACAAAGAAACTACAGCATCTGCTCAAGACCCTCCCTATAAAAACACAGGAACAGATTTAAACAGACATCACCCCTTGAACCCAAACCAGGTTTATTCTATCTGCTACCCAAGTCCATAAACCTGGAAATCCCAGACGCCCCATTCTCTGCTCTGGGTTCTAATATCTCCCCATTAGACTCTGACAAAGGCTCACATCCCCCTGTCTGATCTGACTTGTGTTTTCCTCTTTTGATAAGTACTGTTGACACTGGCCATTTCCACCTTGCTGAATAGACTTGTCAGCTCTGGCCCTCCCTCTTACTGGGACCCCACTCTTTAAATACCCCTCTGAAACCACCCCCCAGTCGTGCATCTTATGAAGTGGATCTTTGCCCATGAAAGCTGATGCTCCAAAATATCTGTTAGTCTATAAGGTGCCACAAGACTTCTTCTTGTTCTTGAAGCTACAGACTAACATGGCCGCCTCTCTGCTACTTATTTCTAAAGGCAACTTCTCTGTCACTGCTTTACGGCTTCCTTATGTAGAGCAGAGACTTCACTCACCCCAGGTGAGGTCTCAGTGCACCTCATCTGGAGTGAGTGAAGTCTCTGCTCTGCACTTACTTAGGGTCAGATACTGTTGCTGACCCATTGCAACTGCACTTTAACCAACACGCTCTCAAAACTCAAATTTAGAATAGTGTGGGGTCCTGATCCTCTGCTTAATTGGCCAGGATCTCTGGATCCAAGCACAACTGTGCCGCTGTAATATGACGGGGTTACTGGGCACGGTTACAGAAATCAATCCAGGGCATCTGTGCTTAAAACCAAGCTACTTATAGCCTCAGTCTGGGATTTCCTTCTCACTAAGGGAAATCCAATCAGCCAGAACAGTGCCTCTGCCAGCCCCACTGGGCAGCCAGAAATCAAACGAACGAACCCACAGACTTCCCAGCTGCTATATCAGCCCAGACCAACAACCCACAAATTAAGATGAGCAGTTCTGAAGACTAGTTCACCAACTCCAGACAGATTCTTCTGGGCTTCAAAGGGTCCAGCCTCGGTCCTCGGTCAATACATACCTGGATCTTACCCAAATCACCACGTTCACTAATCCGTCAGATCTAAGAGTAACAAGGAACCCTTCAGAAGCGAAGAGTAGCGAAGGGCTTCTACGGGCAAGTGAACAATAAACGGGTTATCAGAGGTGGTGTGGGGCCGTGACTGGATGAGGGAGGTAACCTAGTGACAGATGATGCAGGAAAAGCTGAAGTGCTCAATGCTTTTTTTGCCTCAGTCTTCACGGACAAAGTCAACGTCCCCGTGAGGGTCCTAGATGATGCAGTGTGGGAAGGTGGAGGGCAGCCATCTGTGGGGAAGGAACAAGTTCTGAGCTATCTAGAAAAACTAGATGTGCACAAGCCCATGGGTCTGGATTTAATGCACCCCAGGGTACTGAGGGAATTGGCAGAGGTCATTGCTGAACCTTTGGCCATTATCCTTGAAGACTCTTGGTGATCAGGAGAGATCCCAGATGACTGGGAAAAGGCAAACGTAGTGCCCATCTCTAAAAAAGAAAAGAAGGCCAGCCAAGAGAGATTCAGGTGCCACCCAGCTATCAGCAGAGCACCCCCAGTGCCTTCCCAGGAGCAGTGTGTGGTTCTACCGGTGGTGCCCAGCTGCATATATTTGGGTGCACATAATAAAATTTATGATACCCATGGATGGGAAAACGTTAGAGAGAACCCTGGTGAGAGCCCCACCTGCTTTCGCTGCAGAGAGGGCTTTGCTATGGAGTCCTCTTCGGGGCTGGGAAGAGGGGCCCAGGCTTCTCGTGCTCTGCTCAGCGGGGTGGTGGCTGGGACAGACCCCATACAAGACACCTTGGTGATGTGGTACCAAATGGGCTTCCCAGCGCTGGTGCCAGACTGGCTGGGGCTTCCCACTCTTTCAGCCCAGTGAGCCCCAGCTTGGGCAGGAGGTCTGGGGCCAGGTCAGGAGGAGGAACTCCTGTCCTGCCCTGTCTGGCAAGGGCTCTGGTTGGTGTACAGGGCCATGGTAATGTGAGCAAAAGGCTCCCGGGGCTGTGAGGTCCCTCACTACCACCAGCCTTGGCCATGGAGGAGTGTCATATGCTCTGGGTGCTGGTCAGCTCCCCTCCAGCCACAGGCAGCCCACACACTGCCTCCCAGGCAACTGCAGGGCTGCTGAGATGCTGCAGCTGAGCAACAACCCCCACACATCACCCTGCAGTGTCCAGCCCCTGAGTGTCCAAGGATTTGCTGCTGTCACAGCCCAGCGCCCCGCTCCAGCGCACTGCCGAACACAGCTCTCACACCACTGGCAATGAAATCAAGCATAGGTGCATCTCACAAAGCACTGGGGTCGGGGTTAGAAATAAAGGGGTGTGTGGTAGATACACCCACAACCAGCAGACTACAGCCAAGACAAGGGGGCTGCAACCCGTGGCTCCGGAGCTGAATGTGGATCTTTAAGGACTTCTTCGTGGCTCCAGATGTTTAATGGCAAAGTGAAAAAATCCTTTCCTGACTGTTTGTGATAAATGGTGAATGTCTAAAAGCCCCAAAATGAACAACTCATATCTAAATAGCAAACAGTATGGGATCTCAAAGCACTGGGTACCCTGGCATCCTTCAGAGAGAGGAAAGGTTAAAGAGTGAAAGTCAGGAAGACAGGGGTACAAAGATCCATGTAAAGTGTGAGGAAATAGAATATGTAAAAAGTTGGTGAACGTCCTGGAGCAAACGTATCACATTACAAATCATTGTGTGCACTGTTCTTACAACAGGGGTTACAGAAAGTCTGGTCTGACATTATCGGTTAAGGATCATCTCTCATTCACAGCATTATAGCTCTTGAATTATTGGCTTTTTTAGCCAAATTGGAAAAAACGGTTCTTCTTGCTATTTTGGTTGCTGACCCCGAGCCTAGACTTGACGAAGAAGCCATGCCAACATGCCAGAGCCTGCTTGGGACCCGCTTTTTCTGAGACAGACACACTGCCCATTTGCCTCCCCAGCGGGGTTCAGGGTCCCCTGGAAGGGCTACAAAACTAACAGTCTCCCACAACATTCTTGCCCATGAGTTAAGGAAATATGGATTGGATCCATGGACTATAAGATGGATAGAAAGCTGGTTTGAGAGTTGGGCCCAACGGGTAGTGGCCAATAAGCAGAGTGCCGCAAGGCTCAGTTCTGGGGCCGGTGTTCTTCAACATCTTTATTAATAACCTGGATGAGGGACTGGATTGCAACCTCAGCAAGTTTGTGGATGACACAAAACTAGGGGGAGAGGTAGATTCATTGGAAGGTAGAGAGAGAATCCAGAGTGACCTGGATAAATTGGAGGACTGGGCCAAAAGAAATCTGATGCAGTTCAACAAGGAGAAGTGCAGAGTCCTGAACTTGGGATGGAAGAATCCCAAACATTGTTACAGGCTGGGGACTGAGTGGCTAAGCAGCAGAACGATGGAAAGGGACCTAGGGGTTATGGTGGATGAATCACAGAATCATAGGGTTGGAAAGGACCTCAGGAGGTCATCTAGTCCAGACCCCTGCTTCAAGCAGGATCAACCCCCACTAAGTCATCCCAGCCAGGACCTTGTCCAGCCGGGACTTAAAAACCTCAAGGGATGGTGAATCCACCACCTCTCTAGGCAACTCATTCCAGTGCTTCACCACCCGCCTGGTGAAGTAGTTTTTCCTAATATCTAACCTACACCTTTCCCTCTTCAACTTCAGACCATTGCTCCTTGTTCTGCCATCTGACACCACTGAGAACAGTTTCTCACCCTCCTCTTCAGAGCTCCCCTTCAGGAAGTTGAAGGCTGCTATTAAATCACCCCTATGTCTTCTCTTCTGTAAACTAAACAAACCCAAATCTCTCAGCCTATCCTCATATGTCTTGTACTCCAGCCCCTTAATCATTTTTGTTGCTCTCCACTGAACCTGCTCCAGCAAATCCACATCCTTTTTATACCGGGGGGCCCAAACCTGGACACAATATTCCAGATGTGGCCTCACCAGTGCCGAATAGAAGGGAACAACTACTTCTCTAGATCTACTCAAAATGCTCCTCCTAATACACCCTAGTATGTCGTTAGCCTTCTTGGCTACAAGGGCACAGTGTTTACTCATATCCAGCCTTTCTTCCACCATAACCCCTAAGTCCCTTTCGATCGTACTGCTGCTGAGCCAGTTGGTCCCCAGCCTGTAACAATGCTTGGGATTCTTGCGCCCCAGGTTCAGGACTCTACATTTCTCCTTGTTGAACCGCATCAGATTTCTTTTCGCCCAGTCCTTCAATTTATCCAGGTCCCTCTAGATTCTCTCTCTACCCTCCAACGTATCTACCTCGCCCCCTAGTTTTGTGTCATCCGCAAACTTACTGAGGGTGAAATCCAGTCCCTCATCCATGTCATTTATAAAGATGTTGAATAACACCGGCCCCAGAACTGACCCTTGTGGCACTCTGCTTGAACCCGACCACCATCCAGATATTGAGCCACTGACCACTAGCCATTGGGCCCGACTGTCAAGCCAGCTTTCTACCCATCTCATAGTCCAAAGATCCAATCCATATTTCCTGAACTTATGGACAAGAATGTTGTGGGAGACCGTACCAAAAAACTTGCTGAAGTCAAGGTATATCACATCCACTGACTTCCCCATGTCCACAGAGCTTGTTACCTCGTCGCAGAAGCTAATCATATTGGTCAGGCACGACTTGCCCCTGGTGAATCCATGTTGGCTACTTTTGATCGCTTTTCCCTCTTCCAAGTGCTTCAAAATGGATTCCTTGAGGATTCCCTCCATTATTTTCCCAGAGATTGAGGTAAGGCTGAGTGGTCTATAGTTCCGTGGATTCTTCTTCTTTCCTTTTATAAAGATGGGCACTACGTTTACCTTCTTCCAGTCATCCGGTACCTCCCCTGATCTCCAAGAGTCTTCAAGGATAATGGCCAAAGGTTCAGCAATGACCTCTGCCAATTCCCTTAGTACCCTCAGGTGCATTAAATCCACACCCATGGGCTTGTGCACATCTAGTTTTTCTAGATAGCTCAGAACTCGTTCCTTCCCCACAGATGGCTGCCCTCCACCTTCCCGTACTGCATCGTCTAGGACCATCATGTGGAAGTTGACTTTGTCCGTGACGACTGAGGCAAAAAAAGCATTGAGTACTTCAGCTTTTCCTGCATCATCTGTCACTAGGTTACCTCCCTCATCCAGTAATGGCCCCACACCTTCTCTGATAACCCATTTATTGTTAACATGTCTGTAGAAACCCTTCTCATTACTCTTCACATCCCTTGCCAGCTGCAGTTCCAATTGTGCTTTCACTTTCCTGATTACTGCCCAGCATTCTCCAGCCGTATGTTTACACTCCTCCTTAGTCAACTGTCTACGTTTTCATTTCTTGTATGCATCCTTTTTGAATTTAAGCTGACTAAGGATTTCTCCGTTAAGCCAAGATGGTTGTCTACAATGTCTGCATTTCTTACTATGCAGCGGGATGGTTTGTTCCTGTGCCTTCAGTAAGACTTCTTTAAAATACTTCTAGTTCTCTTCAACTCTTTCCCCTTCATCTTCATTTCCCAAGGGATCCTGCTTATCTGTTCTCTCAGGGAGTCAAAGTCTGCTCTCCTTAAATCAAGGGTCTGTATGTTACTGCTCACCCTTCTTCCTTTTGTCCGGTCCTGAAATCTACGCTGTCATGGTCACTGCAGCCCAGGTTTCCTCCCACTTCTATTTCTTCTACTAGTTCTTCCCTGTTTGTGAGCAGCAGGTCAAGTTGCGCACGGCCCCTGGTCGGTTCCATCAGCACTTGTACCAAGAAGTTATGCCCAACATTCTCCAAAAACTTCCTGGATTGTCTGTGTGCTGCTGTATTGGTCTCCCAACAAATGTCTGGATGATTAAGAACCATGAGAACCAGGGCCTGTGATTTGGAAGCATCACTTGGCTACTGGAAGAAAGCCTCATCCATCTCATCTCCCTGATCTGGTGGTCTATAGCAGACACCAACTACATCATCACCCCTGTTACTTCCGCCTCTAAATTTAACCCAAAGACACTCAACTGGATTTTCTCCTTCCTCCTACTGGAGCTCTGAGCAATCGTACTGCTCCCTCACACAGGGCGCAACTCCTCCTCCTCTTCTCCCCTGTCTGTCCTTCCTGAACGGTTTATAACCTTCCATGACCGTGCTCCTGTTATGCAAATCGTCCCACCACGAACCTAGTTTAAAGCCTCCTCACTAGGTTTGCAAGCCTGCCTGCAAAGATGCTCTTCCCTCTCTTTGTGAGGTGGATCCCGTCTCTTCCCAGCAATCCCTGTTCACGAAACAGAATCCCATGGTCGAAGAAACCAAATCCTTCCCTGCTGTACCACCTACGCAACCACACATTAAAGGCTGTATATGAGTAAACAGTGGGCCCTTGTAGCCAAGAAGGCTAACGACATACTACAGTGCATTAGGAGGAGCATTTCGAGCAGATCTAGAGAAGTGGTTGTTCTCCTCTATGTGGCACTGGTGAGGCCACATCTGGAGTATTGTGTCCAGTTTTGGGGCCCCCAATATAAAAAGGATGTGGATTTGCTGGAGCAGGTTTAGCAGAGGGCAACAAAAATGATTAAGGGGCTGGAGCACAAGACCTGTGAGGATAGGCTGAGGGATTTGGGCTTGTTTAGTTTACAGAAGAGAAGACTGAGGCGTGATTTAATAGCAGCCTTCAACTTCCTGAAGGGGAGCTCTAAAGAGGAGGGTGAGAAACTGTTCTCAGTGGTGTCAGATGGCAGAACAAGGAGCAATGGTCTGAAGTTGAAGATGGAGAGGTGCAGGTTAGATATAGGAAAAACTACTTCACTAGGAGGGTGGTGAAGCATTGAAATGCGTTGCTGAGAGGGCTGGTGGAATCTCCATCCCTAGAGGATTTTAAGTCCCAGCTTGCCAAGGTCCTGGCTGGGATGACTTAGTTGGGGTTGATCCAGCTTGAAGCAGGGGGCTGGCCTAGATGACCTCCTGAGGTCCCTTGCAGGCCCATGAGTCTATGACTCTATGAACACTTGTTTTCAGGCTAGGTCAGGACACCCTGCTGCTTGTTTCTGCCCGTGAGCTGGTTGGGGCAGCCTGTCAGGGCTCTGGGCACACAGATGTGCCTCATGAACTGACAAGCTGCCAGACAAACAGAAAGGCGAGGGTGACCTCCACCGAAAGGCCAGAGGGCCCCAAGGTGGGGGTCTGTGTCAGCTCCAAGCCCAGATGAGTCTAAGTTTCAGTCTAGACACATGACTCTTCTGCCAGGTGGAGCCGCCCAGGTTCAGTATCTCGGTGTCCCTTTCCAACAAGGCAACAGAACCGGCTCAAGCCCCAGCCAGTAACCTGGGGAATTCATACATTGCCCCAGGTGCCTCTGAGAGGCAATATTCCGCTCCCCGCCCCCGACAGGCACAGGGTCTGAGGAGAGTGAAGACGCTTCTAAGGACAGGCGGGAAGTCACCTGACATTAAGTAGGAAAAATGCCACAAGCTGTGAGCTGGATGCTCACCCCGGAGCATGGGGCAGGGCCTTCCACTGCGTCCGCTGGCCATCTACCACCAAGTGCCTGACTTGGTTCCCTCACCACCCCTACTCAGCGAGGTGGTCTTGGGTCAGTGAGGAGCTGAGTTCAGAAGTGCAGATGGTTCGACTCACCTCCTGCCCGGGGAACAATGCACCTGCTTGTTCTGCCATCTACGCATTTGCTCTGGCTGGCTGCCCTGCCAGCCACAGACCCATTTCCCTGGCTGCCCTGCCAGCCAAAGTCCTGCTCCTGTGGTGTTTTAAATGTAATACTGCTTGTGATTTCTAGAGCTGAGGGCACTGGCTGCTGGGAGTCTGGAAGAGCAGGAAACAGGAGGGAGCAGGGAGGAGATGAGTTGGGGGCTTGGAGAGAGCTACAAAAGGATGCAGCAGCTTTGTAAATAGGTCTCACTTTTGTAAATGAAGTTGTGTTGAAGTTTGTGAGTACCTTGCTTGCATGATACAACATTTTGGCAATGAAGATGGCTCTTCTGCCTCTGAGCCCACCTGCATCGTTTCTGAAAAGGCCAGGTGAGCCTCCAGTTGCTTTTACTGCCTGGATTCAGATGTTTGAGGCTATCTGCCAGCAATCAGTGTTACAGAGATTTCTGAAGTAAGAAAACATGCTCTGCTAATCTACTGCCTTGGAGCAGAAGGGCAGCATATATTTTACACTCTTCCCCTTGCAGATGATAAATTTGAGGCTGTGCTCACTGCATTAAAGAACTTTTTTGTGCCAAAAGTGAATGTACTAGCTCATCACTACAGATTATGCCAGCATGAGCAGAAACCAGGGGAAACTTTTATGCATTGTATTGCTTCTCTGAGGACTCTGATTGTAACTTGTCACTTCACGAAAATGGCAGATGAGATGATTAGAGACTTGGTCATTGAAAAAAACAACCATGCTTTGTGTAAGAGAATGATTGCTTCTAGAATATAAGAATATAAGAACGGCCATACTGGGTCAGACCAAAGGTCCATCCAGCCCAGTAGCCTGTCTGTTGACAGTGGCCAGTGCCAGGTGCCCCAGCAGGGGTGGACCGAAGACAATGATCAAGAGGTTTGTCTCCTGGCATCCATCCCCAGCCTCTGACAATCAGAGGCCAGAGACACCATTCCTACCGTTAGCTAACAGCCTTTTATGGACCTAACCTCCATGAATTTATCTAGCTCTTTGTTAAATTCTGTTACAATCCTAGCCTTCACAGTCTCCTCTGGCAAGGAGTTCCACAGGTTAACTATGCACTGAGTACAGAAGAACTTTCTTTTATTAGTTTTGAACCTGGTACCCATTAATTTCATTTGGTGTCCTCTAGTTCTTGTATTATGGGCACAAGTAAATAACTTCTCCTTATTCACCCTCTCCACACGTGTCATCATGTTACATACCTCCACCATGTCCCCCCTCAGCCTCCTCTTTTCTAAACTGAAAAGTCCCATCTTTTTAGCCTCTCCTCATATGGGACCTGTTTCAAGCCCCTAATCATTCTAGCTGCCCTTTTCTGAACCTTTTCCAGTGCCAGGATATATTTTTTTAGGTGAGGAGACCACATCTGTACACAGTATTCAAGGTGTGGGTGTACCCTAGATTTATATAGGCGCCATCAGATACTCCTTGTCTTATTTTCTGTCCCTTTATAAAGAATATCTAACATCCTATTTGCCTTTTTGACTGCCTCTGCACACTGCGTGGATGTTTTTAAGGAACTATCCACGATAAGTCCAAGATCCCTTTCCTGATTAGTTATAGCTAAATTAGCCTCCATCATATTGTAAGTATAGTTGGTGTTATTTTTTCCAATGTGCATTACCTTACACTTATCCACAGTAAACCACAACTTACACTGGAAAGAGCAATAACCATTGCTCCCCAGATTGAGTCAGTGATAGCAGAAGCCAAAATAATTAGCATGGAAGCAGGAGGCTCCCCGCCCAGGCCATTCTCACTGCAGACAGCCATTTACAAGGGGAAAGCTAATGAAAAAACCACAGAATCAGCAAATTCCAAGCCCAGCAGAAGTATGCTTCCTCTGCGGATCCCCACAATACCTCGTAAGCTACACAAGATGTCCTGCAAAAGTAGCTCAGTGCAATCACTGTGAAAAGATTGGGCATTTTGCTAAGGTATGCCACAGTAGCCAGTCCAATCGACAGGTGCATGCAGTTCCAATGCCAGATGTTACTGTGCTGAGTGTGGGCAAAATCATTACTGCACATATTCCAGCACAGATCACGTGCACTGTAAATGTTCTGTCCCATCTTTAGGCAAATCAAGTACTATTCAGCTACTGTTGGACACTGGCTCAGCAGTAGCTATACCACCTGATTCCATCTATTTGCATTACTTTAAAGATGTGCCTCTTACTGAACCCACACTTCCCTTGGTGTGCTGTTTCAGAAACCAAATTATGGTACGTGGCTGCCTGCCAGCAATAGTGACTTCTGGAGATTGCTATGTAACTGCAGAGTTCTACATTGTCCATAACGTCACTCCTGTCCTTGGCAGAACTTTATTTGCTGCTTTAGTAAAGAATAGTAAAGAATAAAATTGCAAGGCACGTAGAAGAGCACGAATTGTTGGGCAAAAGTCAGCATGGTTTCTGCAGAGGGAAGTCGTGTCTAACTAATCTATTAGAATTCTTTGAAGGGGTTAATAAACATGCAGACAAGGGGCACCCAGTGGACATGATATACCTAGATTTCCAGAAAGCCTCTGACACGGTCCCACACCAAAGGCTTTTATGTAAATTAGGTGGTCATGGGATAGGAGGAAAGATCCTTTCATGGATCGGGAATTGGTTAAAAGACAGAAAACAAAGGGTGGGAATAAATGGTAAATTTTCACAATGGAGGAGGGTAACTAGTGGTGTTCCCCAGGGGTCAGTCCTGGGACCGATCCTGTTCAACTTGTTCATCAGTGATCTAGAAAATGAGGTAAGCAGTGAGGTGGCAAAGTTTGCAGATGACACCAAGTTGTTCAGGACACTCAAAACCAAAAGGGATTGTGAAGAACTACAAAAAGATCTCAGCAAACTGAGTGGTTGGGCAGCAAAATGGCAAATGAAATTTAATGTGGGTAAGTGTAAGGTAATGCATGTTGGAAAAAATAACCCAAATTACACGTACAACATGATGGGGTCAAATTTAGCTACGACAGATCAGGAAAGGGATCTTGGAGTTATAGTGGATAGTTCTCTGAAGACATCCACGCAGTGTGCAGCGGCAGTTAGTAAGGCAAATAGGATGTTAGGAATTATTAAAAAAGGGATCGATAATAAGACAAAAGATATCATACTTCCCCTATATAAAACTATGGTACGCCCACATCTTGAGTACGGTGTGCAGATGTGGTCTCCTCACCTCAAAAAAGATATACTGGCATTAGAAAAGGTTCAGAAAAGGGCGACTAAGATGATTAGGGGCTTGGAACGGGTCCCATATGGGGAGAGCCTAGAGAGACCGGGACTTTTCAGTTTGGAAAAGAGGCGATTGAGGGGCGATATGATAGAGGTATATAAAATCATGAATGGTGTGGAGAAAGTGAATATAGAAAAATTATTTACCTTTTCCCATAATACAAGAACTAGGGGTCACCAAATGAAATTGATGGGTAGTAGGTTCAAAACTAATGAAAGGAAATTTTTCTTCACACAGCGCACAGTCAACTTGTGGAACTCCTTGCCCGAGGAGGCTGTGAAGGCCAGGACTCTATTAGGGTTTAAAAAAGAGCTTGATAAATTTTTGCAGGTTAGGTCCATAAATGGCTATTAGCCAGGGATAAAGTATGGTGGCCTAGCCTTCAGAACAAGGGCAGGAGATGGATGGCAGGAGATAAATCACTTGATCATTGTCTTCTGTTCTCCTTCTCTGGGGCACCTGGCATTGGCCACCGTCGGCAGATGGGATGCTGGGCTGGATGGACCTTTGGTCTGACCCAGTATGGCCATTCTTATGTTCTTATGTTCTTATGTTCTTTAAGCCTCAGGGTAGTTAATGGACAAATATTCCTCAGCAAAGCACTCTTACCGCAGTCACAAGAGAGCAATTCCAACCTGCTTGTTTAGCATGTCCAATCCAACAAAAGCCACAGGAATTTCTGACAGAGATGGCCCAGCAATTCTAAAAAGCTTGATCCAGTTTTGCTGCCTTATTTTAGAGTCCGTGATGAACTTTCTTTGCTTGATGGCTGTGTACTTTGAGGTACACATCGGCTACTTGTGCCAGAAGAAGTACAGTCAAAACCCATACACCTGGCACATGATACTCATCAAGGAGTTAGCAAAATCAAACCACCACTGTGGGATCTCTATTGGTGGCCAGGGATGGACTCCCAAACTGAAGCAATCAAAAAATCCAGTGTCACTTGCCAAATGCGTGATAAGACAGCAGTGACGTGTACTCCACTACTTCAGCCTGTTCCTCTCCCAGATCTGGCATGGGAAAAGGTTGCAATTGACATTGTAGGACCTTTTGTTATGTAACCCTTCTGCTGGAAGCAGTTGGCAGGAACCAGGGCCAGGTTCGATATCTAGGAGATCCTTTTCATCCATCTCACATAGAACCGGCTCAAGCCCCCCACCCAGTAGCCTGGGAAATTCACACACCTCTGGGCACCACAGAGAGGCAATGCTTCCCCACTCTCCAGCACAGAGTCTGAGTGCAGAAAAGAACCTTTTGATGAAAGAGGCAGAGAAGGCAGGGTAGGGCAAGGGTCAGATCAGGGTCAGAAACTTGGGAAATATCACACCCAAAGTTCATAGTCAACCCCCAAGTAACCGTCCGAGCTCAAATGGTTTGAAAGAGGATCTGCCAGACCCAGACGACCACCTGTCTGGACTAGAGACTATGTTAGGTAGTATTTACAGTGTTTTCAGCTTAGTATTTATGCCAACAGTACAGTGGCCTGTTCCACATTTGTTGCTGTAGTTAGAACAACTATGTTTATTTTACAATTAAGAGCACGTCTGGAGAGAGCGGGGAATGTGGTGTTTAGATGTAATACTGCTTGTGATTGCTGGAGCTGAGGGTACTGCCAGCTGCAAGTCTGCTCCTCTGGCTGCCCTGCCAGCCACAATTCCGCTCTGCCCCACAAGCCATGGTGCCACTCCCTACTTCCAGTTACCTTCTGCTGCTGCTGCTGCCACTCTGCTCTGACCTCTGCAGGCCAGCGTCTTGGCAGGCTGAGCAGCACCACTGTCCCACCACTGGAGCGTTCAGCTCTCTTTTAAACACATACAACAAAAGAGGATCCTAAAGGGACCTGTTCAGCTCTGTCCTGGGACAGTGGGAAGGATCAGGTTAAATCAGACCAGGGACCCTCCGTGAGAGGCCACACAGCTGTCCTCTTCCCTCCTGTTTTCACAGGGCTTGGGCACTAGTGGTCCTTCCAGCTGACAGCAACCCCCCTTGGGGACAGGTGGAGCTCAGTTCTGCTCCCCTTCCATCACACGCTAGAGACAAGTCTGTACCAGCACCTCACTCCCCTGCATTCAGTGCTAATGTGATTTGTAACCAGCACCGGCCAAAGTTGCTCTAGCTGCTGATAGCCAAGCAGTTTGCTCCTGAAGGCTCTTCACTGCCTGTCAGGGCAAAGCTCATTTATAGCCCCCTTACAGCCACAGAACACTGCACAGCCGCTTTGCAATGGTGGTAGTGCCTGGCTGCACATAGGTGAACTACGCTACAGCTGTCCTGCCCAGGGGCTTCCTGGAGTGACCAAGGCACCCTGTGTACCCTCTGCCAGCTGCCATCAAAAGGTGCCTGGCTCCCAGCCCCTCACATCTCCTTTGTTTTATTTAGGGTCAGTAAGCGGCCTAGCCTTAATTGGTGGCTGAAAGTTCTGTGAGTGAGAGGCCAGGTCCCCCAGCCCAAGCCCAAGCCCAAGGTGGTAACTGCCCAACCGGAGCAAGCGTAGCTCAGTTAGTTGGATTTTTGGCCTGCGGGAAAGCTCATCAAAGGGATTTACCAGCTATGGGGTTATGTTCTAAGTTGGACTGGTAGTACTTGCTTGATCCCAGCCTGATTTTGTCTGTGTCCCTTTCCCGAGGCTCAGGCTGAGATGGGCATCAACATTGTGGGTCACATCCTTCGCCTCCACACCCCTGCGGAAATTGAGGTGGTTCTTTCTCTTGGCGGTCACTCAATACCAAGTAGGACATCTTCATGTCACCCTCCTATCTGTGAGTCCATTGATGGCTGATGAGGCCAATTCTGGAGTTGCAGGTCTTATCACAGAAAGGGCAGGTGTTGCTAGCTGTTGGAGGGGTGCAGGGTAGGGCAAAGGTCAGATCAGTATGCGGTGGCACAGCAGGGTGTAACACCAGACTGCTCCTAGCATATTTTGCAATGGGCCCAGCACAAACTGCAGAAGGTGATCCATAGGGTCAGTAGATGGGTTTGGAGCATTGCCAGGGGGTAATGCAGCCTCTGCTTTCAGAGCAGTTTGGAAAAGGTCACTTTCTGACTCCTTGCAAGCTGCAGGGAGCTGGTTGGCAGATGATGCTGACAGACTCACCCACTTAGGAGTGCAAGAAACCACCATCCAACTTCCTGCAGAGCTGGGCAAGGTTCATTGTAGCTGCTGCACTGTTTTGTCTGATGGGAACCTGAAAACCACAGCCCTCCCCGTGGCTCCCTAGAGCAAGACTGGCTTGAATGTGTAGCAGTATGGGAGGAAAAGGAGGGATGTAGCTTAAGCAGAGACTTGGCAAAACCAGTTTTAGTTCCAGCATCTGCTGACAGTGATTTACAGCCTGTGGGAAGTGCGCAAGTCCTATGTCCTTTGCAGTAGTGAAAACAAGCCTGAGACTTGCCTGGCTCCCAGCAGCATGGGGAGGGGCTGGTGTTTGTACAACAGGAGGGAGATGAACACTGGGGGTGTGTCTACACTTGCATTCCTCTTTTGAAAGAGGCACGCAAATGAGGTAAACTGAAAATACAAACGAGGCATAAATTTGCATACATTGCACCTCATTTGCATATTCTAATTTCAAAAGAGCTTCTTTCGAAAGAAGAAAGCCCATGTAGATGCTGCTCGTTCAAAAGTAAACCCCATCTTCAAAAGAATCCTTCTTCTCATTAAATAAAGGGAAGGATTCTTTTGAAGATGGGGTTTACTTTCGAACGAGCAGCATCTACATGGGCTTTCTTCTTTCAAAAGAAGTGCTTTTGAAATTAGAATATGCAAATGAGGTGTCATTATGCAAATTTATACCTTGTTTGCATTTTTGATTTACCTCATTTGCATACCTCTTTTGAAAAAGGAATGCAAGTGTAGACAGACCCTGGGGGTCCCAGTGGAGACTAAACAACAATAGTTCTTCTAGGCATCTAATGCTACTGTTGCTGGCAGGAGTTTGAGACACGGGCTACGTCTGCACTAGCCAGAAACTTCGAAATGGCCATGCAAATGGAACAAGGGGACTTCGAAGTAGGCGGGGTCCTTTTGAAAAGGAGCCCCGTCGGGACAAGCTACGCGGCAGCAAGCCACATCAATTTCGAAGTGCTGCGGTTGCCCGCGTGCTAATGAGGCGCTGAATACGTATTTCAGCGCTTCATTAGTAAACTTTGAAATGGCCATTTGCACGGCCATTTCGAAGATTCTGGTTAGTGTAGACACGGCTAGGGACAGTCATAAGGCACTAAACACTGGATTTATGCACGTCCCACTTAGATGCTGCCCATCACCTTGACTGGTGGGCACCCAAGTCACTAGTGACACAGCCATCATCATGCCCCCAGTATAGTACTCTTCTAAGCATTTATACAAGTGTTTTAATTAGCTACAATTAATTAAAATGTGCCCTTTAAGAAATGTTGTGCTCTGTTTCAGGCCTTTTATCTTCTAAATGACAATGTGCAGCATAACAGACTTCAGATTGCCATATAAATGTCATACTTCCATTAAAACCTCATGCACTATTAAAGCATCCAGAGGATGATGAAAACTTATGCCCAAATGCATTTGTTAGTCTTGAAGGTGCCACAGGCTTCCTTAGTGTTTTTCCTTCCGTATATCCTATGGAAAACCTTCTTCCCTCCCCCTGCCCCATGGTTATACAACTTTATTTGTATTGTTTTTACAAAATATAAACAATGAAACAAAACCTAAATAAATACACACACAAGATGGAAGTGACCTATAAACAACATTCAATGTTTGTCTGGTGGTTTGGTTGTCTTGTTTCTTCTGAGTTTTACAAAAACAATCACATGCCTACCCCAAACTCACAGCCACGTGGGCCAAAATGACTGAAGTGATAAATAAGAGAGCAGAACCTGTGAGCGTCAGGGACTAGTATAGGCTAAACTGCCCTAGTGGGCATTTAACATAAATGACCAGCTCTCCTCCTATTTGTCCAAGCATTCTTATCATTTTTTCCATTACAGCAGTAGCAGAGAGCTCACTAGCTCCAAATCTGCCAGAGGAAGGAATTCTTACTGTTAAAACTGACTTAGCCATACCCTTAGGACATAGGATCTTGGAGAAGGAAAGTGACACCAAGAGCAAAGCCCCAGAACACATGCCTTTTGGGGCAGGGTCAAGGATGTGCAGACTTATCACACAGCTCTTTCCATTTCATTCACAGTCTGTCATCAAACTTGCCTTAAACAAATACTCTGGAGTCCTGGAGCTCCAGATTTGTATTTTTTCTGGAAAAATGATGCAGGCAAAGAACATGAAGGATCTTTTGCATGAAGCCACATTTTGTCCATGGTTCCACTGAGATAGTAAAATTAAGTTCTTTGCCCCATATTCCTTTGCAGCTGAGACCAAGAGGCTAATGCCAAGCACTAAGTCACCAACAATTAATTCCTGCAAAATAACTTCTGTTTCCATATTTCTTATTTAATGAATCCTTAAGCATAGCAGCTGAAGAAAGGAACCACAAGACAGTGGTAGCAGATGTCTGTTGCATATCTAACGGAGGGAGGTCAGTCTATCCTCTTGTGTTATAGTTCTTTTTTGTTAAGCCTCTGTCTATACCAATTGTCCCTCTGAGGCAGAAGTTATCCAATAGTGGTATGAGAAGATAAGATCAGATGCTGTAATCTTGTAACACATTGCAGAATGCCCCATGTAGATGCAAAAACTGGATTTTTCCTTAAGGGTATGGACAGCCTTTTAAGGCACATAAAAGCAGCAAGGGAACCACGTGGCACAGCTAAACTTCTTCTCCCCAGCACATACCAGGCTAGTGTGCATTTAGAGAACTACCTTACAACAGGACACACTTGGTACATTAGGTAAGAGACAAGTCTGGCAGCTTTTGTAAGGGTCTGGGGAGATAAGTTGTTACCCGTACAAATTTATAACCTTTTCCACACTCAGGGACATACACACCTTTACCCAATCCGTAGGGCTCCAGGTGTGACCCTGTTAAACTCCCACCCTTACCCAATTCCTAGGGCTCAGGGTGTAATTCCTGCAGGTATGCAGGATCTGTGCCACTGAAAAAGCCTTACACAGTAATATTCTTATTCTCTATTACAATTACCAAGCAAGCAGAATACGTGCTAAGCACACAAGCATCATGCTCACCAATCCTGAGAAGGCAGGCAGGCAGACTTCCACTGTTGGGACAGACAAAGTCACTCTCTGGATGCTGGTTGCTGCACCTCAGGGTCTTTGTTGGGGGGGGTGGGCGGGGTGAGTGAGTCCTTAAGGTGTTCCTTCTTCCCTCCTGTTTGATGTTCTGTTCTTCTTTTCCTCCCCCTGGAAGTTCTGTTCTCTCCCCATTTTTCCTTCTTGGACCCCAGTTTAAGTAGTGAAACTTGAGTCCTGCTTAGCTATACCTTGACCAATTATTTTAGTAGAATTTTACTAACCAATCATAACTTATGGTAACAGAATTACCTAACCAACCTTAACCCACCACCTCAACTGATTTACACCTAACAAAATTATACAGCAGACAGGAGCCATAACAAACCAGACAGATTATAGTTTTGGGCCCCCCAGTATAAAAAGGATGGGGATTTGCTGGAGCAGGTTCAGCAAAGGGCAACAAAAATGATTAAGGGTCTGGAGCACAGGACCTCTGAGGATAGGCTGAGGGATTTGGGCTTGTTTAGTTTACAGAAGAGAAGACTTAGAGGTGATTGAATAGCAGCCTTCAACTTCCTGAAGGGGCGCTCTAAAAAGGAGGGTGAGAAACTGTTCTCAGTGGTGTCAGATGGCAGAACAAGGAGTAATGGTCTGAAGTTTAAGAGGGAAAGGTGTAGGTTAGATATTAGGAAAAACTACTTCACCAGGTGGGTGGTGAAGCATTGGAATGTGTTGCCTAGAGAGCTGGTGGATTCTCCATCCCTTGAGGGTTTTAAGTCCCGGCTGGAATGACTTAGTAGGGGTTGATCCTGCTTGAAGCAGGGGGCTGGACTAGATGACCTCCTGAGGTCCCTTCCAGCCCTGCGATTCAGTGAAAAGTGAAGACAATCAGACAATTGTGGTTCCACCTCAGCTATTGATAGGTCATTGCCTGCCAGAGGAAACGCTGTTAACTAATTCTTTACCCATCTTGAGATCTGTTTAACAATGGGTGGCATTAGGATGTGGTCTTCTTAATGGCCTGATGCGACACTATTGTACTGAATGTAGATGGAATGCGCGTATGTGACTTGTAACTTCACAGTGAATGGCTGCTGCTCTTTAGTCATGCTGCAGCCAAGCCATAGGCCTCTCCAAATGGCTAGAGAAGCCATGCTGGTTATACTTTTACAAAGTGAAACTGTTTTTAATCCTGTATAAATTGCATGATAGCCTCCCGAACTGAGCAAAGGGAAAGGGAGACACTGTGAAAGGCACTAGGTTGGTCTTCGGAAGATATTCTAGTTAGCTATTTCTGTTGGCCCAGTAAAGACCGAAGATGACCAGCACCTCTCTACCTCCTTGGATATATCTTGTCCTACAGTCTATATTTAAAAAACATTTTGGGAAGGTTAGGACAAATTTTAACACTGGTATAAGTTATTTCCTTGCATATTTGAAATGGAAACTATCAAAACTATGTGGCTCTGGTCCTTTGGAAATAGCTGTTACTGATAATTTATTCCAGTTAATGTGAAAAAACAAGAATCTTTCCAAAAATACCTGTTATGTGCACAGATGGTGGGAGACAGGAGAGATGAATATGACGTCCCCCGTAAGGTCTCCCCCCCCACACCCACTCTGACCCTAGTTTGCCAAGTAGAAGTACAGTGTTTGCCCTTCAAACAGCAGTAACCTAATGCTGCCTTCTGCTGTCAGACATTCACCCACCAGTTCCAACCAATAATTGGCTCTAATGGTATAGTATCTGTTCTGTCTTACAGCAGTGAGGTTTCTTTGAGTTGGATGGAACTTGTGCTCAGAATAGGGCCCAAGCAAAAGAAAAAAAAATATCAGTCTTCAAACAGCAGGGTCTGCTGGGCTGCACTTGCATCAAGCACATTCCTGTGCTGCCACCTCACACCCACAGGAAACAAAGGCAGCTTGGTCTCAGCAACCAGCCAGGTGCCTCACTCCTTCACAAGCCCAGCTAAAGAGGACACCCCAGACAGAGCTGTGGGAGCCACGCAGAACTCAGAAGCAAGGTTATTTTACCCTAGAGTAATGGTTCTTCAGGCCCAGTAATGTGCACAGTTGTATGCATGTGATGCCTTGTGATTACCAGGGGTAGGGCAGAGCTGTGCCCATAGCTACCAGGAGGAGCACTAGATGTCCACTACACATTCAGGTCTGGGCCTGCTGCCCTCCAAAGGTAGAGGTCTAAGGCCAGGTGGGACCCTGAGGCTGGCAGCAGAGCAGCACCTAACAGGACAGGGGCAGCAGACAGCCTGGGGGCTGTAGTACAATCCTGTCCGAGACTAAGTTTTATATATTAAAGTCAGCATCATACTACACAACGACTTCAGAATGTCACTAACCTAGAAATGCATTATTTGATAACAGTGAGAACAGACTGAGGGGCATTATTTCATAACAGTGAGAACAGACTGAGGGGCATTAAGTTGGCACTTTGCTTTTGCTACTGACTAATGCAGGCACAAGGTGATACTTTCATTCAAAGTAAGAGTCAAAGTGAAAAGTGTGTATAAAAGTAGTTTGCAACGTATGGGTAGCTAAAAGCTAAACAGGTATAGCATAAAACTTACTGTACTGACAATTAACACAACTGGGGCTTTCAACAACAGAATCAAATGGTTACAAAACAAGTTTAAGCATCCAGAGCAGAAGGCATGCTTCCTTCCCACAGAGGTCCATGCCTCATCAATAAGAATCTATAATGCAAATTCAGCATGTAGAAGACAGCCCTTGCCTATAGCAACCAACAGATCTCAGGGGAGACAGTTTTTTTTAAGCTAGAATAAGATACGCTCACCTTTTAATTACAAAGACTTGCCTACCTGAGACTTTACAGTGGCAGGGAAAAGATGTGGCACCTACAGAATTTACTCAGTAGATCAAATTGCTAAATATTATCCTACCCAGGGAGGTTAGAAACATGGGAAGTATAACCTGTGGACTCCCACAAACCAACCTACCCACCCCCCTTAGGAAGTAAGCATCCCATCTCAGATTCTGTATAGCTATCAAACTCCAATTGGATTCAGAAGTCTTCAATAGTGCAGTTTTCTTCCAAGAAAAATATATAAATGACTTACAAGCACATTCATAAACATGACTTATTTTAATAAAAATAATGGTTAGGTCTGTTCAAAAGTGGTATCAGAGCAAAGTAAGCATGCTTGTTTAAGCAGGCTCAACTACTTAAAGCCAAATTTAAGACACTGTTTCCTCTTCAGACCAGCTTTCCATCTGTTCCATATTCTTCAAAAGTTTAATACTATTAAATTAGCAGTATCCCTTCCATCTAATTTTGACAGCTCTCTTATTTTCCCTGTAACAAAGACAAAAAAACCATTAACAGATAGATTCTAACTGAGTGGTAAATACAAGGCATTTTCCATTGGAGAATTATATCAATCTTCTTTCTGCAACTTACAAGTAGAATCACATTTAGTGATGTTTCCAGCAAAAACTCATATAAGGTTTTATATTCCATGCTTACATGATTTACTAGATAAAGCCTTTTGAATCTGTCATCAACACAAGTCTTGAGATCAGTTTATAAACCAGAAAAGTATTTGTGATAGAGAAAGCTGAAAATGAATGCCAAAATGTCAACTACCCAAGATTGCTATCCTGAGACCAGGGCTCACACTCTTTGCAGAAGAGCCAAATTTAAGCCTTACAAAACTGCCTGGCCTCTTTTAGAATACCACTGGAGAAAGGGGGAAGGGGTAAAAAGTTTCCTATTGTAGTAGGTGGTCCTCCCTTTTACATATTTATCATCAGGATTTTGAAGGGAGACCCAAACTCTGCATTCCCTGGTTTGCAAATGAGTTTTGTTTTGATGTACCATAGTACAATTACATTTGCTTAGTTTACAAAGCAAGTTTGTATCCGTGCTAAAAATGAGAAGAGTTAGAAGCTGGACATTTGCAATCCACCTCCGCCTCTTAAAACTGGAACTGGCAATTGTGCCCATAAAGCAGAGCAGGCTCTAGCTTGCATTTTAACAATAGTAAAAAATTATGTTAATTAGTTAAGAGGTGTGATGCAGCTACAAGCAATAAGATGTTTTTATCTAGTCAATTTCCTGGCCATAGCCACACTTTAGTATACTGTAATGTTGATTATACTGTTTACAAATTTGTTCAACTATTCATATTGCTAAAAACACAAAGAGCCATAGTAAAGACAAGCCACAGGCCTCTCTACCATAGCAGAACTGAGCCATCCATAAAACATCAAGATTTACTTTACTCATCATAGCAATCAAATGGCACCCACTCATTCTTATATTTGAATAGCTCATTCTGCAAATGATTGAATGAAATCTTTACCTGAAAGTAAAAGAGCTACTTATTGAGCTGAAATGATAATCAACTGTTATAATATTGGTATTAGTTAGTCAGGATTACAAATAAAAGTTCCAAAGACACAGGCACTTCGAGTTGTTAAGAAGACAAACTTCAAAAAAGCCTACTGCAGATACCACGACAATGCATGGGGGGAGGTTAATATAAACGAGAATAAAATCCACAGTTTATAAAAGCAAAGATCAGCCCCGGCCAAATTAAAGAATATACAACTCTAGGGTATAGCTGAGGTTCTCATCCGAGCACCCATTTAAAAATAAACAAACCCTAAACTTGTTCAGCCTTTTAAAAGAAAAATCAAAGCAGTCTGGATCTTATGGTGAAAAGGGAACACCGAGGCTTTATCTACACTTCTAAAATTAAAACAAAAAAGCAGTCCAGTAGCACTTTAAAGACTAACAAAATCATTTATTAGGTATTTTGTTAGTCTTCAAAGTGCTACTGGACTGCTTTTTTGTTCTGATAGTGTCTAGACTAGCACAGCTTTCTCTCTGTTACTATTCTAAAATTAAAGTGCAGCCACAGCAATTAAGTACAGCCACAGCAGAGCTTTGAAGTGGAAGTACGGTCATAGCAGGAGCACTCCGGGAGGCAGCTCTCCTAGCATGCTGCCTAAACCACCACCAACAGGGGAGTAGCCCAGTTTACACTGGTGCTTTACAGCACCAAATTGCTGTGCTTAGGGGTGTGTACTTGTTTCACACCCTGAGCCAGAAAGTTGCAGCACAGTAAAGTGGCAGTGTAGACTCAGCCTGAGTGGAGAGAGATCTGGAAACTACTCGTGGTTCTGCTACAAACTTTTACAATCCTGGGCTTGTTATTCAACCACAGTACATCAATTTTTCATTCTGTGAAATGGCTGTCTAGGTATTTGCAGTTTAAAGAATTGTTTGAAAGCTTTTGGAGATCTTTTGATTGATAGCCAATAGAATTGCAAAGCAGCCATTCATAGCAGTCAGAATACTATCTCCAGTAGCAACTTACCAATTCCCATCTCTTATTCAGATGGGATGCACTTACCTATCTGCTAAGTCATTTCAATCACTTAAGATACACCAGTCAAATGCCTTACAGACTATCGTTCAGTTATTAAGTTACAGTAAGCAAAGTTGAAGCAGGTAACTAGGGGAGGAGAAAATACCATAAGCAACAAACGTTTCAGCAGGTATAAGTTTCCTGTATGAAAACAAACCAATCTGAGGTACCTTAGAGACTAAAAAAATGCATTCAATCAACACCATTCATGGGTAAAACCCACTTCTTTAGATAAAGCATCCAATTAAGTAGTTTTCACCCAGGAAAGCTTATGCCCAAAAATGTATCAGTCTTTAAAAACAAGAAGCCCTGTGGCACCTTATATATTAACAGACAGTTTGGAGCATAAGCTTTTGTGAGCAAAGACTCACTGTCAGATGAATCCACAGGACTTGTTTTTGTGGATACAGGCTAAGACTAATATAGCTACTACCCCTCTGATAGTCTAAGGTGCAACAGGACTTCTCATGCACACACAAAGCCATACAAATACTTCCCATGATCAGTGTACACTCTCCCACATTTAATGAGTACTTTACTAATGAGTACTCGCTAAAACAAGGGACACATACTTACCTTTGTTCACTAAATGAGTGAACTTCCCCCGCTTATATGAGCCAGCCCTGGATTCCCTGGCCAGGGCATGGGGAGACCTGCAGCTGGCTCTGCTCAAGCCATGGGGTCCTTGGCCGGAGCACAGGGAGACCTGCAGCCCCATGGCTGGAGACTTCTCCTTCCCTTCCCTCAGACATGCAGCTGACAGCCCTGCGGCTGGGGGAAGAGAGGGAGAAGACTCTTAGCCTGGTTCCCTCCCCTGCACTGGTGGGAATGTGAAATTGACCAGCCATGAGCTGATCAGTTTCCAGGTCCCACAAGCCAGGGGGAGACTAGAACCAGCCTGCCTCTGGTTCCTAGCTCCTGCTACTCTGGGAGCCAGGAAACTGACCAGCCCTGGTGGTTCCTGGCTCTACTCCCCTTGCAGAAAAATTCAAGTTGTGCAGGAGTTGCAGGACCAACCCCTGGGTAACCTGAGGGTTTACGGTATTATTTCCTGCCCTCCCACCTTACAGACCTCACCCTCAGCCATGTTTTTCTCCCCCCTCCCTCCCCCCACCAAAAAAAACCACAACACTCCCCCCCCCCCACAGGTCCCAAACTGCCCCCAGCCTTAGAACCTGCCAGCAGCCTCAAACCGCACCCAGCTTTAGACTCCCCCTACAGCCCCACACTGCCCCCCAGGCTTACACACCGCCCCAGCAGTCCCAAACTTCCTGCAGTCTTAGACCCTCCCCCCGCCACATACCTAAACGGCCCCAGCCATAGACACTCCTCCCCACCCCCGGCAGCTTCTTCACCATGGCTGCTAAGCTGGGCAGCTCCCCCAGCCCTACTGTTCCCAGCAGGTAACAGTCGTTAAAATCCAACTCACTCAAGTGTTAAAGTTTCAGCATCTAGGCACAAGGTAACTGCTATCCCTAGTGATGGAGAGAGCTGCTGGAGATGGCAGCTCTCTCTATTGACAGATATCTGCCTGAGACAGCAATGTTAAGAAACTGCAAACGGCTTACATGCAACCCCCACATAACTCAAATTTTCCACACAAGTCAAGGGGAGATGGGAACCAGGCTGCACCTTGGATCCCAGCTCCCCTGGGCTTGCAGGAGTCATGAGACTGACCAGAACTCCAGGACTGGTCAGTTTCCTGGCTCCCAGAGTGGCAGGGAGACAGGAACTAGGCAGCTGCTGGGTTCTCAGCTCCCTCCCTGCTTAGGGGACTTGGGAAACTGACCAGTAATAAGCTCATCAGTTTTCTGGTCCTGCAAGCCCTGGGGAGCTGGCAGCCAGGGTCCCTTCCCCTTGCAGAATGGGGAAATGGACCAGGGCAGTAACCTCAGCTAAGTTTCCTGGTTCCAGCCAGTGGATGGTAGCTGGGAACCAGGCACAGCCTGGCTCCCCTCCAGCCCTTGGAGTCAGGAAACTGACCAGGGCTCCTGCTTTGGGATAGCTCAGTGGTTGGAGCACTGACCTGCTAAAGCCCAAGTTGTGAGCTCAGTCCTTGAGGAGGCTATTTAGGGGTCTGGAGCAAATAGATCTTTTAAAAAAGGTCTGTTAGGGATGCTGCTTGGCCCTGCCAAGAGGGCAGGGGACTAGACTTGATGACCTTGCAAGGTCCCTTCCAGCTCTATGAGATGTGTGTATCTACTTGGTCAGTTTTTCAGCTCTGCAAGTAGAGGGGAGCCAGGAGCACCAGGCCTGTTGTGTGGTTCCTAGCTCCCCACCACTCTGGGGACCAGGAAACTCTGTCGGGGTGACAGTTGCATTAACCTGAGACACATACAACTTGGTTGCACATATCTTGAAGGTTTACTGTATCAGAAATATTTTAGCAATATAGGTGGTGTGATTGCCTCCCCAGCCAGGATGATGGTGATGATTCAAGTAAGATCCCAGTATATATTGACCTGGGACTGTGTATGGATCCTTTGGCTGTGTCTACACCACTCCTCCCTTTCATAAGTGGCAGGTAAATATTAGCATTTTCAAGCTGCTCTAAGGCATGGATGAATATTCAGTGTTTCATTTACATTTTGGAAGCAGCACTTTTCACACAGCAAGTGGCTGCAATTATGTAAACTAGCTGTGTAGACAGGGTTCCTTCTAAAGGAAGCCCTGCTTTTGAAAGCACCCTTCCTTATTTTTTTCAGAGGAAGGATGCTTTCAAAAGCATATCTCCCTTCCAAAGGAACCCTATCTATAAGGCTAGTTTGCGTTCCAAAAGCAGCACTTTTGAGGTGGTGAGTGGCTGTTATTGTGCAAATGGGGCACTAAATATTCATATCAGCACCTCATTAGCATTTTCATGCCCCTTCCAAAAGGAAGGGGCAGTGTAGACACAAGCCTTTGGGGCCAGAAGAATTAGTGCAGAATTGGTGAAACTGGTGTTAAGAACCTCTCATCTGTGAATGGGGGCTGTTGGTCTAGGCTTGCGGAGCAACTGGAGAACCCATGAGTTTGCTTGTGTGGCTTCTGGCTGGGCAGCAGGGCTGGCAGAGGTACTTTTGCAGCTTGTGGGATTTGCCTTAAGTGAGAAGAAATCAGAGCCTGGGGCTGTAAGTGGCCTGGAATTAAGCAAGTTGGTTCCCTCAGCTGTGCCCAGAAACCCCATCATATGACAGGGTGACACCACGAACTAGCTGTAGGAGATCTATATTTGAGGAAACACTTTCATGGGGTTTACTCAGCTCAAGTTACTTACACTTTGTAACCTTACACCAGCTAAGCAGCCCAGGAAGGGAAGGGAAAGAGTCATTACTTTATGTGCAGTTTGTGTCATACTTCAGAGGCAAAAAGATAAGTATATGAGAGTTACACAATTACCTGTTGGAATGGCAAAGTGTACACTCATTCGGGTAAGTGTGCCCATCAGTTCCACAGACTGGGTCCAAGTTCCTTGGACATCCAGGCAAGCCATACGAGAGGCATGCTGGCTAAAGAGGAAACAAACCTATGAAACACTAGGATAAGCAATTCCAATCATCATTTTGGAAACCTCGCTCATTAAGCAATCTACAAACCCTGCCGTATGCCAATGGCACGCTAATGTATTCTGATGCAAAATAAAAGTTAACATTTCACATACATTTGCAGAGGGGTGTGGCGCTCCTGCATCTCCTTCCAAAGACAGGCTTCACATCTGAATGGCCTCCTACACTCGCTTAGCTAAGAACTCAAACGGCTCAAGAATCAAGCGGCCTCAGCCACCACTGCTAAAAGAAGTTACACCACGGCAAAACCGCTGGCCTCCTTCAGCCGGCACAAAGGCGCTGGTGGCACCTCACAGGCCGGCATGGGGCGAGGTCTGGTCCCAACGCGCCACTCTGGCCTCAGGGGGTTTGTACGGTGAGAGCAGCTCTGCCCCGCGCCGCCGGCACGGGTGCGGCGAGCACAACCGCGGCCACGTGGGCATCAAGGGACCCACACGCACCCGCGGCTCACCCCGCTGCCACCGCAGCGGTTGGGGATGCCACGCCCGGCGGCCCGAGCAGAGAGCCCCCGGGAAGGCGGGGAAGCCGAGAGCCGGCTCCCTCGAGGGAAGCGCCGCCCGCCTCGGGCAGGAAAAGGCCCGGCCCGGCCCGCCCCCGCCCCCGGCTCGCGCTCGCCCAAGGGGGCAGCGAGGCCGCCCTGGCGGAGGCTGCGGCCGAAACGCCGCGCTCAGTGCCGGGCCCACGGGCTGCGGCCCCTTCGCGCAGGCTGACGGGCTCAGGCGCGGGGCGGGGCGCTCGGGGGAGGGGGGGCCCGGCCCAGGGGCGGCCGTGGGGCGCCGGGGACAGCGACGGCAGCTCGGGCGGGGGCCCCTGCGGGGGAAGGGGGCTCAGCGGCCCCGGGCAGGGCCCGCGGGGCCCGCGGAGGAGGCGGGGGTGCTGCGGGCCGCTCCCCACTCACCGAGGCGGCGCTGGCCCAGGCGGGAGACGGCAGGAAGGAGCCTGCGGGGAGAGAAGAGCGCAGCGTTACCATGGCGACACGCCCGCCCCGCCCCGCCCCCTGCGGCCTATCGCTCGCTCGCTCGTTCCCGCCCCGCCCCGCCCTACCCGCCGGCGCCGCGCGGCACAGCAGCAGCAGCAAGAGCGCCGCGCCCGCGCACCGCACGCTGCCCGACGCCCCCATCCCGGCGCAACAGGCAGCCCCGCGCGCAGCGCGCTTATATAGCCCTGGCCACGCCCACACCGCGCCCATGGCCACGCCCACACCGCGCCCATGGCCACGCCCCCGGGACTACCCGCCCCCCGCGGGTATGAGGGAGGGGCAGTGACGGTCCTGACAACGAGCAGAGAGAGGATGGAGCGGGAGGGTCCATGGAATGGGGAGGTGTGTGGGATGAGACAATGGGAGTGTGTGGGGGGGGTCAGTGGTATGAGGGCTGTGGGGGATGGGACAATGGGAGTGGGGGGTCAGTGGTATGAGGGCTGTGTGGGATGGGACAATGGGAGTGGGGGGTCAGTGGTATGAGGGCTGTGGGGGATGGGACAATGGGAGTGGGGGGTCAGTGGTATGAGGGCTATGTGGGATGGGACAATAGGAACTGGGGTCAGTGGTATGAGGGCTATGTGGGATGGGACAATGGGAGTGGGGGGTCAGTGGTATGAGGGCTGTGTGGGATGGGACAATGGGAGTGGGGGGTCAGTGGTATGAGGGCTGTGTGGGATGGGACAATGGGAGTGGGGGGTCAGTGGTATGAGGGCTGTGTGGGATGGGACAATGGGAGTAGGGGGTCAGTGGTATGAGGGCTGTGTGGGATGGGACAATGGGAGTGGGGGGTCAGTGGTATGAGGGCTATGTGGGATGGGACAATAGGAATTGGGGTCAGTGGTATGAGGGCTGTGTGGGATGGGACAATAGGAATTGGGGTCAGTGGTATGAGGGCTGTGTGGGATGGGACAATAGGAATTGGGGTCAGTGGTATGAGGGCTGTGTGGGATGGGACAATGGGAGTGGGGGCAGTGGTATGAGGGCTATGTGGGATGGGACAATGGGAGTGGGGGTCAGTGGTATGAGGGCTGTGTGGGATGGGACAATGGGAGTGGGGGGTCAGTGGTATGAGGGCTGTGTGGGATGGGACAATGGGAGTGGGGGGTCAGTGGTATGAGGGCTATGTGGGATGGGACAATAGGAATTGGGGTCAGTGGTATGAGGGCTGTGTGGGATGGGACAATAGGAATTGGGGTCAGTGGTATGAGGGCTGTGTGGGATGGGACAATAGGAATTGGGGTCAGTGGTATGAGGGCTGTGTGGGATGGGACAATGGGAGTGGGGGCAGTGGTATGAGGGCTATGTGGGATGGGACAATGGGAGTGGGGGTCAGTGGTATGAGGGCTGTGTGGGATGGGACAATGGGAGTGGGGGGTCAGTGGTATGAGGGCTGTGTGGGATGGGACAATAGGAACTAGGGTCAGTAGTATGAGGGCTGTGTGGGATGGGACAATGGGAGTGGGGTCAGTGGTATGAGGGCTGTGTGGGATGGGACAATGGGAGTGGGGTCAGTGGTATGAGGGCTGTGTGGGATGGGACAATAGGAACTGGGGTCAGTGGTATGAGGGCTGTGTGGGATGGGACAATAGGAATTGGGGTCAGTGGTATGAGGGCTGTGTGGGATGGGACAATGGGAGTGGGGGTCAGTGGTATGAGGGCTGTGTGGGATGGGACAATAGGAACTGGGGTCAGTGGTATGAGGGCTGTGTGGGATGGGACAATGGGAGTGGGGGGTCAGTGGTATGAGGGCTATGTGGGATGGGACAATGGGAGTGGGGGGTCAGTGGTATGAGGGCTGTGTGGGATGGGACAATAGGAACTAGGGTCAGTAGTATGAGGGCTGTGTGGGATGGGACAATGGGAGTGGGGTCAGTGGTATGAGGGCTGTGTGGGATGGGACAGTGGGAGTGGGGGGTCAGTGGTATGAGGGCTGTGTGGGATGGGACAATGGGAGTGGGGTCAGTGGTATGAGGGCTGTGTGGGATGGGACAATAGGAGTGGGGGGGTCAGTGGTATGAGGGCTGTGTGGGATGGGACAATAGGAACTAGGGTCAGTAGTATGAGGGCTGTGTGGGATGGGACAATGGGAGTGGGGGGTCAGTGGTTTGAGGGCTGTGTGGGATGGGACAGTGGGAGTGGGGGGTCAGTGGTATGAGGGCTGTGTGGGATGGGACAATGGGAGTGGGGGGTCAGTGGTATGAGGGCTGTGTGGGATGGGACAATAGGAACTGGGGTCAGTGGTATGAGGGCTGTGTGGGATGGGACAATGGGAGTGGGGGGTCAGTGGTATGAGGGCTGTGTGGGATGGGACAATAGGAACTGGGGTCAGTGGTATGAGGGCTGTGTGGGATGGGACAATGGGAGTGGGGGGTCAGTACTATGAGGGCTGTGTGGGATGGGACAATAGGAACTGGGGTCAGTGGTATGAGGGCTGTGTGGGATGGGACAATGGGAGTGGGGGGTCAGTGGTATGAGGGCTATGTGGGATGGGACAATGGGAGTGGGGGGTCAGTAGTATGAGGGCTGTGTGGGATGGGACAATAGGAATTGGGGTCAGTGGTATGAGGGCTGTGTGGGATGGGACAATGGGAGTGGGGGTCAGTGGTATGAGGGCTGTGTGGGATGGGACAATAGGAACTAGGGTCAGTAGTATGAGGGCTGTGTGGGATGGGACAATGGGAGTGGGGTCAGTGGTATGAGGGCTGTGTGGGATGGGACAGTGGGAGTGGGGGGTCAGTGGTATGAGGGCTGTGTGGGATGGGACAATGGGAGTGGGGGGTCAGTGGTATGAGGGCTGTGTGGGATGGGACAATGAGAGTGGGGGTGAGAGGCACCTGTGAGGGTGGAAGTGGAGATGTCCATCGGGCAAGGAGCCAGTGGGGACCTCGCTGCCTAGCTCAGCATTCTCCACAGGCTAGCTGGGGGATAGGAGTCCCGCTGGGCCACCTCTCAGAATTCCCTTGGGATTGATGCTTGTGGACCAAGTCCTTTTACACCCCTAGCACCTCCCACCATCAGTGCAGCCGGCCTTTCCCGTCCCGCCAGGCAAGGGCCCCACAGCCATGTTAAAACGGGGAGCTGAGGTGTTACCTGTCTATGGTCATGCAGTGGAGGTATTGCCAAGTGAGGAACTGAACTCAGGCCTGAGGCCACCCAGCCCCAACGTGCTCTCACACAACCTCTCTGGAGGGCAGGAGCTGGTGGTTGCTCAGTGCTGTGACAGGTGTAACATTTCATTGTAGGTTGGCCTGTTAGCACCACTCATGATTACGTTTGCAGTTGTATATAGTGGGTGGCCAAACTTACTGACCCTCTGTGCCACATACCACAGCCTGCCGGAGCTTGAGGACTGGGGCGCACCTGCTGAGGCTCTGGGCTTTAGCTCCTATTGAAGCTCTGAGGCAAGGCAAGCTGTGCCCCACGAGTCCTCCCATGCTGATCAGTGCCCCCAGCCTTGCCACCCTACTGCAGGGGCAAGTCTCACACTTTCCTCCTCAGTCTGGTAGACAGAGGATGGGAGGGTGGGAATTCGGGAGCTCTTGCACTACATGTCAACTGTACAAGAGCCACATGTCATTCAGGACCTGCGCTTTTGCCACACCCGTATATAATTTCTCTGAACTTTAGCTATTGGCTGTATTTTTCTGGAAAATTTCATGAAAACAGTTCTGAGAATGAGGCTAAAGTTCTTTGAGAAGTGCTAGAATCATACTTTTGAGCAGGGGCTTGAAATTTGGCAGGGGATGGCCTTGGTATCAGACACATGCCTTTGGTCACCCTTGTGAAATTCCACCCACAAGCAGCAAAATTATGAGCTTCTGAAAAACTACAATTTTATGCTCAGTAGAGATGTCTTAGGGTATGTCTACACCTACCAGAAGATTGATTCATTCAGGGCCGATCTCCCTGGGTTTGACTTAGCGCACCTAGTGGGGACACAATAAATTGAACCATCGTGGCTCTCCAGGTGTCTCTGGTACTCCTCATTTCTCACCTCTCGACTTCCTGCTCCATGGACGGCCAGAAAAATCGATGTAAGATACATTGATTCCAGCCACGCAATTGTCCCAGCTGGAACTGACTATCTTAGATGGGCTTCGTGGCCTAGTGTAGACCTGGCCTTAGCATCTCACAGCAGAATTCCTCGAGGATCCCATCTGCACTGAACTGTCTTCAGCCAAGGGTGGAGCGAGCGTTCTGCTGCAGTCACTGCTGCAGGCTGTTGCAGGTCTGGCTGCAGGTGCCTGTACGAAGCAGGGAGTCTGTCTCTCCTGTGGCTGTAGTGATGCAGGGCACACTGCCTTACTGTCACGTCTGGGGCGTGTATGTGGGCGACTGGAAGCCAGGAGTGGAAGAGGCAGATCAGCTGAGAAGCTGGAGGGGAAGGGGGGCAGAAGGAGACTGGCTGTGAGGCGCTTGGCAGCTGTGGGGGAACTGTGAAAGGAAGGGCAAGAAGCCTGAAAGCAGAAGAAGATTGGGACAGGGAATTCACAAGCTAGAGATGGTCTCCCTGCCCTTCTGGATGAGAAGCCTGAGCAGTGGAGACTGGGACAAGGACCCAGGGATGGGGAAGAGACCGGACTGACACAAGGACAAGCTGGAGGGAATGGAGCAGAAGGAATCACAGTGTCATGGGCAGAGGAGTCTGTGCCCACCAGAGCCTGTCATGGAACCCAAAGCCTAACTTTCTTCTGCTGGCAGCCCCTGGGGGCAGAAGAGCACTCACAGCTGAAGCCAAAGCCAGTGGGAGCTGCTCTTTAAGTATGTAAAGTCCTAGACAGTGCAAGGATGCTCACTGAGTGCGCTCTGCTGGTGCTCCAGGGAGTGCAGGTGGCCCTGATCGCTGCTGCTGCCACCCTGCGCCAGGCCCCTCGTAACTCTTGGGGCTGCATGCCTCAGGGGATTGGGTGCAATGGGGGAGAGAGAGTAGAGCAGTGACTGGAAGCAGCAGGGCTTGAGGGATGGGAACAGACAGCCCCCACAGCCCACCAGTGCTCCTCGGCCAGACTGCGTAACTGCTCCAGCCAGAGAGGGCCTGCGGGCTGTGAAGTTGGGACCCCCAGACCTAGAACACTAGGTAATGACCCATTTTCACAAAAGGGGCCACTGAAACTTTAATAACGCCACAAATCATTGGGAACCTGTTCCAACACAATGGGTGTGTGAGTCCGTTGGAAGAAACGTTGGCACCTAGGGGCTGCAGGCACTCCAGGGCTAGGGTGCAGCTGAATGAGGGTTTTGAAGCTCTGTGTTTTGAATTTAGATGCCTAAAATGGAAGTTAGACACTGAAAGCCTTTTGTGCATCTATCCAAAGTGCTTGTAAAGCACTTTGGGAATGAGGAGCGGTCCCGTGTAGCACACATTAGTACTGAGTGTGCTTTGCCGTCCCATTTCAGGCCCTGTTGTTACACAGAGTTATATTTACGTAGTTATTCTTCATGTAGAATGAAACCATTCTAAGCGTCAGGAGAACGAAAAAGCAGTCATTGACACGTCAAAGTCCATGTGAGCACCATTTTATCTTATTTAAAAAAACCCTCTGTGCAGAAAAGGTTGAAATACTTTTCGAGGTAGCCCGATTCATAGTTGTTTTCCAAATACCAGCTTGAAGAGCAGTCAGTATCAAGTTCCTCCACTTATCTCTGTGCTCTCAAGGACATTAATTGGCTGTGTCCCAGTAAACCATTTATTCCAGCAGTCAACAGAGACTCTTTGTGGAAAAGCCATCATTGAGCGTCTCTCACAAGTTCAGCAGACCTTTCCCTAGTACCGGTATTACACTCTTTCATCCCTGGAGTCAGAATTTCTGGTACTACATAAACAGTACTGTATTATGTGTGGTTACAAGCAAGTTCAGTAAACAAAGGAGCAGTAAACAATTTAAAGTGAAACCCACATTGACTATTAAACTACTTTTCAGTCCACTTTAAATATGCACATTTCTGAGTGGCTTTCTTACCATATTTATTAGGGATGCATATGGATGTGTGGGTTGGAGAAGCTGAGAAATTCCCATCTGTTGGTTGCCCAGTAAAGTTAGAATGGCTTAATTCAAAGTATTGAAATATAAGCTTGAATTTCTCTGAAGACCATTGCTTTGATGTCTTCAGTTTTTATGGTAACACAAAATGGCTTCCACTCTATTGTAAGAAAAGATGAAAATTGTGTCAGTTCCTTGGTTCCAAACCCTGGGTCAGGTCATAAATGACATATCAATTTTTTCAGGGTCTTTAAAAGGTTTAAAAGAAAACGTGTTTTTTTTTCTTATGCACATCAGGAATAATGAGATTATTAAAAGGCATCATGACAACAGTCTTAACTCTGGCCCAGGAACAGTTTTTTTCAAAATGGTATTTGTTATCCTAATTCAGGATTAAATTAAATATTTTACTTTAAGATAAAATGTTTCTAAGTCAGCAATCAGTTAATATTAATAATATTTAATAAGTTTGAGCAGTGTTTACATTTCTGCAGTAATGCAATTGCTTAAAAGCACGTTATATGTAACTTAACCAGAAAGTGGATGGAACTCCTATTCATTACACTGTTTATGAAGGAACTGTATATGTTGTATTGAGAGCAGCAGATATTTACATGTACACACTTAGCAGAAAACATGTGGATTAGGAAAGGTAATTAAGACCGTTCTTCTGGCCTCTCTAAGTGCTTGCTGGGTACTCTGGCTCGGTGAGCGTTTGTACTCCAGGAGTGCAGCGCGCTTCTTTTCAATGACTGGAATCATCTCATCAGAGTTAGCTTCGAACCAGTCGTTCGTGTTTCTAGCTCTTCTTCTAAACACCGACAAGGCCGTGTTGTAAACTGTATCCCTCAGATGTTGCCATTTGGATGTCGCATCGACTCCCCAAGGGCCGCTGCGCAGATTTTCCTGGAGGGTCTCTCTGAACTTTACAGCTTTCTCCGAGTTTGCCGTCTTTCTGGCGTCAATGCGGGGCCTTCCAGCAGGTTTAGAGCGGTACAGCTTCTTGGGTCTCAGCTTGAGCTTGGAGCAAACTAGGGAGTGATCTGTATCACAGTCAGCACTATGATAGCTGTGTGTCAGAAGGACGTTTTTGAGGTTATTACGCCTAGTGATGACCACATCTAGTTGATGCCAGTGCTTCGAGCGTGGGTGTCTCCACGACACTCTGTGCTGTGGCTCCGTTTGGAAGAATGTGTTTGTGATGCACAGATTGTGGTACGTGCACAGTTCAAGGAGACGCTGTCCATTTTCATTCATTTTTCCCACACCGAAGTGTCCTAAGCAGGAAGGCCATGAGGCCCAGTCAGCTCCAACTCTTGCATTGAAGTCACCCAAGATGTACAGTTGTTCACGAGCAGGTATTTGCGCTACAGCAGCGCTAAGCACGTCGTAGAACTTGTCTTTTACTTCTGGTGTGGCGTACAGGGTTGGGGCATAAGCGCTGATCAGGTGGACAGGACCGGCGCAAGTTTGAAGCGTGATCCGAAGAAGTCTTTCTGATCTGCCCATCACTAAATCCACCATTTGTAGAAGGGTGTTTCTGACAGCAAAGCC
The DNA here is from genome assembly GCF_033958435.1 of Carettochelys insculpta. Taxonomy (NCBI): domain Eukaryota; kingdom Metazoa; phylum Chordata; order Testudines; family Carettochelyidae; genus Carettochelys; species Carettochelys insculpta. Next base: position 138,350,538 of record NC_134140.1, read on the forward strand.
AACACCATGTTCTCTGGCTTCTTCTTGGGCTTTACCGTGCCAGAAAAAGGTGTAGTCCTTTTCCTTTAGAGATCCCGAATCTGTGAGTCGCATCTCTTGCAGTGCAGCGATATCAACTCTGAGCCTCTTCAGTTCCTCGTTGATGACAGCGGTCTTGTGGGTGTCACTGATGGCCTGAAGATCTTCAGTCAAGCTGGTCAGCATGGTCCGCACATTCCAGCAAGCAAGCTTGAATTGTTGATGTTTCTCATTTCTTGTTGATTTTCTTATTGGTTTGCCTGGTGCCCAAATTTCAGTCACTTGTCAGGTTCAGGAACCTTAAGCCTCACGCACCCAGCAAGGCAGGTGAACTGTGGTGGGACAGTACCCTATTGGCTGGGGGCTGCCCAGCTTGAGGCGGGCGGTGACTGTCCAGTGAGATGCGAGGATCTCTCCCACCGTCGAAGGCAACCCCTGGCGCTCTTTCTCTATGCCAATCGAGCAAGAGCTTATAACCGGTAACTGTTGCCTCCCGTGTTGATGCAACGCTGTTCAGCAATGCCGGAGTACCTCTCCGGGCGCGAGCCTGGGCATTTGTTATGGAGACTCTGGGCTGTCCAGACACCAGTGTCCCCCTCAGCTTTACTGATATAGTCCAAAGGAGAGGATAACCTCCACGTCTGGAACCAGCTCAGCTGCAGGAGTTGCCGGGATAGTGCCAAAAGTTGACACCAAACTGCCTTCGGACTCCACTCCGGATTTTCTGTCAGGGTTTACTCCCTTAGCCTCTCTCCTTCCCAGGATAACCCACAAGGCAGTGGGGTGTGGAGAATGTGGTTAAGGATCCTACTACTTCATACCTCCCTGTCACCACGTCACCATAGCTCCCTGTGGAGCCATGATCTCATATCCTTGGGACCCTCCTCCCTACCTTTCGCCCCCCGCCCCAGCTACCATCACCATAGGACCCTCCCCAACCCACTACCCCCCATCTGCTCCCGTGTCCGCCCTCCTCACTGCACTGGCCCCTCTCCCCCCAGCTGCTCTCAGTGCCCTCAGGTCCACCTTCCCCCATCACTCTTCAGGCTCTTTTCTTCAGAGACTTCTTTTCCTGGTAGTGCTGCCTTGCAGGGCACAGGTGGAACACCATATCTGAACAGGACAACAAACACGGGGCTCCTCCCTCGGCGAACTGCCAGAGGCAAACTCCCTTCCCTGTTAGCTGCTGCCCCCTGTTCCCTGGGAGCTCCCTTCTTATAGGGAGAGCTGCTGGCTGGTCAGGCCTGGCTCAAAGCCTGGCCTCCAGTCTATTCAGCCCTTGAAGGCTCACCCGGCAGGGAACTCCCCCAATTCACACCTTGCAAACTGCTCTTCTCTGCACAGCACAAGCTCAGGCTCTGCAAAGTAACATAGCTGCACAGACAGACAGACAGCCAGGCGCTGCGCCAACAACCACTGGCTCCAGCTATGCAGCAGCATCCAGACCTGTGCTGACTTTGGTAATCTCAGAGGAATGTACGAGGGTATGAGGAAGGCATTAGGACCCACCCAGAACAAGATGGCACCTCTGAAATCCAAATCTGGTGAAGTCATCGCTGACAAAGCCAAACAGATGGAGCGCTGGGCTGAGCACTACTCCGAGCTGTACTCACGTGAGAATGTTGTGGTTGACGCAGCCCTCGATGCCGTCGAGCTCCTACCAGTGGTGGATGAACTGGATCAAGAACTGACTGTGGATGAACTGAAGACAGCCATCGACAGCATTGCAGCTGGAAAGGCCCCTGGTCAGGATGGTACCACCAGAGGTAATCAAGTGTGCCGCGGACACACTCCTGGAACCCCTGCATGAGCTACTGTGCCTGTGCTGGAAAGAGGGTGAGGTTCCACAGGATATGCGCGACACTAACATTGTAACATTGTATAAGAACAAAGGAGACAGAAGCGACTGCAACAACTACTGTGGAATCTCCCTCCTAAGCGTCACTGGTAAACTGTTCGCTCGCGTCATCCTTGGCAGACTCCAGAAGATTGCTGAGAGGGTGTTCCCCGAATCGCAGTGCGGATTCCGCACAGAGAGGTCTACCGTTGACACGGTCTTCTCTCTAACGCAGCTGCAGGAGAAGTGCAGGGAGCAGAGAAAGCCACTCTACATAGCCTTCATCGACTTGACCAAGGCTTTTGACTTGGTCAGCAGGGATGGTCTGTTCAAGCTGCTCCACAAGATAGGCTGTCCTCCACGGTTACTCAAGATGATCCAGTCGTTCCACGAAGACATGAGAGGAACCATCCAATATGACGGCGCATTATCGGATGCTTTCAGAATCAGGAGCGGCGTCAAACAAGGATGCATGCTTGCTCCGACATTGTTCGGGATCTTCTTTGCACTCCTCCTGAAGCATGCCTTTGGATCTTCAACAGAGGGCATCTTGCAGCACACAAGATCCGATGGGAAACTGTTTAACCTTGCAAGGCTGAAAGCTAAGTCTAAGGTGCGAGAAGTCCTCATCAGAGACATGCTGTTCGCAGACGATGCTGCTGTAGTGTCTCACACAGAAGACCAGCTTCAAAAACTGCTGGATCGGTTCTCCAAAGCGTGCAAGGACTTTGGGCTTACCATCAGCCTAAAGAAGACGAATGTACTCGGTCAGGATGTTGCTGAATCCCCATCAATCAGCATTGACAACTATACATTAGAGGTTGTCCACGAGTTCGTTTACCTAGGGTCCACCATCACTGACACCCTGTCGTTGGACACTGAGCTAAATAGGAGGATCGGAAAAGCGGCCACAACTCTGTCCAGACTCAGCAAGAGAGTGTGGAATAACAACAAGCTGTACACTCACACCAAAATGCAAGTCTACAGAGCCTGCATCCTCAGCACCCTCCTTTATGGCAGCGAGACTTGGACCCTGTATGCCCGCCAGGAAAAGAGGCTGAACGTCTTCCACTTGCACTGCCTCAGGCGCATCCTTGGAATATCATGGAAGGACAGAGTGACCAACACTGCCGTCCTCGAGCAAGCTGGAATCCCAACCATGCACACCCTCCTCAGGCAGCGTCAACTCCGCTGGCTTGGCCACGTCCACAAGATGAACGATGGAAGGATTCCAAAAGACATCCTGTATGGCGAGCTAGCCTCTGGCAAAAGACCTCCTGGATGCCCCCAGTTGCGTTACAAAGATGTCTGCAAGAGAGACCTCAGAGAGGCAGACATCGAGCTGGACAACTGGGAAGATCTAGCAGATGACCGCAGCAGATGGAGGCAGGGGTTACACAAGGGCCTTCAGAAAGGCTAGATGAAGATCAGACAGCTAGCAGAGGAGAAACGAGCGCACAGAAAGCACAATAAGGACTTGCCAGACACCCACTACATCTGCAAGAGATGCAGCAAGGACTGTCACTCTCGTGTGGGTCTTTATAGTCACAACAGATGCTGTAAATGAAGTCCTCAATTGAAACTTTAAAGGGCGCGATCCGTAGTCTATGCAGACTGAAGGATGCCTACTAATTAAGACCGTATGCTACTTAAAACCACATTAAGTTTCTGCTTTTTCATGCACTACTTGTTCAGGTACTTACCTTTGACTTCAATCACACTAAACACAGGTATATAGTTAAACTTATGTGTCATGGTTTGCAGGACTGGAATGCAAGAATGATTCATAAATGAGAAACAAATCATTTTAGGGCTTTGCCTTTTCCCTCAAGAAAAATACATAAATAAGAAAAAATACCACAAGTACTATTTTAGCAACACATCTGATTTAACACAGCAAATATACATCATGGATTTCAGTGATTAAGTAACAGATCAGACTTTCATTAAGCAAGATATGCCACTGTCAGCAAAACAGGCAAAATACAGAACACATTACATAAAGCTGAATAGTGACAGAGAGAAAGCTGTGCTAGTATGTATACTATCAGCTACGTCTACACGTGAAGCCTACATCGAAGTAGCTTATTTCGATGTAGCGACATCGAAATAGGTTATTTCGATGAATAATGTCTACACGTCCTCCAGGGCTGGCAACGTCGATGTTCAACATCGACGTTGCTCAGCACTACATCGAAATAGGCGCAGCGAGGGAACGTCTACACACCAAAGTAGCACACATCGAAATAAGGGTGCCAGGCACAGCTGCAGACAGGGTCACAGGGCGGACTAGCGCTTCTGGGGCAACAGCTAGCCACTCCCTTAAAGGGCCCCTCCCAGACACACTCAGCCTGCACAGCACGCGGTTTGCAGAGCCATAGGCATGCACACCTCGGGCGACGCAGTCATGATGGACCCCCAGCAGCAGCAGCAGGAGCAGCTGCAGCAGCCAGAGGTCCACCCAGCCGCCCCTGTAGGAGCAGTGCTTGCCCTGCTCCATGCCATGCAGGAGGCAGCTGAGCACCTCATTGCCACAGTGGAGGAGATGCCCGCAGGGGAGGAGGACGCAACCCCCAACCCTGCAGCACCCCGACCCCCCCGCCGCCTCGTACGCCACCAGCTGTGGAGCTACCCCACCAGCACCGACTGGTGGGAGCGGCTGGTGCTTGGGGAGTGGGACGATGACCGCTGGCTCAGGAACTTTCGCATGAGCTGGCACACATTTATGGAGCTATGCCAGTGGCTCACCCCCGCACTCAGGCACCAGGACACTGCCATGCGGCGTGCCCTCCCTGTGGAGAAACGGGTCGGCATCGCTGTCTGGAAGCTGGCCACTCCCGACAGCTACCGATCCATGGGACAGCAGTTTGGTGTCAGCAAGGCCACCGTCGGGGCTGTCCTCATGGAGGTAAGAGGACCCACGGGGGGAGGGGGGGAGGCAGCCCTGGCAGGGCAGGGGGGCCCTGGCAGGGGAGGGCAGGGGAGGGCCACACACACCCTGCACACCCCTCATTGGTGCTCTCCCATGTGCTTCCCCTGCAGGTCGTCCATGCCATCAACGCCATGCTCCTCCACAGGCTCGTGAGGCTGGGGGACCCAGATGCCACCATCATGGGCTTTGCCACCCTGGGCTTCCCCAGTTGCTTCGGGGCTCTGGATGGGACTCACATCCCCATCCGCGCCCCGGAGCACAGTGGAGGATGCTACAGCAACCGGAAGGGCTACCACTCAGTGGTCCTCCAGGCCTTGGTGGACAGCCAGGGCTGTTTCCAGGACATTTATGTGGGCTGGCCTGGCAGCACCCACGACGCCCGGGTTTTCCGGAACTCGGGCCTGTGCTGCTGGCTGGAGGTGGGGACCTACATCCCCCAGCGGGAGATCCCTGTGGGGGGGACCACCATGCCCCTCTGCGTCATCACAGATGCGGCATACCCCCTCCGGCCCTGGCTCATGCACCCGTACACGGGCCATCTCTCTGCCAGCCAGGAGTGCTTCAACCAGCACCTGAACCACGCGTGCCAGGTGGTGGAGCGCACATTTGGCCGCCTCAAAGGGCGCTGGAGGTGTCTCCTCACCCGCCTGGATGCAGGCCCCACCAACATCCCCCAGATTGTGGGTGCGTGCAGCACCCTACACAATCTGGTGGAGAGCAAGGGGGAGGCCTTCTTTCAGGGCTGGGCTGTGGAGGCTGGCAGGGCCGATGTGCAGCCACCCACTGCCCCCAGTCGCCAGGTGAACCCCGAAGGGACCCGGGTCTGGGAGGCCCTGCGGGCCCACTTCGATGAGGCCGCAGGGTGAACGTTGCCAGGGCTCCCACTGCACCCCCCCATCCTCCACAACACTCCCTGCCCCTACGCCCACACCACGGAGCACCCAACAGCACCGCCCCCACTTTTCTTGGACAAATAAAAGCAGACACTTGTTTGTGAAATCAAACTTCTTTACTGCAACTCTTTTCTTACTAATAATAACTAAAGGAACTTCTAAGTAACTTAATATTATATATGTATGTATATATTAACAAAAAAAAACAGGGATAACAAGGAAGGGGAGAACTATTTACATGGGGAGGGGGAGGATCAGACTGCGAAAACGGGGGGTCACAAATAAATAAATGCAAACTATATGCAAGGCCGAACAACAAAACAGTGGGGGGAATATATACGGGGGGGGTGGCACGTCCTGGGACCCACGCCCGTATAGTCCAGCACTGGGGGTCGGCAGCCGGGATCCCTGCCTCGGCCGCAGCCCTGGCCGGGGCTGCCGGACCGGAAGATACGGCCGGCGAGTGTCAGCTGGCCCCAGGTCTCCCTCAGTGGAATGGCCCTCGGTGGTGGGTGGCGGGGCGACGGCGGACGGCGTGGCGACAGGAGCAGCGAGTGGCGCAGCGGGTGGAGCAGGCAAGGCGGGCGCAGCGGCGGCCGGTGCGGCATGGGGGGGCCAGGTAATCCGCTATGCGGTTGAATGTCTCCATGTAGGCCCCCCATGCCTCTTGGCACCAGGCCAGTGCCCGCTCCTGCAGGTGGAGGCGGCCTTGCTCTACCCGCAGCCGCTGCTCCGCGACCTCCACCTGCCGGCGGTGGAGGGCCAGCAGCTGGGGGTCCGTTGCCGGCGGCTGCTGCTGCTGGGTCCGCTGTCTTGTCCGCCGTCGGGCCGGTCGGTCCTCCGCCGAGGGGCTGGCCTGGAGCGATGGCCCCAGAGGGGATTCCGGGACCACTGAAGCCTCGCCGGCACTCTCCGGTCCTTCTGATGGTGCAGCTGCGGAACACAGGAGGGGGGAAGAAGAGTGGAGACAGCCGTTAGTGTGGGCCCCGAGCCGTGGCCCTTGTCCCCCCACCCCTGTGCTGCAGGTTCCCCATCCCCGTCCCCGGGAGATGCTGCTGTGATGGGGTTCAAGGGTCCCCCTGCACTGCACCCCATCCCCTGGCGGGAGTGACTCTCACTTCACTCAGCAGGTCTGACAGGAGAGGTTTCTTAGGCAACAGATGCCCAGTTTCTCCCAGAAGCGACAGTACAGCAGTCAAGAGACAGTCCTTCCAACCTGTCCTGGGGAGAAGACCCTGAGGGGTGCCCCTCTGGGGGTGTAGCTTTCCCCCTCCTCAGGCAGGTAGCCTTCTAGTTCTCCCTTCCCCTAGCCTCTACCTGTGGCCCCCGATTCAAACCCAGCTCGGCTCCTCCCTCCTCTTTGTTCAGGGCAGAGGTGTCACCTGCCATTTGTAGCCCCAGGATCATCCTTAGCCACTGGGAGCTATTCAGCTTGTTGCTCACATCAAGCCTGAGTCTCGCATTTGCACTCCCCCCACTCCATCACATGCTGCTGCTGCTGCTGCTGCTGGGTGTCCCACCCCCTCCTCCCAGGGGACCCTAGAGGTTCTGCTCCCCCCTGCCCCGGGGATGGGGCATGGCACTGTCGTGCTGTGGGGGGCAGGGGCTGATGCACTCCTGTGAGGGACATGCCACTGCTGTCCTTGGGGCCATGGTCATCTGGGCATTTGGAGGGCCCTGGCCACATATCTATTACCCCCACCCCTCAACCCCGGGGGTGTACACCAGGGGGGTACATACCTGTAGGTCCACTCCCACGGTCGGGGGACACCCGGGGGCGGGGCGGATGCCTGGCTGCTGCTCCGGGATGGCAGAAGGATCTGGAGCCCGGTGTCGGTGGAGGAGGAGTCCCCCTCCTCCTCTTCCTCCTGCTCCGGTGCCCCAGGGATGGGCTCCAGGGGGGGGCCCCCGGGGTGCGGGGCTTGCCTCCGGGGCGGACTCCGCCTCCGGGGCCTGCTGGGGCTCCCCAGCCGAGATGTCAAGTGTGGCCGGAGGGGAGGAGGTGTGCCGGGGGCCCAGGATGTCCCTGAGCTCCCTGTAAAAGGGGCAAGTGACGGGGGCGGCCCCAGATCGGCTGGCCGCATCCCGGGCCCGGGCGTAACCCTGCTGCAGGTCCTTCATTTTACTCCGGACATGGTCCGGAGTGCAGGCAGGGTGACCCCGGGCGGCCAGGCCCTTGGCCAGCTGAGCAAACGCATCCGTGTGCCGCCTCTTACTCCCCATTACCTGGAGCACCTCCTTCTCGCTCCAGAGCCCCAGCAGATCCCGAAGCTCGGCCTCCGTCCAGGAGGGGCCCCGCTGCCGCTTCCCGGCCTGGCTCCTGCCCTGGCTCCCCTGGCTCCCCTTCGGGGGGGTTCCCTGAGGGCACTGGGTGGGCTGCTGGGCGGCCATGAGGTCCTTTGGGGGTTTAGGTGGCTGAAGAAGAGCGTGCAGGCTGGCCGCGTGTTATTGCTGCTGCCTGCACGCTCTCTCAGCTTCCTGCACAGAAAGGGAGGGGGTAAGGACCTTTAAGGGGCCGCTCCACGCGGCCACCATTGAGCTGAGGGGATGGAGAGAGCGTCTCTCAACCCCTCAGCTGATGGCCGCCATGGAGGACCCCGCAATTTCGAAGTTGCGGGACGCACAACGACTACACGTTCCCTACTTCGACGTTGAATGTCGAAGTAGGGCACTATTCCCATCCCCTCGTGGGGTTAGCGGCTTCGACGTCTCGCCACCTAACGTCGATGTTAACATCGAAATAGCGCCCAACACGTGTAGCTGTGACGGGCGCTATTTCGAAGTTAGTGCCGCTACTTCGAAGTAGCGTGCACGTGTAGACACGGCTATCAAAACAAAAGAGCAGTCCAGTAGCACTTCAAAGACAAACAAAATAATTCAGACTCACTTCTTCAGACCACAGCCACATGAAGTCTTTTCTGGTAAGGCTATGGTCTGAAGAGTGGGTCTGTCCCACGAAAGCTCATCACCTAACAAATTATTTTGTTAGTCTTTGAAGTGCTACTGGCCTGCTCTTTTGTTTTGTTTAAATAAAGCTGGGTGTCAGCAGTTGCTTGAAATAGACCATCCGTGCACTCAGCTATTTATTGGGATATTTTTACCAGTAGGTGTCTCCCTAGACAGCATAATGGGCATGTGCATAGCTTAGGAATGAAGCTGAGCATTGTATGGAAAGCTTTCCGATCAAACTGTATAGCAGCACTTATGTGCACTCCCCTACCCTATCCTGGGATCCAGCAGACAGAGCTGGGTTGCCCAAGTGATCAATTTTGGCTGGCATAGGGATTTTCTCTGCTAAATATGTGGATTATATTATAATTAATTTTTACTGGAGAACACAAGAATGGCCTGGTCAGGACAGACCAATGGGCCATATAGCCCCGTATTCACCTTCCACCACTGGCCACCTCCCTCCCTCCAACACCTCCCTCCTTTGGTTTGATGGAAGCCTGCTGCCTGTTAATTGCACTGGGTCACTCCTAGGTCTTGTGTTATATGAAGGAGCTTACTCTCTTTCTCCACATCAGTCAAGGTTTTATAGAGCTCTGTTATATCCCTCCTTAGCTGTTTCTTTTCCAAAACGGAAAGTCCGGTCTTTTTAATTTCTCTTCATATAGAAATTGTTCTATGTCCCTAATCATTTTAGATTCCTTTCTCTGAACTTTTCCAACTCCAAGACACCTCTTTTTGAAATGGGGTGAACAGAACTGCCCACAGTATTTGAGATGCAATGTGGGCATGAGCAATGGGCTTAAACTTCAGCAAGGGAGTCATAGGTTGGACATTAGGAAAAATTTCGTACCTGTCAGGGTGGCTGGAGTAAATTGCCTGGGGAGGTTGTGAAATCTCCACCACTGGACGTATTTCGTGCTGTTTTTCCAGGAAAAAAGGTGCTGGAACTCAGCCCCAAACCTCCCCCCACTCCTATCCCCAGGCTTAACTCCTCACAGTCCCAAACCTTCACCCCTATCCCCAGCAGTCACCTGCACCCTGCGCGCTGCCCACCTCCCCAGGCTGCTGAGGTATGAGGAGGTGGCCCAGAGCTGGTGCCCACCCCTTCTCACAGTGCAGGCGGATGGCGCAGTCCAGGCAGTGGTGGCGCTAGTGCTGGGCACTGCAGCTGGGCGCTTCCAAGCCAGTGGTAGTAGCAGGAAAGGGGGAGCAAACAGCTGCCACGTCTCCTCCCCGCATGGCTGCGGCTCCCCACCACAGCTGGAGTGGAGCTGTGTGCCCTCCCCTTGGCTGCTGCCACGGAGCACAGGGCCCTGAGTGCGCTGCAGCAGCCGGGCAGTGCCAGCCAGCCAGGCAGGAGCAGGGTGGCAGCTGGAGGAGGACGAGGCCCCCCAGGGTGGGAGCGGAGGAAGCAGCACTAGCCATGGGGGTGAGCCAGCTGCTTTCTTCCCATCTCCCTGGCACAGGCAGGGGTGCCACAGCTGGGGGATGGGGTGAGCTGGGTTCGTGGTCTGCTTCTCCATGGCTACCTCCTCCCCCACGGTGCTCCCCTGCCTCCCCTCACAGTGCGGCTCCAGCAGGGCCAGGCTCGGCTGCCCCACCCCACAGCTGTCCTGCAGGCTTAGACTTTCCCCAGCGTGGAGCGTGCAAGCGGCTCCCTGCCCTGTTGGCTCCCTCTTCTGGCCCTCCCCGCCGCAGCTGACTGCTCAATGGCTCCAGAGGCTGCCCCCGCTGAAGCAAAAGTACTCAATTCCGTTTTAACTGCAGGCATTGTTTAAGCGGTGGCAGCTTCCAGAGCTGGAAGCGGAGTCAGCGGCAGCAGCGCTCAGAGCCATAGCTTGCCAGCCCCTGCACATGCAGCTTGGAGCTTCCAAAATAGGTGCCAGAAGTCTGTTCCGGTGTGTCCCCCCCAGAAAAAAAGCCCTGGAGATATTTAAGAGCAGGTTGGATAGGCACCCGTCAGGGATGATATAGATGGTGTAGGGTCCTGCCAAGAGGGCAGGAGACTGGACTCAATGACATCTTGAGATCCCTTCCACTGCCAGTGTTCTATGATTCTATACCATGGAGTTAGATAGGAGAAGTGGAGGCGTTTGGTTTACTGGGCTAATTAATAAAGCCAGTACTGACAAGCTATGTGAAAAGGCTTCCAAACACCAATCCTGCAGACTGCATTGACAGAGAAAGTCTCATGAGCCAGTCATTGTCAAAGCCACTTTAAATGTTTTCAAAGAGGCTGCTAAGAATGCTGCAGACCTGACACAGTGTACAGAAATAAACATGGCTGCATCCACACACACACAGGAGAAACTGGAGGCCAGTGTCAAGTGCACTGTCATTGGTTAATCCTGCTGCTGGACACTGATTCCAACCACGATCAGCAAAGGCTCACTGTCTTTCTGTAAGAAACCCACGCGACTAGTTAGAAGCATGCACTGCAACAGCCAGGGACACAGCTGTTGAAAAGGCGAAGAACTCTCCTACTGAGTTCAGGACATGTGCGCACCTGGTTCATGAACACACCAATACAACTGGTGTCACGTATTAAGTCACTGTGTGTGTTACCTCGAGATTCGTGGTGCACCAGTAGATTAATTTCCATATGTTCCGATTATAGGAGACACATTGGCTGCTAAAAAACCATTAACAACTTTTTGGAATGAATATACCCCTAACCACTAGGAAGAGCTTAGCTGTGCAGGCGAATGTCAGAGCATGCCCTGCAGGTCCAAGCTGGTTCAGTCCTTGTGCACATCTAGCAACACATGCCTGGGTTTCATGGGGCTGGGACTTGGCTCTTTGGCAGAAGTAATCCCCATGATCTTACTGGGTTTTCAGTGGGATGATGTCATACTGGGGCCTCTAATTAGAGCTCTGCACCTGCATGGGTCATGGAATCCAATCCAATTGAGGATTGCTTTGCAAAGGGCTGGGAACCAGACTGCTGGCTGCTTTGTGAAGTGGGTGTGGAGCAGAGATATTGTAGCTTGAGGGAGGTGCTGGTGGGGCTTGGGTTAGCTGCCCTCAGGGCTGAGTCAGTGTTGGACACCAGCAGCTCTTTGATCCCACCTGACTTGTTCTAAGCTGGCAGAACTGCTTTTCAGAAAGGTTCCTGCTCTTTTCCCTACCTTGTAAGTGGTGTATCTGGCAATGCTGTCATGATGATCTAACAATCTAACTGCTCAACAGAATTGCCAGATCTGAAGCAGTGGGTCTGTTCCACAAAAGCTCATCACTTAATAAATCATTTTGTTAGTCTGTGAAGTACTGCAAGACTGCTTTTTTGTTGTGTAACAATCCTGCAGTTACTTGAACGACAAGCCCTTTGTTATCTCAATCACCCTGCCTCCCTGTTTATAAGTCCCTGCCCAAAAGGCAAACTGCTGCAGTTAAGAGCTGTGTCTGGAGCTAGGCAGACCTCAAGTATAACTTCAGGGTTCAGACTTTAGTTGGGGATACACAGCCCTCTAGGCCCGCCCCCCCAGGGTAACCTTGCCAAGGCAAACGCTTGAAGCTGTTCTAGAAACAGAGTCCTCTGGCACTTGGGCGAGTAGTCACTTTGAGGGCTCTGGTTTTAAACAGTGTGTTCTGGGACACTTGGCAAGGCCGCAAGCAGGCCAGTTCCCTAGCTGCGTAAGCATCACAGTGCTCAGCGTCATGCACTTAACCTTTATTCTCCTTTCATAGGCTTGAGAAACGCTGCACAGCCAGACTTTGTCTGTTCTCCAAGGAACTTTATACCTCAGCTGAACGAGTGTTGCAGCAGGCTGCAAGGCAGATGATGTCAAGATTCAGAATGTAGCCACTGCTCTGTAACTTCAGATGGCTGAGAAAAACCTGGCTAAGTCAGGCAGGCAGTGCAGTGCTTCTGTCAGCGTGAAGGGATTCCTCAGACAAGCCAGGCACATAATGTGACAATGTCACGGGGCTATCCAGAGGCTCTAGGAACATGAGCTTATGAACACGAATGACATAATTGGAGTATGCTTTATGCAAAATGCTCCTTTTAAGTGATCATTGGAAAAGTTGCAATCTGTCAAATATGAGTTTCTCATTTGTGTGCAGGGATCGTTTCCGTATCTCAAATTAGGAATAGTGACTGTAGATGTTTTATCAATGTATTCGTGTTGGGAAGAGCCTATTACCAGCCCATCAGGAACAACAGAGAGGAAGCCACACACAGAGCTAAGGGCCCATTAGCAAAAGACAGTCTTTAAGGTGCTACAGGACTGCTTTTTTGTTTTGTGAAGATACAGACTAACACAGCTACCTCTCTGAGTCTCTTCCTGCAGTCCTGCTATACTGCTACTGACTCCTGGGCTCTGGGGTACTACAGAGAAGTGTAACCATGTCCCCTGATGCTGGGATCCATCTTGAAGTCTGTACATTCCCACAGTGGGGTGGAGGAACCAACCAAAGGTTTCTCATCTTAGGGAATTTCCATATATAGCAGAGGAAGTGAACAACGAGAGTCTTCAGTTGGCTTTACAGACGGTCTCCCCACCTGAAGGAGATGCAAGAAAACACCTGGAAGCAATAGGGTTGTAATGACATGGTGGAGGAGAACTGTTGGACCCAGGCGAGAAAGGCTGTCTCTGGCCATGAGAAGGACTTTCCCTGAATGAAGAACTAGGGTGGGAAATTATGATTTGTAACAAGTTTTCTTAGTGTATTAAACATGTTTTGTTTTATTTTGTTTAGTAACTGACATTGACCTTCTGTTGTCTCTTATGACCACTCAATTAAACCCTAACCTTTTATACTTAATAAAATCCCTAGGGTTTGTTAATAAATCTGGTGTAAATAATTTCCAAGGATCTGTAGCTTCACTAAAATCTGTCCTGTAGCACCTGAAAGACTAACAATTTTATTTACTAGGTAATGAACCTTTGCGGGTAACACCCACTTCATCAGATTCTTACCCAGGAAAGCTCATTACCTAAGAAATAAAATTGTTAGTCTTCAAGGTGCTACAGGACTGCTTGTTTTTAATGTAAATAATTGTTACCTGAGGTCAGGGGAGCAGTTGCGCATATCACTCTTTACCCTGAGAAAGAGGGCAAACAATATGAGCTTGCTTTGTACAAGACTTTGTACCGAGTGGGACAGATTTATCTGGGGTTCAGTTCCCACTGGGGCTGTGCAGGTGGGTGCTGAGGAAGGTCCTGTTGGCTGGCTGCTCCCAATGCTGATCTGATCTGAATGTCTATTAGATTGCCTAGGTGGTAACCCCATCTGGTCAGTGCTGAAAAAGGCCAGAGGGTCTGGCTCATCAAGACAGAGTTAACAGTGTGCCCGGGCAGACTGGAAAGTATACTTAGATTTCAGCACTTCAGGTGACAGACGGGGCGGGAGGGAGGGGCAGCTCTGTGACGGAACCAATCACAGACACATACCGTTAAAGGAATGGGATAAATCGGCAGCAGAGCAACTCCCATCAACATCATGCACTGCAGAAACCTCTATAAATTGATCTAAGCTTTGCTGACTCACATAACTTGACTTAGATCAACTTACCTCCTTAGTGTAGCCCAGGTCTGAGTGACAGGCAGAAAGGTGGTACTGGCCACAGTGACTGTGAACTGAGGTAGCTAAGGGAGCTCTGCTTTAGCCAAGTTAAGGTTGAGGTGGCAGCTAGACAGCCATGAGGAGCTGTCATAGAGGAGTGCTGAGATTTGAGTTTGGACAGAAAGAGTCAGGCCTGGACTAGGGAGTTAGATCTGTGAACCATCCACAAAGGGACTGGAAGTCATTTGACAGTAAAAATGAAAACAGGCAGCTCGGGCACTTCCATTGAATAATTTGAAAATGTTTGCCGAGCTTAACAATTTTTAATTACAAATGTTTAGTTACTAAACGAAGTAACATCATCAGTGCGTAGCGAGAGATGCTGTACAGCCAGTCTTTATAGAGTCCTTTCCCATAGTCCTAATCAGTCATTAGTTCTTAATTGGTCACACATGCCTTCCAATTTAAACCGATTGCCAATGCTCACATTCTCATTAGTTGTTCCTCTTCTATTATCTCTTAATCTCACGGGTTCGAACAACGGATCCAAATCAATATGCCGGTTAATTGCATTGCTTCCAGAATACCACGCTTCCAAAAATTCTCTTCTCTTCCTAGATCCAGCTTGTCCTACCCTCTTCACATTATTAAAGTCAAATTTGTGGCCGGTATTATCCTCGTGCAATGAAATTAATGATAAGGGGTCATGCTATTAACAGCCATTTGATGTTCATGTATACAAGTACTTAACTTCCTTCCAGTTTGTCCAACATAATGTTTGGGACAATTTGAACATTGGATCATATAAATCACATTGGTTTTACAAGTATGTTCAGCTAGATCTTTTGGTTTAGATAAGATGTTCTTCAACGTATTTGTCGGTCTGTGCGCAACATTAATCCCAAACGGATTAAACGAATTACTGAACCCCCAGTAAAAGGAACAGTATTACTATAAATTAAAAATATTTTGGAGATGACATCAAGGTTATTAGAGCCATTTGATGTGATTTATAAGCTCCAATGATCATCAAGCCATGAGGCTTCTGGAGCACCAGTAGTGGCTCTCATTAGCACATTTAAATTTGTAACTAGAATCATATTTCACACTTCCAGCTTCACATGTGAGAATAGTCCATGCACCCAAATAGGATATACCGATTCAGCAGAGTATAACATCACAATTGAGAGGTAACATGAGGTATTTTGTCTAAAGCATTTTTGAGTTATGCATAGCAATATGCCTATAAGGAATGTGTCAGCAGGGGTGCAATACTGCTGAAGGATTTGGGGAATGTGTCCTTTAGAGATCATTTGCATGAAAAGGCAAAGGTGTGCACATATAGTGCCTTGTAAACAAAGCCTGATGGGTAGCAGGTGACGCAATGAAGTTTTGTCTATTGCAAACAACATGGTGGGGCAGCTAGCAGGAGCAAGTGGAATGCCAGACCAGCACAAAGGTGTCATTGCTTCTAGGCTCAATGAGGGAATGCATCAGGGTGATGTGTCAGGGCCTGCAAGGACTGGACAGAGTTGTAAGCAGGGCATTTGAAGGGCATATTGAGAAAGTGTGGGTGTGTGGATTGTCTCTTTACACTACTGGACTGGTGAGCATGAGAAGCAAAGGACCAAGCCATTTGAGCTGGGACAGTTACTTGAGAGTTGGTTATGAACTCTGGGTGTGGTATTTTCCCAAGCTAATGCTAATTGACCTTTCTGTCTCTGTCATTAAAAGTTTCTTTTCTACACTCAGACTCTGTGCTGGTGAGTGGGGAAGCATTGCCTCTCTGAGGAGCCCAGAGGTGTGTGAATTTCCCAGGCTACTGGGTGGGGATTCGAGCTGGTTCTATGTGAGATGGAGGAAAAGGAACCCCTAGATGTTGAACCCGGCCCTGGTTGCTGCCGTCTCCTTCCGGCAGAAGGATTACATGCCTAAGCCAATTTTCATATGTCCAGGGAGAAGGGGCATCAGGTCCAACCTAGGGGTAAAGCTGGAGATGTGACTCTGGGTAGAAAGTATGGTCAGTTGCAGAGGCCTGCAGTCCTGGCAGGGGACTCAAGCATTTCTAGGCCTGCCAGAGAAAAGAGCCCGGGGTGCTATTCCCAGCAGGCTGGAGAAGGGGCCAGTAGCTGATCTGCCTCACTCTCTGCAGCACGGGCCTTCAGCTGTGCTTTCCTTTGCCACAGTGCCTTGCTTCCTGCACAGCACTGTGCGGTGGGAACGCCAGGCAGTTCCTTTCTGAGTTGCAGAAGAAAAGTCTCCAGTAAAAACGCAGCTCTGCATTCCTGCTCCCAGGGAGCTGCGCATATAGACTGACCGCCCGGGACTGCTGGGGAGGAGGCTGCGCGTGTGCCCTGATCTGGTGAGCTCTGAAGCATCAGACATGGTTTGCACACAAGACACCAAGCCCAGCCCCGGGAAGAGCATGCAGGAGGCAGCCCTACCCCCTGGTGGTGCAGTGGTAAAACCACAGCCTCGTAGTCAAGCTACAGTTCATTTCTGTAACAGCAACGAAGGGTCCTGTGGCACCTTGTAGACTAACAGAAAAGTTT
This sequence comes from Carettochelys insculpta, assembly GCF_033958435.1. NCBI lineage: Eukaryota > Metazoa > Chordata > Testudines > Carettochelyidae > Carettochelys > Carettochelys insculpta. Next base: position 138,367,230 of record NC_134140.1, read on the forward strand.
TGAGCATGAGCCGAAAGCTCATGCTCAAAACTTTTCTGTTAGTCTACAAGGTGCCACAGGACCCTTTGTTGCTGTTACAGATCCAGACTAACACGGCTACCCCTCTGATACTTGAGTTCATTTCTGCTGACCCTTGAGACCTGCACAATAAGGGGAGTTGGGTGTGCCTTCCAGCAACACTGTTGTGGGGGAGATTTGCTAGTTGCCAAATGTCCCATAGCCTCTGGATCCTTCTTAACCATCAGGGAAGCAGATCTAAATCTGGCATCTGGATTGGCCTGGTTGACCTTGGCATGAAACAAGTTTCCAAACCTGCAGTATATTTGAGCCTGGTCAGCTGTGGACCTGACTCTTACACTTGGCCAGCATTCACCCGGTGCCAGGCCCACATTCCTTCTAAACACCACAGTAATCTTTTCAATTTGCAGTGGATCAAACGTCCAGCACCAGGAAAAGGGAGGGAGGGTTTCTTTGCACTGGCTGACCACTGGGGTAACAACCTACCACACTACAGCTAGTGGCAGGTACATCAGTGCTGTGAAGTGACAGGATATTGGAAGAGGCTGGCATGTGGCTTTTCTTGCAATCAGAGAAGGCCGGAGATAAGAAATCCACACACACAGTTTCCCAAAGTTCAGAACTGTTTGGCTCCAAGGATTAGGGCTGACTCAGTCTCTGCACTGAATCCATCTACTCCTTGATTAGTCTCCATGGCCATGTCCAGTGGCTGTCATTTCAGGTTAGCGAGGGCATTTTCAATGTGATTAAATGAACATGACAAGTCACTACCATACGTTGAAACACAGGTTGTTTTGAAGTTCAGGTCATCTTTACTGGTTATAACATAGTGACTTATGCTGGTTGTAAGAGCTATTGTTTTTCTCAGCAAAAAAGAAATGTCTTTGAACATTTTGGGGGTTTTAGTTTTCAACAAAGAGCCAGGAGACATTGAAGAAAATGGAGATTTTTCCACGAAAACTTTTGTTTTTATGAGTAAGCCCATTTTTCATTGAAAATGAAGCACCATGCAGCTTTCAAAATAACCCTTTCCATTGTGCTTCGAAGATGGGTGGAATTCCCCCTGTAGGTGGAAAATTACCTATTAAGATATTGTGAAAGCAGAAAAAGATGGAAAAGCATGAACAGATCAACCAAACATTCCTCCAGCGATGAAACCCAGACACTGCCAGTGCATGACATGGGCAGGGTGGGTGGGAGGGATGTCAGAGCTAATCAAAATGAAGCTCTGAGAACATATTCCCTGCCCACTCGCTTATCTCTTCTCATTGCTCCCTGGCAAGCTGGAAGGTCGACTGTCACATGCACTGCTCTGAAATGCTGCTGACTGCAGCCCAGCCAGGGCCTTTGTTACCTTGCATCCTTCCTAGACACCGTGTGATGTGAGTCAGCTCGTGGCAGGGCTTGCACTATTCACTGTGTCACATGGAGAGGGACCCTGGCCCCTCATGGAGGAAATGCCACCTCTCAGAGCCCAGGAATAGCACCGGCTAGCTTGGGGGCGACAAAGTAAAGGCCAGCTGCTGCCCACACACAGCAATGGATTTTCTCCCCAGGAGGTGATGCAGCCATGCTGAGCTCAGTGACGATGCATCAGTGACACAAAAAGCATCACCAGAGAACAGAACTCAAACAAAGAAACTTTCTAAGAGCTACAAAAGGGGGTTCAAAGAAAGGGGGCAGGGAGGCTCCTGGACAAATGGCTCTACTGCCCATTCCCTACCAGCACCTGGAGGCTGGGTAGGAGGCAGGCAGAGAGCAGCTGGCTCACATCCTCCTCCCGGTTGCTTGTTGACTGATGTCATGTGTCAGAGGGGAGCTGAGTTAGTCTGTATCTTCAAAAACAACAAGAAGTCCTGTGGCACCTTCTAGACTAAGAGATATTTTGGAGCATAAGCTTTCGTGGGCAAAGATCCACTTCATCAGATGCATGAGTGGGGATTCCAGAGGAGGTTCTATGTTTACAGGCTCACAAAAAGGAGGGAGTCCCAGTCAAGGGGAGGGAAAGAGTTGACAAGAGCAATGCCCCACTCCAATATACGTTGGCCAACCTGGACCATCTCTACATAAAAGAATAAATGAAACAAATCAGACACCAGGAACGGTAACATACACAGACTTGTAGGAGAACACTTCAATGTCCCTGGACACTGCGTAACAGATTTAAAAGTAGCAGTCCTACAACTAAAAAACCCTTCAAAAACAGATTCCAAAGGGAAACTTCAGAGCTGCAATTCATTTGCAAATATGACACCGTCAACCAAAGATTGAACAGATACTGGAAGTGGTTGGCCAAGTACAAAAGCAGTTTTTGTGCTCTTGATGTTCACACCTCCACATTAGCTACTGATAATGGGACACATCCGCTGTGACTGAACTGACCTTGACAACTCTGACCCTCCCCTTGACTTGGACTCTCTCCTTTTCCTGAGCCTGTAGATGTAGAACCTCCTCTGGACCCCCCCATTCATGCATCTGATGAAGTGGGTCTTTGCCCACAAAAGCTTATGCTCCAAAATATCTGTTAGTCTATAAGGTGCCGCAGGACTTCTTATAGTTTTTGATTGATGTCATGTTTCTGATGAGGGTCCAAGCTGACTCTGCCCTGAGCCAGGAGTGGGCTGCACACAAGGTCCTCCATGCAGCATGGGGCCCCTGTGCCTTCAGCAGTAGGAAGCAGAGGGGGAGCTGCTCCGTAGTGGGTTCTGTGAGTGCATTTGCCATCCTGTCCATATGGAAGGTCAGTAGTGCCCTGCTCCCTGGGTGGTACCAAGGTAGTGGCTTGCTTGTAAGCCACACATTGGCCCTGGCGCAGGCACTGCAAAGCAAACATGAGACATTTCTTGTCCCTGTAGTTTCTGGCGTTCTGCTTGCCAGGTCCTCAAGGGTGCATGTAAATCCCCTTTGGAAAAGCCCAGCTGGGTGTGGTTCTGCTCCTTTGCTCGCACTGAAAGAATCTGGTGTCTCCCTTCTGGGGATAAAGGGACCAGGACAGCTCATATTAGAATGGTCCAGCCGAACTTCTAACCAATGTACGTGGGATGGCAACTCCCTTATGGAGTAGGACAAGTGCACAAGGCTGCCCCTGTGCCTCAGGAAGGACCTTCATCCCCAAGCAGTCTCTGAGGAGCACGTGAAGGGGTTCCCATCTTCATCAGCAAGGCAGTTACAAGTCTCCACCCTTGTAACGTAGCCAGGGCTCTATCACCAAGCTGGAGTCAGCTCACTGAGTGCCGCTGAGTCCCAGGGCAGCAGGGCTGGGTTTGCCCAGCTGTTCCCATCGGGGAACTGGGGGTGCTCTCACCTCTTGCTGTCAGGGCAGTTTGAGAGAAGAGAACTTCAGGGGAGTCATTAGCACAATTAGAAGGTGTGGTCACAGTCCCCTCCACACAGCACCCTGCTGCGGTGATAGACTAACACACATTAAACTCTTCATTCAGCATCTCCCAATCTGTGGGCACAGAGGGTAAACTGAGCAATGATGCAGCAACCCTAAATGGCTAGGTCTATTTTCATAGAACTTTGTCTTCCCACGTATCTTAGTATCACCCTGTATCCTTTTAATAGGTCAAAGACTTCTGTATTACTCTTTAGATTTGTTATTTTATATACTACTTTCTACCTTCGTATTACCCTTTTCATTGGTTATTTTATATTCATAACACACTCTGCACCTGATTCCATATTTTACCTAAAACTCCATTTTACTCTTGTGTGACCCTGTGAACCTTGTGCTGGCTGAGAATGGGGTGTGTGAGAGCCACCTGGAAGTGTGAATGTGGACGCTTACAGAGTTACTCTCTGGAGCCACCTGACAGGACAACAAAGACTTGGAGGCTCAAGAGCAACGAGAACTGGACTCTACAGCAGTGACCCACCCGGAGAGGAAGATTAAGTCCCATCTGTAGGTGATGAGTCACACACAAACCTGGGCCGTGGGAAAGGATCAAACCCATCTGCCATTGATTGGTGACTCATCGTGCCTGGGGCAGTGGGACAGGACCAGAACTGTGGACTAAAAGCTATAAAAGACGTGTGCCCCACTACAGAGCTGGGCTCCTCTTCTCCTCTTGTCAACGTCGGAAGATTGATCCGGATCAACAGAACCTGGCTCCATGCTCACATCTAATCCATCTGGCCAACGGATCAGAGTGAGCAACCTTTGGTAACTACAAGCAACCACAAGATGGGCGTGTGTGTGTGTGTGTGAGTAAACTATAGAGAAGAGATGCACATAATAGAGTGGTGCTGTATTCTCAATAAATGCGGCGTTCTTGCCTTGTCCCTCTAAAAAGATCCCATGTGCTTCTTAGAAGCATAACAATGACCCAGTTCCGCCTTCCTGTTACGTGCTAAGCACTTCTGAGCAGACAGCTCTGCTGGGATGTCATCTTTAGATCGCAAAGGCCCCCTCCAAGCACAGGTGGGGAAGGTGCCCACTGTCGCCACCCCTTCCCATCTCTCCTGTGGCTCCAAACGGACGTTGGAAGAAGGACAAACTGCCTCTGCGTCCATCCCCCTTGCTGGGCCCAGTGACAACTTCCAGAGGGGCCGTGGGCAGAGGAAGGCTGGTGACAGTAAGCCTGACTGCAGTGGGTGAGCTGTGACTCGTGCACCACGGTACCTGGGGAGCAGGACAGGAGCAGAGCTGCGCTCAGGTTCTGGCTACGCTGTGCAAGAAGGTGAGCAAGCCCAGCCCACGTGGCGCTGCAGGCACTCACTGCAGCGGCTCGCTGCCAATCCAGGACTGACACGGATCAGCAGTGCTTGCGCTGGTGAAAACCTGCTGATGCCTTTTTTTGTGCCCATGTAGCTACTGGCACCTGTGCAATATTTCATCAACAAATCCGCTAATAGCAGAGTCCCGAGGGAATCGGGGAGGGGTGGCTTCCTCTTCACAGCCCCTTCCTCTGCTCAGCATGGCAGATGCATTGCCAGCTTTGCACGTGGCAGCCAGTGGTCACTAGTTTGGGGTAAGGTACAGAGCATGCATGGAGCTCCTTGTGGGAATGGCTGCCAGCCTTTCCTTTCCCTCCCCTTTAGGAAGAGGGGCACGGCTTGACTGGTGAGAACTGGGAGCTTCTGTCTGTTCTGTGGCCTACAAAAATCTTCCCTTCCCAGGTCTTTTGGTGCAGAACTCTTCCCAGCATTGCTCTAGAGCAGGGTTCCTGCACTGTGGTGTGTGTATAGCCCCGGGGGTCTGCCAGACATCTCAGGGGCATGCAGGAGAGATTGTGCCTGGGCTTTGTGGGGCAGGAAACCAGCAGGGGTTGTACCATGTTTTGCACATTACAGCTGCTCAGTTAGCTGAAGTCTTTTCTCAGTACTTAACTTTTACCTCAGCCTAACTGCCTTGCCTGTAAGGGGTAAGACCGCAGGCAGTGGGCCCCAAGAGTCCCCAGGAAGGCTCAGGAAGCAGGAAGTGAGCTGGCAGGAGGTTAGGAGAGCCAATGGAAACAGAGTGTGGCCTTCATCAGTGGTTTGAGCATTGGCCTGTTAAACCCAGTGTCACAAGCTCAATGCTTGAGGGGGCCATTTAGGGAGCTGAGGCAAATAGATTAAAAAAAAAAAAGAGGGGGATGGTGCTGGGTCCTGCCAAGAGGGCAGGGGCTTGGACTCGATGACCTGCTAAGGTCCCTTCCAGCTCGATGAGATGCGTATCTTCTGAATCGGAAGCGGCAGCTTTCCTGTTCCTCTTGTGTGGCCAGAGGAGAGCCTGGGGGGACAGGAAATGAGCCAGGGAGCCAGGCACAGAGAATCCAGTGGCATCCAGGCCTAGGGAAGGACTACAGAGATGTGAGTGGAGCAGGGAACATTTAGGCAGACACGATCAGGTTAGTTTCTCTACTTTTGTGTTTGTTGGACTTCCCTGTGGTGAGAACATGTAATGACCCCTTTACACTGCAGTTTTCCAAACTGGACCCCAGGGAAGCAGTGTCTGTTTTCACTAAGTGTGTTTTCTCCCTCCCTCCCTCCCTCCCTCTCTCTGTCTCTCTCTAATAAAAAATCCCCTTTTTAAAAGCATGATCTGATCCCTGTGTCCTAGCGCATGGGGAACTGTGTGTGCATGCGCCTAAGACCGCACGGCCAAACCACTGAGGCATTAAAGTTCCCTCTTCAGCTGCTTGCACCAGCTCTCTCCAGAGAGAGCGATAAACCAGCGCATAGGGGCCCTCACAGGACGGCATTCCCAGGTGCGCCCTTCTGTGCTCTCAAAGGGGTTTTGCATTTGGGTGGTGGCAGAAATACCAATCCAAGGTCAGGGAATCTGTGACACAAGCGGAAAGGTCTCTTGCAGGCCCTCAGCTTCTGCACTCAGAGCTTGGGTTCACCTTTATTTAGTGCAGTTGCTTACCAGGCTTCTCAGCCAAAGCTCAAAAACAGTGTGTGAATTAGTCCCTTTTTGTACAGTGGTTAATTTGCTTCCAGGAGTCTCAGAGAGAACTCAGATGATAACATGCACTTCCAGTCACTGTACGATGCAGTTCAGCTGCTCAGCAACTGTCCAGTCTCTCTGAGCTCAGAGCTGAGCCAGGGCTGCGCCGTTCCACCTGCACCCATCGCACCTGCAATCTATGTGCTCATACCAGTGACGTGTGGGCAGGTGGCTGAGGAGAGGCACGTGAAGAAGCACACAGTATCAGCGATGAGAAAGGTCAGCTCTGCAGGCAGCCAGTTGCTCTAGAAGAGGCTGTGCAATAAGAAAATGAGGGAGCCTCTTCCCTGGCCTGAGGAGCACCTCCATTCGTTGCTCACTGGTGGAGCAATGACCCTGGGCCAGAGCACCCCAGTGCATACGCTCTTCTCTTCCATCTCCCTCATTCCCCCGAGCCTCCGCTAACACACGGAGGGAAACATGGCTCTCTGGAGAGAAGACGTCTGTCTAGCCACAGCAAGGGGCATCCCTCTTTCCAAACCTGGAGCCTCTCTGGCACCCTAGTCCCCAAAAGCTTTGAGCTGGCACAGCAGAGAGCTTAGGAATGGCATGACTGAGGACAAGAGGTGGCTTTGTTCTCCCCCAACTCGAAGGAATCAGCGTGTGATAATAGTGGCCAATAAGGACCCGGCTGGCACAGAGCAGTTCAGAGCCCTGTGTTTGTCTGAGGTGGTGGTGGCATCGTGCCTGTTGGCCACCCATTTTTTAGAAGCCAAAAGGAATTTTTTCCAGTCCTGGACAATGGATGGTCTCTTCCTACCTCTGCTACTAGGACTAGGAATTGGGTGCGTTTTCTGGCTCTTTCGTCGACTCTGCTGTGAGAACGTGGGCCAGTCCCTGAACCTTGGGGCCGCAGTGTCGCTCCTTCTAAAATGGAGATGCTGATATGGCTGCACAGCTGCACAGCACTGGAGAGCGCAGGGTGAAGTACTTCCCAAAGCATGAGCATTTGCAGCCATCCTGTGTTTACGCTCTGCTGCGTCTGTGGATGCTATAGAAATGTCTAAGCTGAGTCCAAGCCTTGCTAGCTCTTGCCCTCAATGATGTGCAAGGGCAGTTGGGGCATGGGCAGTGTAACAAATGTAAATCAGTTGTGCACTGTTTTCAGTTGTGTTCATTTGCTTCATGCAGTGCGAGAGATTGAGGGACCTGATCATCCGTCTTTGTGTCATGATTTATAGACCCCTATTAAGTTACTTTTTATTCCTTTCTCTCTGAGCTAGTCAGTCTTTGCAAATTCTGCTGTCCTATCTGAGAGTACAAGGTACAGCTGTACCTCGGTCAGCACCTGTTCTGTACTCAGTGTGTCAGGTGGACTCCTTCATAAGTAGAGGTAATGGTGCTTTGTCCTCACCTGACAACAATAGAGAAGAGAACTCTCCAGGGCTATTTAAACCTAGCCGTCACTGAAGGTACTGCAGGGCCTTGGCAAATGTCATGCAGCACTGTGCAAATCATTCTTGCCAAAGGCAGAGTGCCCAGAATGACTGTGAAGGTGCCTTGCTCGGCTGCAGCCTGGGTAATTAACTAGACTGCAGTCTCCTCTCACACAAGTGCAGGGGAACTGTCTCCATGGATAATGGAACTCCCTTGGCACATTGATGCTGCAAGCTGCTCAGTCACGTCTGTTAAATCATTCAGAGTTCTCAGGGTGACATTTGTATTCCCAGGATGCCACAAGGACTGGATGAATGAAACTCCTGTGATCACTAGAACATGACTTCACTGAAATTATATTAGTTTTTGCATTTCATCAGCCGCCAATTCATTAACAGTTGCTATGGTTATTGTTGCCATGGTAGCATAAAACCTCCTCCAAACCTCTCATTCATATTCTAGCCCTAGTTATGAATGACTCTAGCTTGTCAGAAGACAGCCTAGGCTTAGGGCAAAAGCAAGTGATTAAGATGAAAATGCCATTTTGCATAACAAGCCTATTTCCTGTAGGTCTTTCTGAGACAGCCTTGGCTGTGTGACTATAATTCCAGCCCACTCTCACTCAGCTGCCTCAATTGCAGTCCACCTATTTGCTTTGGTAGTCTGACCCTTACACTCAGGCCCTGGCTGCACCTGCAATTGTCTTTGGGTCGCAGTTCTGCACTTCCTGCACTCAATGATGAACTGATTAATGAAAGTCAGTTGGCACAGGGTCCAGCCCTCTGATTTTGGGGATACTGCAGGTGCTGAGCACGTCTCCAGAGGCGACCCTTACTTAGCACATCTCAGGCGACATGAATTTCCTGTTTGTGATCTGAAACACACACATTTCCCCAGGGGGCTTGAGGCCATTACATCATCTGGTCTGATCTCCTTCACAGCACAGGACACAGCCTCCCACCGAGGAATTTCGACATCACACATCCAGCCATGCTGACTTGTATCTTTCAAAAAACATCCAGGCTTAAGGGTACCATGTGATGGAGGAGCCACCACATCCCTTCACAATCTGTCCCAATGGATAATTATCCTCACAGAGAAAGAGTTGCCCCCACCAGCATGAATGACTCACCTTGCTCTGCTTTAGTCTTTGCATGATTTGTAATTTCCCTGTTTGGTCATCACTGTGTTCTCTCCTAGCTAGCCACAACACACACAACCTCTTCTGGATTCCTTCTTCATAAGCTCCCACACAGTGTGGGGAAAATTCAGTTCCTCTCTGGTCTGTCTGCATATTAACAGAGCTAGTCACAGCCATTTAGGGTAGTTTGGAAAAGGAGTGTAGTGCCATGACTGTCCCTCCACAAGCCTGCCATGCTACACGGTCTGGGACCAGCAGTGTGTTTTACCAGCCCTTAGGATTTTACCAAATCTCCATTCTGCCTGTTTTCTTCTGCTGCAGATATTTGACCATCATGACTGACAGCTGCAAACTGATCTGGGGCTGCTGTAGCTCGGAGGCGGTGAAGCTAGGTGCTCAGAAGACCATGACTCTTGAAGCCTGATATGTCTGCAGGGGAAAGCTTGACCACCGCCTGGAAGTTGTGCTTGTAAAGGAAGTGGTGCAGCTCCTCTGCTGAGTAGCTCAGCTGCCCCAAGAGATTTATTTTCCATTCGTCACGGTGAACCAGTGGACCCAGCCACAGCCAATCACAAATTCCTCCATCTGTAAATGACAGTGAGAAATGCCTGTTTTCCCAAGATGAATCTAGCAGTTTCTTCTCCCAGGAGATGAAGTCAAGGTTGTAGCTTTGTGCCAGTGATTATGTCAGGTATGAGTCATAGTTCCCTGGAAGGGCAGATGGATATGCATTGCTGATAAACAAATTAAGAGGGCAAAGTTTGGGATTAAAGGTTATGGCCAGAAGGAGAATCTAAAAAAGGAAGCAGCATAACACCCTGAACCTTGGTCTGTGCCCAACAGAATGCATTACGTGGAGTTTACAGAGATGCCATCTTTTTCCTTGGAACTTTCATTGTGTTAGAAGTAATTCCCAACCCGCCGATAAAAACACCCATTCTAACTGGAGCAGAGTAGCTCTGTATGTACACCATCTGCACTCATCTAAGAGTGTCATGGCTCCTTCCCCACTCTAGCAAGACAAATGCAGAAGTGGGGGCCAGCAAAAGTACCTCCAAAACCTTATCCACCAGGTTTTGGTATAAACTTCCCCCCCAAAATCCTAAAAACCTTAGATTTGGGGATAAAATTTGCTGCCACCACCCAAGTAATAATAAGGAAACCAGGGAGAGACTAGTTGGGAAATCTCAGCCCCAAAAATAAAAAACCAGGACACAAACATTAACCAATACCAGGTTAATAAAAAGAAAAAGAGAGAACTTTTATTACGAGAACAGTATTCGTGTTGCAAGCCTCATGACGAGATGGAAGAGTCACAAAGTAAAACACATGGGGAGTCTCCACCATGGGCCTAGAACTGAGTTACAAGGAGAGTAAAAGAACATTTCTAAAAAGTGCCCAGACATCAGATCCCACTTCCCAAACCATAAAACAACAAAGCCTAATGGATTTATCTAAACTTTACCCCACTTACAGAAAGATTGGAGGGCCTGTTCTTGGAGGGAGATATTTCTGTGTCTGTCTCCCTCATGGCTGGAAAGAAGAAGAAGCAAAAGAGGTCAGAAAAAGGGAGGAGCCAAAAAAATTCAATTCTTACTTACATTCCTTTAGGTCAACCCCACCTGGCTAAGGAGGTTAACCCTTTTACTCCCAGGCTGCTGGCTAACCCTCATGATCATGACAAAGAGTATGATGTATTCTTTTAACTTTGACATTATTGTGCATCTGGACATAGTGATGTAGGGTCAGATCAGATTCCAACCTGCCATACGTTATTGTAGATTCATCTTGGAAACTAGGCATTTCTCATTGCCATGTTATTATACAGCATGACAGGTAAATAGCAACATTATTGACTAATGCATGTTAAAAAACCAAAAAGTGCTGCTATAATCTAAAACATTTCCCCTGTAAAATATACCAAATTAAAAAGTCACCAACATTCAAGCCAGAAATGTGATACAGGGGTATACCTCGGAGGGTAATGGTGCTCACTTGTTGCTGAGTATGATCATCTTCTATGGAAGCGGTGGATTTTCATGTGGCTGATAAGACCTATTGTGGAACCCCAAGTTCTGTTACAGTGAGGACAGATGTTTCCAGGTACGGCAGGGGGCTGCTGACCATGACTGAAAACCAGCCTCTCCTTCATCTTGTGCCTCTTGTCCTCCTCAGCTTGTTGGTGGCAAGTTCAAAATGCAGGGGGCCATTGCGCAGGACTTCCCTACATTTTGAGCAATCCCGGGTGAGTATCTCCCAAGTGCCACGCCCCAATATTGCATTTCCTTAAATTATCCTTCAGCGAGTCCTTAAAATCACAGAATCATAGAATACTCAGACTGTATAACAGTCCATGTGGAACAGTGACAGAGAGGTGGCCGTGTTAGTCTGTATTCTACCAAAACAAAACAGCAGGCCAGAAGCACTTTAAAGACTAACAAAATAATTAATTAGGTGATGAGCTTTCATGGGACAGACCCACTGCTTCAGATCATAGCCATACCAGAACAGCTATTTATGGCTACGTCTACACGTGAAGCCTACGTCGAAGTAGCCTATTTCGATGTGGCGACATCGAAATAGGCTATTTTGATGAATAGCGTCTACACGTCCTCCAGGGCCGGCAACGTTGATGTTCAACTTCGACATTGCGCAGCCCAACATCGAAATAGGTGCAGCGAGGGAACGTCTACACGCCCAAGTAGCACACATCGAAATAGGGATGCCAGGCACAGCTGCACACAGGGTCACAGGGCGGACTAGCGCTTCCGGGGCAACAGCTAGCCGCTCCCTTAAAGGGCCCCTCCCAGACACACTCAGCCTGCACAGCATGCGGTCTGAGGAGCCATAGGCACACAGACCCCGGGCGCCGCAGTCATGGACCCCCAGCAGCAGCAGCAGCAGCAGCAGCAGCAGCTAGAGGTCCACCCAGCCCTCCCGGCAGGAGCAGGGCTTGCCCTGCTCCGTGCCATGCGGGAGGCAGCTGAGCACCTCCTTGCCCCAGGGGAGGAGATGCCCCCAGGGCAGCAGGGCTCAACCCCTACCCCTGCAGCACCCTGCCCCACCCCCAGCCTCACACGCCGGCGGCTGTGGAGCTACCCCACCAGCACCGACTGGTGGGAGCGGCTGGTGCTTGGGGAGTGGGACGACGACCACTGGCTCAGGAACTTCAGGATGACCCGGCAGACATTCCTGGAGCTGTGCCAGTGGCTCACCCCCGCACTCAGGCACCAGGACACTGCCATGCAGCGTGTCCTCACAGTGCAGAAATGGGTCGGCATCGCTGTCTGGAAGCTGGCCACTCCCGACAGCTACCGATCCGTGGGGCAGCAGTTTGGTGTCGGCAAGGCCACCGTCGGGGCTGTCTTCATGGAGGTAAGCAAACCCACGGGGGGAGGGCAGGGCAGGGGAGGGGAGGGGAGGCCAGGGCAGGGCAGGGGGGCCAGAGCAGGGCAGGGCAGGGCAGGGCAGGGCAGGGCAGGGCAGGGGGGCCAGGGCAGGGGGGCCAGAGCAGGGCAGGGCAGGGCAGGGCAGGGCAGGGCCACGCACACCCTGCTCACCCCTCATTGGTGCTGTCCCATGTGCTTTCTCTGCAGGTTGTGCATGCCATCAACGCCATCCTCCTGCACAGGCTCGTGAGGCTGGGGGACCCAGATGCCACCATCACCGCCTTTGCCACCCTGGGCTTCCCCAACTGCTTCGGGGCTCTGGATGGGACTCACATCCCCATCCGCGCCCCGTATCACAGTGGAGGACGATACCTCAATCGCAAGGGCTACCATTCTGTCGTCCTGCAGGCCTTGGTGGACAGCCGGGGACGTTTCCAGGACATTTACGTGGGCTGGCCTGGCAGCACCCACGACGCCCGGGTTTTCCGGAACTCGGGCCTGTGCCTCAGGCTGGAGGCGGGGACCTACATCCCCCAGCGGGAGATCCCTCTGGGGGACACTACCATGCCCTTCTGCGTCATCGCAGATGTGGCCTACCCCCTCCGGCCGTGGCTCATGCACCCCTACACGGGCCATCTCTCCGCTAGCCAGGAGCGCTTCAACGAGCACCTGAACCACGCGCGCCAGGTGGTGGAGCGCTCATTTGGCCGCCTGAAGGGACGCTGGAGATGTCTCCTGACCCGCCTGGATGCAGGCCCCAACAACATCCCCCAGATTGTGGGTGCCTGCTGCGCCCTGCACAATTTGGTCGAGAGCAAGGGGGAGACCTTTTTCCAGGGCTGGGCTGCGGAGGCCGCCAGGGCACACGTCCAGCCACCTGCTGCCCCCAGTCGGCAGGTGGACCCCGAGGGGACCCGGGTCCGGGAGGCCCTGCGGGCCCACTTCGATGAACAGGCCGCGGGGTGAACTCTGCCCAGGCCCCCTACTGCCCGCCCCTTCCTCCCCCACACTCCTGCCCCAACGCCCACACCATGGAGCACCCCACCGCCCCCCTCTCCCACTTGTCCTGGACAAATGACAGCATGCACTTGTGGCTGAACGTAAACTTTTTTTTTTCTTGCCGAAACTTTTTTTTTTCTTTCCAAAACTTTTGTTTTTCTGACTGTAAATAAATATGTGAACCACAAACCAAAAACTAGGCACAAATGTTGAACAAAAGCAATATGTACAAAAATAAAACAATCCAAAGAAACAACTGTCCGCAATAATAAAAAGAAAACCAGGGAGGATAAAGGGGAGAACTATTTACATGGGGGGGACGGGGCAAACTGGGGGCTGAAAAAAACGGTCCAACTATATACGGGGGGGGGCCACGTCCCGGGCCCCTCGCCCCTATAGCCCGGCACAGGGCGTTGGCGGCCGGGAGCCCCGCCGCGCTCGCAGCCTGGTCCGTGGCTGGGTGGTAGCGGGCTGGACCGGAAGGTACGGTGGCTGGCGAGTGTCAGGTGGCTCCAGGGGTCCCTCGGCGCTCCAGCCCTCGCCGGTGGGTGGCGGGGCGACGGCGGACGGGACGGCGACGGGCGGAGCAGCTGGTGGTGGGGCTGCAGGAGCAGGCAGGGTGGGCGAGGTTGCGGCCGGCGCGGCATGGGGGGCCAGGTAGTCCACCAGGCGGTTAAATGTGTCCATGTAGGCCCCCCATGCCTCCTGGCACCAGGCCAGCGCCCGCTCCTGCAGCTGGAGGTGCTGCTCCGCGACCTCCAGCTGCCGACAGTGGATGGCCAGCAGCTGGGGGTCCGTCGCCGTCGGTGGTTGGAGGCGCGGGGTCCGCCGTCTAGCCCGCCGTGGGGCCGGTCGGTCCTCAGCCGAGGGGCTGCCCTGGAGCGATGGTCCCGGAGGGCTCTCCGGGACGACTGACGCCTCGCCGGTGCTCTCTTCCGGTCCTTCTGATGGTGCAGGTGCAGGACACAGGAGAGGAGGAGGGGAAGAAGAATGGAGACAGGCGTTAGTGTGGGCCCCGAGCCGTGGCCTTTGTGCCCCCAGCCCTGTGCTGCAGGTTCCCCATCCCCGTCCCCGGGAGATGCTGCTGTGATGGATGGGGTTCAGGGGTCCCCCTGCCCTGCACCCCGTCCCCTGGTGGGAGCGACTCTCACTTCACCCCGCAGGGTCTGAGAGCAGGAGAGGTTTCTTAGGCCACAGATGCCCAGTTTCTCCCAGGAGTGACAGCACCAGCTGTTGGAAGAGACAGTCCTTCCAACCTATCCTGGGGAGAAGACCCCAAGGGGTGCCCCTCAGGGATGCAGCTTTCCCCCTCCTCCGGCTGGCTGCCTTCCAGCTCTCCCTTCCCCTAGCCTCTACCTGTGGCCCCCGCCCTCGCCCCCCAAGTCCAAGGCAGCTCGGCTCCTCCCTCCTGTTTGTTCAGGGCAGAGGTGTCACCTGCCAGCTGTAGCCCCAGGATCCTCCTTTGCCCCTGGGAGCTATTCAGCTCTTGTTGCTCATATGTAGCCTGAGTCTCCCTTTGGCACTCCCCCCACTCCATCATATGCTGCTGCTGCGGGGTGTCCCACCCCCTCCTCCCGGGGGCCCCTCGAGGTTCCGCTCCCCCCTGGCCTGGGGATGGGGCATGGCACTGTCATGCGGGGTGGCGGGGGGCAGGGGCTGATGGATGCAGTGCTGTGAGGGCCATGGCCCTGGTGTCCTTGGGGCCATGGCCATGTAAGCATGTGGGGGGCCCTGGACACATATCTCTTACCCCCGCCCCTTTAGCCCAGGGGTGTCCACCAGAGGGGGTACCTACCTGTCGGTCCGCTCCCACGGTCCGGAGATCCCCGGGGGTCGGAGGCCCTGCTGCTGCTCTGGGATGGCAGGAGGAGGATCTGCAGGCTGGATTCTGCGGAGGAGGAGCCCCCCTCCTCCTCCTCCTGCCGCGATGTCCCGGGGGTGGCCTCCGGGGGGGGCCCCCGGGGTGCGGGGCTTGCCTCCGGGGCGGACTCCGTCTGCAGGGCCTGCTGAGGCTCGTCAGCCGAGGTGTCAAGGGTGGCCGGAGGGGAGGAGGTGTGCCGGGGGCCCAGGATGTCCCTGAGCTCCCTGTAAAAGGGGCAAGTGACGGGGGCGGCCCCAGATCAGCTGGCCGCATCCCGGGCCCGGGAGTAACCCTGCCGCAGCTCCTTCACCTTACTCCTGACGTGGTCAGGAGTGCGGGCAGGGTGACCCCGGGCAGCCAGGCCATCGGCCAGCTGAGCGAACGCATCCGTGTTCCGCCTCTTGCTCCCCATTACCTGGAGCACCTCCTCCTTGCTCCAGAGCCCCAGCAGGTCCCGCAGCTCGGCCTCCATCCAGGAGGGGCCCCGTTGCCGCTTCCCAGCCTGGCTGCCCTTCTGGCTGGGCTGGCTGCCCTGGCTCCCCTTGGGGGGGGTCCCCCGGGGGCGCTGGGGGGGCTGCCGGGCAGCCATCGCAGCTCTATGGGGCTGAGGGTGGTGCAGGCTGGCCGCGTGTGCAGGCTGCAGCCTGCACATTCCCTCAGCTTCCTGCAGAGGAAGGGAGGGGGAGGGGACCTTTAAGGGGCCGCTTCATGCGGCCACCAGTGAGCTGAGGGGCTGGAGAGAGCGTCTCTCAACCCCCCAGCTGATGGCCGCCATGGAGGACCCGGCAATTTCGACTTTGCAGGACGCGGATCGTCTACACGGTCCCTACTTCGACGTTGAACGTCGAAGTAGGGCGCTATTCCGATCCCCTCATGAGGTTAGTGACTTCGACGTCTCGCCGCCTAACGTTGACGTTAACTTCGAAATAGCGCCCGACGCGTGTAGCCGCGACGGGCGCTATTTCGAAGTTAGTGCCGCTACTTCGAAGTAGTGTGCACATGTAGACACAGCTTATATGGGGTCTGGAAGCCCTGTTAATGCCCTGTGTGACTTGGGGTGCTGAGGGGCCATGTGAGGTGTCTGGGTAAAGCTGGGCAAAGATGTCCTGAATCTATGTACACTGCTTATATGTCTGTATCATGCTTATATGTGAAGTTATAGGTTTTAGCTCTGCAGCTGTGTGAGAAATGCTTCAGTGCTGAGGTTCACAATGGGAAGTGTGTCTCCACCTGGGCCAGGGCAATAGACTGAGCAAAGGCCAGACAGCCAAAACCCATTTTGTGATGTGGGGGTTTTCCTACTGGGATGGCAACGAATGGACACTCAGCACAGAGACCCACCAGGTCAGGTGGTGAGCCAGGGCATACAGAGAAGAAGGGAATTTTGGCTCCGCATATGAAAAGATGTAAGAGGGGCCCTCACAGGTACTTTGTTCTTTAGTCCTTATGAGATAAGCCTATCTGGACTGGGGACCCATCCTTCAAAGAGATGATGTGGATATTTAAGAACAGGTTAGATAGATGTCTATCAGGGATGGTTTAGACCGTACTTGGTCCTGCCATTGGGGCAGGGGGCTGGACTCAATGGCTGATCGAGGTCCCTTCCAGTCCTAGTGTTCTATGATTCTGTGATTTAGCAGTGTCCATCTTGGATCTTTTGTCTAGTGGTCTCCACAGGTCCATGTCTCAGCATGTGCACCCCAGTGGGCCGGATCTACAATGCTCCAATGACTGAACTTAGGTAACCTGAAATGAACTTGCAGAGACTTTCAAGAATTGGCAAATAACATTGCTGGCCTGCATCAATAACTACAATTGATGCATGTGAAGTATTGCTTTAACAATTCTTCTCTCTATCCTTGTTCTTTCTTTTTTTATTAATAAACTCTTAGATATTAGATCTAAGGATCTGGCTTTTGTGTGGTGATTTGGGTAAGATCCAAGTATATATTGACCAGGAAGTAGGGCTGGGCCCTTTGGGGACTGTCAGAGTCTGTGTGGTGTAGGTGAAACAGGCTTAAAAGCCTATCACCTGAATTTGGGGTTGTTGGTCAGGGCTGGTGCAGCAGCTGGGAAGTCTGTGGGTTTGCTTGTATGGCTTCTGGCTAGCTGGGGGCTGGCAGAGGTGCTGTTGTGGCTGGTTGGATTTGCCGAGTGTGAAGGAAATCCCAGCTGGGGATGTGAGTGGCCAGTTTTAAGCAAAGTTGCCCTTAGTTGATTTCTCCAGCTGTGCCTGGAAATCCCATCCTATCACAGCCCCATCAGGGCCTTCCAGATTATAAAGCTTCCAGTCACAGCACTTCATGTCCCATGCAGCCCTGTGCCCAGTGTAGGACTGGTTGTGAAAGCTGTCACTGAACCCTTCCATTGCAAGTCCAGCCCACCATGATGGCCCTGTGACCTGGAGCTGTGGGGAGCCGAGGGCAGTCTGGGTTACCCCACATATGTTCTTTAGAAGAGAAGGAGGGTTTATGGGGCTGGGACGAGTTCAGTGTTTTTGCATTTAACACAGAGATAGAGATGGTAAAACCAGGAGGGCCCCTCAGCCTATCTCGTCTGTCACCCTTGATAAGACAGCCTGAGAATTTCATCTGGCTATGGCATTTCTTCCAGAAAGGCACCAGTCTTGGGTCTTAGGCTTTGGGCCTTTGGCTTTAACTTCCTCCCATTAGTGGTGTGTAGCCAGACAGCCAGCCCCCTCTCAGACCAGCATTGCTGGGAACACAAGGGAGCCAAAACAACAGGGCACTTAACATAAATTCCAGCACAGCCTTTGAAGCTGTGAGAAGCACAGGTGTGCTGCTACAATGTGCCTCTGGGAACATATACAATGATTAGGCTCACAGCAGACAGAGAAGCTGTGACAGACATGGCTCTTAGCCCCTACTAAATAACGTGATGCACACACACCCACATCCTAGGTGGGAAAATATTTACCCTAATAAAAAGAATGTCCAGTAGTCGAAACTTATTGTTTCTCTCCCTTGCAAGTGTAAACTACTCTTGCGAGAGCTGGCATCGCCCAGACAGACCAGCCCCAATTTGGCATAAGAAAGGAGAAAGAGAATAAAGGAGTACAGAGGTATAAGTATGGGACCTACAGCACCATGATTTTTGAGTGCTTTTCACTATCTATCTGCTGGTCAGATAAGTGACAGCCTCCCAAGGCTTCTGCAGCTAAGAGGGTCCCTGAGCCTTGTCCCTTATTCGTCTTTCCGCGGAACTGAGTGACCGATCCTGGCTTGGCACCGCTGGAATCGAGAGATGCGAGGAGGGTAAGAAGCACCCACACCTGATCTCCTATCTTTAGTGTACACATATTTTGAAATAGAGCTCTGTACTTTGTTTTCTTTCTTTGGGATTGTGGCTTCAGCTTTGTAACTTGTTTGTGTGTGTAACATCTATACATTTAAATAAGTAGGCACTAGCAATTTTGTAACCACATGATTAGAATCTAGTTGAATAAATTTTGGTAACCGTTTGTGCATAAGCCTGACTTGTTTCTCTGGTTTACTGTAAAGCAGCCAACACAATTAAAGAACCTCAGCCGTTTTGGCTATAAAGCCTGGCCATTAGGTGAGAGTACTAAGAGCCTAGCGTTGAGTTGTGCCGACTCCACGGGGCAAACTCTTGGGGCGCCTGTCAGTCAATCCTGACTGCCCACTGCAAAGGAGCTCTGAGCTCTAGCAGTTAAAGTCACGGGTGTGGAAGGGCTCTTAGTGCTGCCATTGGGGCACCTGTCAGTCAGTGTTGACTGCCCACTGCGAAGGGGCTCTGAGCTCTAGCAGTTAAAGTCACGGGTGGTTAGGACCTTGGGGCATCCGTCAGCCTAGCCCGGGCTGCCCGCCGCGAAGGGACAGTGCGTCCTAGCGGTTAAAGTCACGGATGGTATAAAACGGGCATAGCTGGCACCTCACCAAACATCCTTGGCCATCGGCTAACATGGTGGTTTCCCTTTCTTTGCTAGATCACTGAGCCCAGAGGAGTTGCTATTTTCTCCCAGGGAGCAAAGGCAGCAAAATGTTTCCAGCTCAAGCCTTTTGCCTCCAGGCAGGGTGGGCACAACACGGCCCTGGCCAGCCAGCACTCTCAGCATGATCTTGGGTGAAGCATCAGAGAGGATCAGAGTTGCACCTGATGAAGCGGGTCTTTGCCCATGAAAGCTCATGCTCCAAAACATCTGTTAGTCTATAAGGTGCCACAAGACTTCTTGTTGTTCTCGTTGGGTGAAGCAGCAGCAGGTTGGAAAAGTGAATCCGCAGTTTGGATCCGCTCCGCATTCTGTGGAGGAGTACGGGGGAAAGGAGAAATGTTTCCCAGCTAGCAGAAGATGGAAGCTGGTTTTCATTCCAAAGGTTGTCCAGCTCTGAGGCTCCCTGATATAGACAGTCAAGTTCATCTCCAGGCCACGTGTGTTCTAGGGTATTTGATCAGACTTGTGATTCAGGGAGCTTCTCCTCTGCCTTCGTGGCTGATAGCAGCTGACAGATGTCAGGGAGGGGGAGGACAGGAGAAGGAGAGTGATAGGAAGGGAGAAGGAACTGCAGAAACGTGTGGATAGTTTTGCGTATCTCATCCTAGTTCCAAATATTCATGCAATGAATTAAAATCCAAAATGGTGTTTAGCAAACCCTGGCAGCCTTGGCGAATTAGCAGCATAGTTTGTTTCCAATGGCAGATCCTACAGGCTCTAAGTGGTGCATCTCTTAAAATGCAAAATAAATAAGATGTTCTATCAACAGAAACATCTGATGATGACGGTTGAACTTCCCAGTCTGTTTGCAAAAAACTCCTTAGCTAAACACTCAGAACTCCGACAGCATCTTTATGCATGAGACTGGCACCTCTGGGTTCCTCCTACCCTGTGCCAATCACTGACGCTACGTCCCTTATAGTCAGGGTGCTTAGCAAGAGTTACACCTGCAACCCGGTTATAGTCCAGGGCAGGTTCTCTGAACAACGCAGCCATCTGCATGTGTAATGAATGTCAGAGGCCGTGTGCCCTGGAGCCAGTGTGCTGTTTGCCTTGCCAGCGACCCAGCCATCCAAACACAGCTACCCTCTCCTAGCAAATGAAAACTATTGGAATAACAAAGTGTGATTAGCCCTCCAGGAGCCTTTGTCCTCATTACCCCATGCCAGTCTCCCTCACACATGGGCACAGAGCTCTGTCTGGGTATGCGCGCTCACCACACCCCTTTTATTGGTGCAGCTGAAGCCCTCTGGCTGTACGCTGAATAGCAGAGGGGAGGATCGGACACTTGATGGCTTTTGGAGCATTTCTGAAGGAAAGGGGAGGGGCATTTCTCTTTTTAACGAGCCTAGTCAATTAGTAAAAATAAGCCCTTTTGACTGTGGAAACAAACCGAAATGCCCTCAACACAGTGTCTTGTTAACGGAGCCAGTTTGGTCACTGAGCTAGTTAGGAACAGGAGCAGACCTTGAAGTGAGGCTGTTATTTCGTTTTGATGACTTGGAGGAACAGATTTACTCTTGGGAGAAGGAATGGCAGTAACTGGCTGCTGTTAATCTAAGCGGTATTAACTGTGCTGACTGGAGAGCTGGTTAGCCAAGGGTGAGAGGGCAAGTGGTTTTAATCAAATGTACAAACTGCTCTTCGACTCTGCTCTGCTCTGCACTGCCAAACAGAGATGAAGGCAGGTTTGCATTGTGGTGCTGCACCGGACCTGATGCAGGAGGGATTCAGTTACCCCAGCGTAAGTCTGGAGTGTAGACATGGCCCTAGGAGATGCGTTGTTCATTTGAATGGCAGCAGCACCAGCCTGAAAAGGAGGACTCAGGCCAAGGAAAGGGAAGGGTGGCAAGCGTAGCATCAGCTCATTGGCCCAGCTTGTAACGAGGACTCATGCCTTGCCAGGCTGTTTGCAGCTGGAGGAGAAATGGAGGATACAAGCCACGCACTGATTTTGGTGTGCCCCTCTTTGTCTCCCGTGGAGGTTCAGGTTCAAGTTCAAATTCAGAATCCTGCTCCTCTCCACTTCCACGCCTGCCCTTGGATCCAGGAGGAGATACACAAGCAGATCTCTCTCCACTTTCCCTCCAGACTACACTCACTCCTGCTTCCTCTCTGCACTAGTGGGCTCACTCCCCGTCACTCACACGGCTTGCCAAGCATCTCTCTTGCCCCAGGAAAACACCCCCAGACCACTCAGCTCATCTGTCTCAGCTCTGTGACATCCTTCAGGGCAGAAGCAGCAGGGCCGGCACTCTAGTCACTGAGCCCTCTTGGCCTGGGGCAGACCTAGCATAGAAGCGCTGGGCCTGCGGAAGTGTTGGCGGAGGAGAAAAGGAGGCGATTGAGGTCAGTAGGCGGCAGGTGTAACAGGCACAGGAAGGAAAAAGGCTGGGGAAAGCCAGTGGAGGGCAGACCGTGTTTGCCCCCAGAGACGAGGGAGAACTTGGCCTGCAGGAGTAAGTCTGTGCAGCGTACCGGGGCAGTGGGAGCCCACCTGGTAACTGAATGGCACTGCGTGTTTGACCAGCAGACAGGGCTCTCAGCTGTTTGTGGAGCAGAGGCAGGAGCACACAGGCCTTGCCCCCGGCCTACCAGAATGAGGGCCAAAGACGTGCTATGCACAATGGCCAAAGTACCGAGGAGAGGGTGCAGAACAGGCCAGAACGTGACTGCTCCCCTTCCAGATGGGAGGGGCTACAAAGTTATCACACGGCCACCCAAGAGCCAGCTGCTGACGTTGCCAACCCACGTCCATCCTTGTTACTCACACGGGATGCAGGGAAAGAGCCTAGGCAGGAACTGGGCCCCAAGTTGCACTGAGCCGAAGCAAAGCACCGACTTCATAGGTAACAGCGCCAGTGGACAGACACCAGCCAGTGACAGTGGGGCATTGTCTTTGAGGGAATGTGGGTGGGAGCAGGAAAGCAGCTGTGCCCAGGATGTGTTAGCTCACCTGTGCTAAGTGCTGCAGACCCAACAGCTCTTTGCTGGGAGAGTTAACCCTCACCTTCAGCACAACAATGCAGCACGTCAGAGCCTGTACGAATGCCTTTAGCAGCACAGCTTTGCATGCGAGTCTGATAAGGAAATCGCTGCTGCTTGCAGTAATCCCGGTGGTACAAGTGAATGTCTCACAGTGCTGCACGTCTCTCTTGGGGGGGTCTTTATCTTACATGTGCTGCTGTCTCCCCAAAAGTACCCTGAGTTTTCACACTTGCTGTCTACTCACCCCAGTGCTGGAGAAGAACATTTAAAACCTCCCATCATATAATCAGGCCTGTGTGCATACATCGCCCCCGACCTTTCCAACCAAAGGGCTCCCAGCAAAGCTCTGCCTCTTCTTTCTGTTGCTGCAGCCTGTGTTTCAGTGCCTTGGGCTCAAGCTTTGCAAGACCCTGACGAACAGGCTGGTTGATGGGGTGTCAGTGGATAAGACATGGTTTCCCAAACTGGGGGGCGCGAGGTGATCCAGCCCCCCCCAGTCATCCCCCACCCAAAGAAAAAGCTGTCCCTTGCTTCCAGCTCCCAGCCCTGGCCATTTCATATGGGCAACATGGCACAACCGCTATAAAAAGAGGTGTGGGGGTGCGAGGGTTTCTCAAAAATCAAAAGGGGGGCGTGATGCCGAAAAGTTTGGGAACCACTGCTATACGAGGAGGGAAAGAGCTGCAGTGCAGTGCTTGCCAAAGAATGGTCATCTCCTTTGTTCTAAAGCAGTGTGAAGTGTGTGGGTGAAAAGCTGGGGTCTGATGGATTCTAGCAGATTTCATTGTGCTTAGAACAGCAAGAGGGGCTTGGTCGCTGGTTGAAAAAGACACATCCAACAGGTGCCTGCTTTGCAAGAATGAACCACCAGAAAACAAGAGGTATTCCTGGATTCTTTAAAAGGAAAAATGGCCACCCATGGCCTCCAGTTTTACAAAATGTTCAGGAGCAGTACAATGGTTTCAAGTCTTCCCTAAGGTGGTTAGCTGGTGAGCTATGGCCCAGTTGGTCTACAGCAACAAGGATCCATGGAAGTCAATGGAATGACATTGATTTATGCCAATGGAGCATCTGACCTTATAGTATTTAAAAGTCCAGAAGCATCTTAGAAAGTTGACACCTGGCTTGATTAAGATGCATAATCCAATTACATGAGAAAAAAGGCGCAGGAAAGTTCTAGTAATTTTAAAATTCCCTCTGTACAGTTCAGTGAGAGGGACACAGAGGCTATGCCTACACTATGAAATAAAGTCAAATTTATTAAAGTCGACTTTATAACATTGGATTTTGTAAAGTTGAAGTTGAGACTCCACACCTGCCCACAAAGTCAACTTAGTGCGTCCCTACTAACTCACCAAAGTTAGACTGTTGCAGCAGTGCATTGTGGGACCCTATCCCACAGTTCCCTTAGCCCTGTGGTATTCTGGGGTTTTTTGCTGGTGAGTTATGGGAAAAAATTGCCCTGCAAGTGGTTGTGGGTGTGTGATGTCATTTTCCCAGACTGCATTCCCCTCATTCCGCTCCTGTTGAAAACAAACAGCCACTTTTCAGAAGTTCCTTTCCTTCATGAGAGAAATTGTTTGTGTCGTCCACATTACAGATCTTGAATAGTAGCAGAGAGGAAGCCGTGCTGGTCTATACACTATCAAAACAAAAAGCAGTCAAGTAGCACTTTAAAGACTAGCAAAATAGTTTATTAGGTGACCTTTCGTGGGACAGAGCCACTTCTTCAGACGAAGTGGGTCTGTCCCACGAAAGCTCACCTAGTAAACCATTTTGCTCGTCTTTAAAGTGCTACTTGACTGCTTTTTGTTTTTAGTACAGATCTTGTTACTGAATCTGGCTGGAGAGCACCCAGCTGACTGAACCATTTCAACAGGTTGTTCAATTAGTTTTCTCTGCTTCACCTTTGTACAAAGCAGCCTCCCCCACCCCAAGGCGCCATGTGGATGGTGAGTTAGCCCCCTTCCCCCCCATGTGGCTAGCTCCTGCCCCACCACACCGTGTGGCGGCTAGGCTGTGGGGATCATAAGAACATAAGCATGGCCATTACTGGGTCAGACCAAAGGTCCATCCATCCCAGTATCCCGTCTGCCAACAGAAGCCAGTGCCAGGTGCCCCAGAGGGAGTGGACCAAAGACAATGATCAAGCGACTTGTCTCCTGCCATCCGTCTCCTGCCTTTGACAAACAGAGGCCAGGGACGCTATTCCTATCCCCTGGCTAATAGCGTTTTATGGACCTAACCTCCATGAATTTGTCTAGCTGTTCTTTGAGCTCCCTTATAGTCCTGGCCTTCACAGCCTCCTCTGGCACAGAGATCCACAGGTTGACTGTGCACTGTGTGAAAAATAACTTTCTTTTATTAGTTTTAAACCTGCTACCCATTCATTTCACTTGGTGTCCTCTAGTTCTTACGTTACGGGAATAAGTAAATAACTTTTCTTTATTCACCCTCTTCACAGCTCTCATGATTTTATGCACATCTGTCATATCCCCCTTCAGTCTCCTCTATTCTAAACTGAAAAGTCCCCAGTCCCTTTAACCCTTCCTCATATGGAACCCATTCCAAACCCCTAGTAATTTTAGTTGCCCTTTTCTAATGCCAAAATATCTTTTTTTGAGGTGAGGAGACCACATCTGTACACACTATTCAAGATGTGGGCGTACCATAGTTTTATATAGGGGCAGTTAGATAGTCTTTGTCTTATTCTCTATCCCTTTTTAATAATTCTGAACATCCTAGTTGCTTTTTTGACTGCCGCTGCACACTGTGTGGATGTTTTTGTAGTTGGGCGTCTCTCGTGGAATGGTGTTCAGATGTCCAATCTGCTCCCTTTGATGTGAATCACTTTGGCTCTCTTTGGACAGCAGTGTAGACTCCATGGTTAGCCAGCACAGCAGACCTTGGAGAGCCCCCAAAAACTACAAAGCAAGCGAGGTACGAAGACACTGGAGCCAGGTTTATTGTCGTTGATGCATGGTCTCCAACCCCCTCATGAGTCTCCAATGTGACTCAACAGTTTACATCGGTACATGCATACGCCATGACAATGGACGTGACTCAGTTGATGGCAAGGGGGCTCTGTCAACCCCTAGGTCACTCGAGACAGCCCTGTTACACACACTCTTATACACAGGTATAAACAAGTTACACGTCCAGGTACAACCCCCTCATTGTAATACATTGACAACCCCTAATGTAACTAGATCTAACCATTAACTTAGGGGATAATGGTGGTACCATCAAAACAAAACTATCCATCATGCTGTCATTACCACCTGTTCCTGAACTTGGGTCGGAATGTACCTGGTGCTAAGCTGTTATCTATGGGGAGGGTATGGGGAGTGTGTGGTACTAAGCAGGATGTGTTTATGTGTATCACTAAGTGCCTGGCTCTGGGTGCTTTTAGGTGTTTTTATGTGCTTTTAGGTCCTGTGACTTATCAGCTCTGTCTCTTGCTGTATTCCTGTGGGCAGAATCTACCTAATACAGTTTTTGCTTTAACCTTCTGTTGTTCAGGCTTGAGGCCTTTAGCTTTGCTGTATGTGAACAAAGCACTGACTACAACAAGAAGTCTTGTGGCACCTTATAGACTAACCGATATTTTGGAGCATAAGCTTTCATGGGTAAAGACCCACTTGCATTGACTGTTGTTCTAGGCCTTTAGCCTTACACCAAGCTTCTTCTTACTACAGTTTTCAGAGAACTATCCACAATAACCCCAAGATCTCTTTCCTGATTAATTGTAGGTAAATTAGCCCCCATCATATTGTATGTATACTTGGGATTATTTTTTCCAACATGCATTACTTTACACTTATCCACAGAGTGCATTTGCCATATTTCATTTGCCATTTTTTTGCCTAATCACTCAGTTTGGTGAAATCTTTTTCAAGTTCTTCACAGTCTGCTTTTGTCTTGACTATTTGGAACAGTTTAGTATCGTCCACAAATTTTCCCACCTCCCTACTTACTCCTTTCTCTAGACCATTTATGAATAAGTTGAATAGGATTGGTCCTAGGACTGACCCTTGGGGAACACCACTAGTTACCCCTCTCCATTCAGAAAATTTACCATTTATTCCAGGGCTTTGTTTCCTGTCTTTTAACCAGTTCTCAATCCACGATCTTCCCTCCAATCCCATGACAACCTAATTAACACAAGAGCCTTTGGTGAGGGACATAGAGTCATAGAACACTAGGACTGGAAGGGACCTTGAGAGGCCATCGAGTCCAGCCCCCTGCCCCAATGGCAGGACCAAGTACTATCTAAACCATCCCTGATAGACATCTGTCTAACCTGTTCTTAAATATCTCCAGTGATGGAGATTCCACAACCTCCCTTGGCAATTTATTCCACTGTTTGACTGCCCTGACAGTAAGAAACTTTTTCCTAATGTCCAACCTAAACCTCCCTTGCTGCAGTTTAAGCCCATTGCCTCTTGTTCTGTCCTCAGAGGCCAAGAAGAACAAGTTTTCTCCTTCCTCCTTATTACTCCCTTTTAGATACCTGAAAACCGCTATCATGTCTCCCCTCAATCTTCTTTTTTCCAAACTAAACAAGCCCAATTCTTTCAACCTTTTTTCATAGGTCACATTCTCTAGACCTTTAATCATTCTTGTCGCTCTTTTCTGGACCCTCTCTAGTTTCTCCACATCTTTTTTGAACTGCGGTGCCCAGAACTGGACACAATACTCCAGCTGTGGCCTAACCAGTGCAGAGTAGAGCGGAAGAATGACTTCTCGTGTCTTGTTCACAACACACCTGTTAATGCATCCCAGAATCATGTTTGCTTTTTTTGCAACAGCATCACACTGTTGACATATTTAGCTTGTGGTCCACTCTAATCCCTAGATCCCTTTCTGCTGTAGTCATTCCTAGACAGTCTTTCCTCATTCTGTATGTGTGAAACCGATTGTTCCTTCCTAAGTGGAGCACTTTGCATTTGTCCTAATTAAACTTCATCCTGTTTACCTCAGACCATTTCTCCAATTTATCCAGCTGGATATCTGGAAATCTAAGTACACTATATCTACTGCATTCCCCTACTCTGCATGTTTTTTGACCCCTTCAAAGAATTCTAATAGATTAGTAAAACATGATTTCCTCTTACAGAAACCATGTTGACTTTTGCCCAACAAATTATGTTCTTCTACGTGTCTGACAATTTTATTCTTTACTATTGTTTCAACTAATTTGCCCAGTACTGATGTTAGACTTAACATCACCCTTGCAGACAGCAGCATGTCCTGCCCTGCCCAGGGTGAAGGCTTCCTCTCTGCGCAGGATTTAGCAGGCGAGGCCAAGAAACTTATTTTCTGTGCTTCACATTTGTACAGGACAGTTCCCCCACCCCCCACAGGCACCATGCGGCTGGTGTGCTAGCCCTGACCCCACCACACCATGTGCCGGCTGTGCAGTGCAGACCACGCTTCCAGACAGCAGCATGTCCTGCCCTGCACAGTGTGAAGGCTTCTTCTCTGCGGGAAACTTGTTTTCTCTGGTTCACATTTTCTAGGGTTCATTCATAAAAGCTTCCATGTCCGGCCCCCAACCCAGAAATTTTACAGGGCTGGCTTCCCGCCCAGGTGCACAACCAATTGAACTGTGTCAACAGGTTGCACAACAGTCTTTGGGGCTGGCCACCCGCCAAGGCACCATGCACCAGGGGCTGGTGCTGGGGAGCTGGCCATGGGCCACAGAAATTTTAGAGGACTGGCCCTGCCCAGGCATCATGTGCCGGGCAGCTGGCCCCATGCCACAGAAATTTTAGGGAACTGCCCCCCGCCAGACGCCAGTACATTCCCTTCCCAAATCGTGTGGCTCGGGAAGATTTCCTAAGAGGGAATGGAGCTTGTGGGCTTTCACTCTTTACTAGAAGAGGCAAGGGAATCCCTTCATTCTTTCTCAACTTTTCAATCTTCTGATGCTTCCTTACATTTTCCTTCTCTTCTCGAGCTACTGGTACTTCTGAGGGGGTAACGGCACCTTCCAGCAACCACTAGACACCATCAAGCTCTGGGATTCTTTCCTTCTCTTCTGTTTAGTCTTGGGGATTCATAATGAGCCTGGAGCAAATACTTCCAACCGCCTCCTCGCCTGCCATTGGAGATGTCAGTGCAGTGGCCTCCCTAGAATGTTCTTCACACCTCTGCAGTGACGACTCACAGAAAAAGGGACAGAATGAAGCGCAGGCCCAGCAGTGACTGCTTAGAAATGTAACTGCCTCAGTGTGGCTTGGGATGGGGGCAGCCCTTACGAATGTGAAACAGGAAACCTAGCTGAGCAACCTCTTGACATGGTTGGGTGAGCTGGATGCTCTCAGAACACATTAACAGGTTTGTGGGTGGCTGTTGTAAATTCCAGAGACTGAAGCTTTTAAGGTGAGTTGCACTGTCTAAAATTATGTTGCTTTCACATCAGAAGGGCACTCTATCAATGCCACAGACGATTCTCTATGCCACTCCCAAAAGGACAAGGAGTAATTAATAACCAGACGGAGGATATATGGGTCCACAGAAGGGAGGAAGCGTCAGCTGAGATTGAGGGTGCACCCCACTTTCCTGGGGCTTTCCTGATAAATCCTGTGCTGGGAATGAGCCCTCCCAAGCACTGAAACCCAGCACAGGGCAGGACATGCTGCTGTCTGCAGACATGGTCCACACCGTCCGCAGACATGAGGTGTGTGTGTGGGGTGGGAAGGGGACTTGATTTCTACCTGGCACTGCAGTGCCTCCCTGGTGTTTACTCAGCACAGATTCATCCACCTACACAGAAATGCAATCCTGGCTCTCCTGATGGCTCCATGCTGTGGCTCTTCTGCAACCCTGAGAAATCATGGACAGATGCAATCACCATGCTTGCTAGAAAGAAAATGAATTTAAATTTTTGGACTTCTTGTTTCCTACTTCCTGCACACCTGGAGATCAGCGAAGGTGAAAGGGGCCAGAACAAACACATTTGGGACATTGTGGGACACCTCTGGAGGCCGATAAAATCGATTTAAAGTAACGCTGTTTCCACTCTAGCACTAATTTGACATTTTAAATTCGAACTTGGCATTACACCACATCAGAGGGCAGGGCAAGACAATCAAACTTAGTCCTCATTAAAATTGACCTAATGGTATTTGCAGTGAAGAGAATCACATTGTAAAATTGAGATAAGTGCCTTAAAATGGACTTATATGCTCCAGTGTAGATATAGCCTGAGTGACAAGCTATTCCATCAATGAAACAAAACATGCATTTCATCACCCAAACATGATTCAGTCTCAGAGTCTGAATGCACTTTTTGGCCAGAACTCTCTAACACAGCAACTATTAAGTTGTTCTAGCTCTTAAAAATGAATCCTTTTATGCATGTCATATTCTACTTTGGTGTCAGCCAAAAGTGAGAGCTTTCTGTCATCATCTTCATGTTGAACAAACTGAACTGGAAGAGGAATCCCGACTGATAACACAATAATTAAGTCCAACAATCCATCATTCATTGGTTTACAAAATAGGCTGCTACTTCTGCCTATGGAGCAAGGTTTGAATTGTTGCTAACGAAATGGAAAGGTGGGGCTTAATTTCACACACCTTATTTATTTGAAATACATCTTTTGCTTGCCTTAGTTACCTTAGTCTTCAGACTGGAAGAAGTGCTCTGTGCAGGTCAAAAGCTCATCCCTTGCCAATAAAAGATTCTACCTCCCTGACCTTGTCTCTCTTATATACAGCTATTCAGGCTTACAAGAATAACACATGTTCTCACCATTCAAAATCCATTTTCCTTTTAAAATGTGAGTGAGACATTAAGTCGGACTTATCAACCTGAGACTGATTGTCTGAAGGTTTCTCTGGATTCTTTCTTTTCTGAGCACATGGCCACTGGGGAGTGAGGGGTATGGCTTTAACACTGTCTGGAGGTGGAGTTATAATAGTGTGGTAGGTTTTTGAGGCTAGGTAATTCTGCAATACTCTGGGTATATCCGTACAAAGTACCTCCAGAATGTTTTACTGCAGCATCCCTTTCAGAACTGATAGCCTGTCAAGGCTTGACTCAAGTCCAAGAGGCTATTCTCTGCTCCAATACATGAGTTTTATGCCCTTCACATCGATGGTAATGCAGCTGTAATAGAGTATAGATTCAGAGCCACTGACTATCTATGGTGAGAGGACAACCATAGCTCAAACACTGCTGTGGGGGCAAAGTGCTCTCAGCTACCTCGAATAATCTTCAGCAACAGAATTTTTGGATGCAATGGGATCTTAGCAGGCTAAACCTGCTCTCTGACGATTCTGGGTCCAAGCCAACTATCTGCTTTGAAGTCAATGGAAAGATTCCTATAGGTTTTAATTAGCATTGAATGGCACCTATTATCATAAGCTTTTAATGCATCATCATGAGCATTCAGGTGCTTCAGAGATGAAATTGCCAATACCAGAAATGAAAAAAACTCTTTTGGGGGTTGGATTTAAACCCATGAAGTAAAACCTTGGCCACTGCGTTGGAGTGTGGATGAGAACTTCTAGCCACTTACATTAGGGACCAAGCAAGTGTGTACTCCTGGTAGCCCAGCACCAGTCAAAGTGACTGAGCTGGGCTCCATTCCTGCTTGTGCCAGGTCAGCAGAATTGCTTCCCAAGTTCCCATCAGACAGGTGATCGCCTACTCTGTGGTGAGAGCAACGAGGGGTCCTGTGGCACCTCACAGACTCACAGAAGTGTATGAGCATAAGCTTTTGTGGGCAAAGACCCACTTCGTCAGATGCAGACCTGGTCTTGCCAACAGACCTGCACCTGACGAAGTGGGTCTTTGCCCATGAAAGCTCATGATCATACATTTCTGTTAGTCTATGAGGTGCCACAGGACCCCTTGTTGCTTTTGCAGATCCAAACTAACACGGCTACCCCCTGATACTCTGTGGTGAGCACACTGAAGGCTGTAGAGGCCTTAGAGAGGGAAGAATTTTGGAGCCTGTGCTATCCTGGTGTCTAGGGTTGACCCTTCTCATCGGGGTGAGGCACAGTTTCAGGCCAGCAAGTGGGAGGCTTGTGCCCTTGCTACCTATGCACTAAGTGTCCTGTAGCTAAATACAGATTGGTCCTCATAGTGCTGAATTCACTTAGAGAGCTGGGGCCCCAAACGAAGAGGTGCCGGAGGTGGCTGCTGGACCCGGTTCTATCAAGGTGCTCGCAGAGTTCGGGGTTGTGGTTCTGAGGAACCGCATAACACACCTGAGCTCGTGGTAACAGGAAGTAGGAGGGTTTTGATGTGTGGAGGACATAAGGCAGGCAGTGTTTTTTACTGTCTGCCCAGCACGTGGAATATACACTGTGGACTTTCATACACATACAAAATGGCACAGACAAGGTTATTTTATTTTTGCATTTGGTTGTTAGAAAGTCTGATTTTTTTAAACCTCTTGCTTTGGAGCCTTGGGATGTTCCCAGCTGACCCTTCATTTCAATACAAACCGTACTTTTTTCTTAGTATTATACACAATGCCATTATAATTTAAGCTCTGAAAATGATAATGGTGCATGATATTGACTTGTCATTCGATGCAAGACAAGAAATGAGAAAGAAGGGTGGGTGAGTCATCTCCTGACAAATACACCAGAGGCGCTCATCCAGGAACTGCATGCTATCACGCACGCAGGAAGAGGACCTCATTTCCCCACTTTGGTCTGCTTGCCTCAAAGGAAGTCTAAAGATAGACAGCTCCTGCCTTTGTGTTCTCCCCGCAAGTCACCATGGGTCTGCACTGCGTGTTGTAACTAGCATCCTCTCTGCTCCAGTGTAGTCTCGCTGAACTCTGCATTTTCCTACAGAGAGTCAAGTAGACAAGTAATTCAAGCTATTCCAGGCAGCTGTCTGACTTGTGACTCCCTCCGGTATTGCAGATCACTGCCTGGATCAGGGAGAATTGTCACTTGTGTCATAGCTGTGTAGGAGCTCAGAGCACAAGAGTAGTTTAATCCTTTCCTTTTCTGGAAAAAAATGGGGGCCGGTACTCAGCTGGCTCCCTGCCACAGGGCTGCTGGGGGTCCTCCCCCCCATGTCTGGGGTTCCTGTGGCTGGGGCTGCAGGTGGGGCTCTGTGCCCCAGCTGGCTCCCAGCTGCAGTGCCCCCCCACCCCCCGTCCCTGGCCAGAGATTACACAGGTGGGGCTGCTGAGGTGTCTGTACACTGTACCAGCATGTACCAGCACAAAAAATAACTCTGAATTTAATAGTTTCCTCTAGAGCCTCCAGTGAAGTCTTGGATACAGGCTTGATGGACCTTTGCCATTTTCATTGATGGCGCGGTTTGTACTCCTGAGTTTTAAAAACACAGGCACGAAGCAGCTTGATGCCTTGTGCAAATTACTGTTTTCTGATGAGCTGCTGAATTAGGAAGAGCTTAAAGTGGCATAATATTACAGCCCTTTATCCCACTTCATTGGCCGCTCCACACCATTCCCACTTCTCACCACTGCTCAGTTAGAGTTAATCACAGTTTCCCTGCAGAAAAATCGGGTTTAGTTGAAATTATTTTTTCATGGGAATATTTTTAAATTTGTCAGCTTGAAATTTTGAAACAAAATAACATGAACCTTTTGCTTCTTTTTAGTTTTCAAAGCTTCCCCACATGTCAGTTGGATTTTCGCTTATTTCCTGCCTACTCTTCTGTTTTAGGTTTTCTTTTAGTTTGCCGGTATGGAGATACACACATCTCACAGAACTGGAAGGGACCTCGGGAGGTCATCAAGTCCAGAAGTCCCCTGCCCTGTTGGCAAGACCAAGGACCATCCCTGATAGATTTTTTTTTTTTAAGAATCTATTTGCCCCAGATCCCTAAATGGCTGACTCACGTACTGAGCTCACAATGCTGGGTTTAACAGGCCAATGCTCAAACCACTGAGCTAACTCTTCCTTCAACTTGAAGAAGGAAAGCAGGAAACCTCGAGAAAAGGTTTTTCTTTCGGTGGGGAGAGGAAAATGGAAATGCTCACCTTTTTATTTAACTCTCTGCAAAAAAGGTGGGGAAAATTTAAAATTATAAGGCCGTGGCTATACTAGCAACCCCTCTTTTGAAAGGGGGATGCTAATGAGCCACTTTGGCAGATGCTCATGAGGCCCTGCCATGCATATGCAGCGCCTCATTAGCATAATGGCAGACGTGCACATTTCGAAAGTGCCACTTTAGAAACGTGCATCGCCGGTGTAGACGGGGGGCGGTGTCTTTCTAAAGGACCCCCTGGATTTCGAAATCACCCTTTTAACATAAGAACATAAGAATGGCCATACTGGGTCAGACCAAAGGTCCATCTAGCCCGGTATCCTGTCTCCCGAGAGTAGCCAATGCCTGGTGTCCCAGAGGAGGTGAACCGAAGACAATGATCAAGTGATTTGTCTCCTGCCATCCATCTCCTGCTGTCCAAAAAAGGCTAGTCGCCATACCTTACCCCTTCCTAACAGCCATCTATGGACCTAACTTCCAAATATTTATCGAGCTCATTTTTAAACTCTGTTAGAGTCCTGGCCTTCACAATGTCCTCTGGCAAGGAGTTCCACAGGTTGACTGTGCGCTGCGTGAAGAAAAACTTTCTTTTATTAGTTTTGAACCTGCTACCCATTAATCTCGTTTGGTGTCCTCTAGTTCTTATATTATGGGAACAGTAAATAACTTTTCTGTATTCACTTTCTCCACACCATTCATGATTTTATGTACCTCTATCATATCAAAACATCTGCCCTCACCCCAATAAAACTACCAGCCAGCAGAGTCCCTGGGCCGTCACATGTCTGCCCTCACCCCGGTAAAACTATCAGAGTCCCTGGGCCGTCACACGTCTGTCCTCACCCCAATAAATCTACGAGAGTCCCTGGGCTGTCACACGTCTGCCTTCACCCAAATAAAACTACCAGAGTCCTTGGGACGTCACACATCTGCCCTCACCCCGGTAAAACTACCAGAGTCCTTGGGACGTCACACATCTGCCCTCACCCCGATAAAACTACTAGAGTCCCTGGGCTGTCACATGTCTGCCCTCACCCTGGTAAAACTACCAGAGTCCCTGGGCCGTCACACGTCTGTCCTCACCCCAGTAAATCTACCAGAGTCCCTGGGCCGTCACAAGTCTGTCCTCACCCCCGGTAAAACTACCAGAGTCCCTGGGCCATCACATGTCTGCCCTCATCCCAATAAATCTACCAGAGTCCCTGGGCCGTCACATGTCTGCCCTCATCCCAATAAATCTACCAGAGTACCTGGGCCGTCACACATCTGCCCTCACACCAATAAAACAACCAGAGTCCCTGGGCCCTCACCTCGGTAAAACTACTAGAGTCCCTGGGCCGTCACATGTCTGCCCTCACCCCAATAAATCTACCAGAGTCCCTGGGCCATCACATGTCTGCCCTCATCCCAATAAATCTACCAGAATCCCTGGGACGTCACACGTCTGCCCTCACCCCCGGTAAAACTACCAGAGTCCCTGGGCCATCACATGTCTGCCCTCACCCAAATAAATCTACCAGAGCCCCTGGGCCGTCACACGTCTGTCCTCACCCCGTAAAACTACCAGAGTCCCTGGGCCATCACACGTCTGTCCTCACCTGGTAAAACTACCAGAGTCCCTGGGCGATCACACGTCTGTCCTCACCTGGTAAAACTACCAGAGTCCCTGGGCTGTCACACGTCTGTCCTCACCCCGTAAAACTACCAGAGTCCCTGGGCTGTCACACGTCTACCCTCACCCCCCCAGTAAAACTACCAGAGTCCCTGGGCCGTCACACGTCTGTCCTCACCTGGTAAAACTACCAGAGTCTCTGGGCCATCACACGTCTGCCCTCACCCCAATAAAACTAACATCCACCAGAGTCTCTGGGATGTCACGCGTCTGTCCTAACCCTGTTAAAACTACCAGTCAGCAGTAACCTGCGCAGCCCAGGCCTCCTCTGCGTAATCCATGCTTCTCTCCACCTAAACCAGGCCTTGGTCCACATAACCCTTGGCACATAACCCTGGCCTTCTCCATGGGGAAGGGAGGGATAGCTCAGCAGTTTGAGCGTTGGCATGCTAAATCCTGGATTGTGAGCTTAATCCTTGGGGAAGCCATTTACAGGTCTGGGGCAAATAGATTGAAAAAAAAAATCTGTCAGGGATAGTGCTTGTTCCTGCCATGTGGGCAGGGGACCGGACTCAATGACCTCCCGAGGTCCCTTCCAGTTCTGTGAGATACGTGTCTCCCTCTGTATGTATAACGCTGGCCCCTCTCCACCTAACCTTGACTTCTCCCCGTGTAATCCTGGCCTCCTCCGTTCATGCACAATGAAGATCTTCCCAACAGCTCCATCTGTCTGCACCACCATTTATGGCTAACATAATAGTAACCAGGCTCCTTACCATTTCGCTCAGGCTAAGAATTCTTCTTGCCTTTTCCACTTTTCAGTTCTGCTCTTTTCGGTCTTGCAGCTTTGAGACTGAGATGTGCACACACTTATCATCACTCTTTGGCATTATTTGAATCTGGTTTATTCCATTTGATATGGCTTGGCTCCCATGAGTGAAAGTGGAGCGATTAAATGATTTCTTTGCTTCAGTCTTCACGGCTGAGGATGTTACAGAGGTTCCTAAATCTGAGCCAGCCTTTTAGGTGACAAATCTGAGGAACTCACTCAGATTGAAGTGACATTAGAGGAGGTTTTGGAGTTAATTGCTAAGCTGAATAGTAACAAGTCTCCAGGACCAGACGGCATTCACCCAAGGGTTCTGAAAGAACTCAAATGTGAAATTGCGGAGTTATTAACAGTGGTTTGTAACCTATCCTTTAAATCCACTTTGGTACCAAATGACTGGAAGATGGCCAATATAACACCAATATTTAAAAAAGGCTCTAGAGGAGACCCTGGCAATTATAGACCGATAAGTCTAACATCAGTACCAGGCAAATTAGTAGAAACAATAGTAAAGAATAAAATTGCAAGGCATGTAGAAGAGCACGAATTGTTGGGCAAAAGTCAGCATGGTTTCTGCACAGGGAAGTCGCGTCTAACTAATCTATTAGAATTCTTTGAAGGGGTTAATAAACATGCGGACAAGGGGCACCCAGTGGACATAATATACCTAGATTTCCAGAAAGCTTTTGACATGGTCCCACACCAAAGGCTTTTATGTAAATTAGGTGGTCATGGGATAGGAGGAAAGATCCTTTCATGGATCGGGAATTGGTTAAAAGACAGAAAACAAAGGGTGGGAATAAATGGTAAATTTTCACAATGGAGGAGGGTAACTAGTGGTGTTCCCCAGGGGTCAGTCCTGGGACCGATCCTGTTCAACTTGTTCATCAATGATCTAGAAAATGAGGTAAGCAGTGAGGTGGCAAAGTTTGCAGATGACACCAAGTTGTTCAGGACAGTCAAAACCAAAAGGAATTGTGAAGAACTACAAAAAGATCTCAGCAAACTGAGTGATTGGGCAGCAAAATGGCAAATGAAATTTAATGTGGGTAAGTGTAAGGTAATGCATGTTGGAAAAAATAACCCAAATTACACATACTACATGATGGGGTCAAATTTAGCTACGACAGATCAGGAAAGGGATCTTTGAGTTATAGTGGATAGTTCTCTGAAGACATCCACGCAGTGTGCAGCGGCAGTTAGTAAGGCAAATAGGATGTTAGGAATGATTAAAAAAGGGATCGATAATAAGACAAAAGATATCATACTTCCCCTATATAAAACTATGGTACGCCCACATCTTGAGTACTGCGTGCAGATGTGGTCTCCTCACCTCAAAAAAGATATATTGGCATTAGAAAAGGTTCAGAAAAGGGCGACTAAGATGATTAGGGGCTTGGAACGGGTCCCATATGGGGAGAGGCTAGAGAGACTGGGACTTTTCAGTTTGGAAAAGAGGCGATTGAGGGGCGATATGATAGAGGTATATAAAATCATGAATGGTGTGGAAAAAGTAAATATAGAAAAATTATTTACCTTTTCCCATAATACAAGAACTAGGGGACACCAAATGAAATTGATGGGTAGTAGGTTCAAAACTAATATAAGGAAATTTTTCTTCACACAGCGCACAGTCGACCTGTGGAACTCCTTGCCCGAGGAGGCTGTGAAGGCCAGGACTCTATTAGGGTTTAAAAAAGAGCTTGATAAATTTTTGCAGGTTAGGTCCATAAATGGCTATTAGCCAGGGATAAAGTATGGTGCCCTAGCCTTCAGAACAAGGGCAGGAGATGGATGGCAGGAGATAAATCACTTGATCATTGTCTTCTGTTCTCCTTCTCTGGGGCACCTGGCATTGGCCACCGTCGGCAGATGGGATGCTGGGCTGGATGGACCTTTGGTCTGACCCAGTATGGCCATTCTTATGTTTTTATGTTCTTACAGTCTTAGCCCTGGGAGTGATGTACAGCTCACCTCACGGTGGGTTATCTAAAATATTAACGAATGATTCACACTCGTCCATTCATAATTTTTAAATCACTCCTCTTCCAATGTGTTTGAAAAGCAGAGCTGTGTTATTCACTGTGCTGCCAACTGATAGTGAGTTCTATGATTCCATGTGGAGGGGTCGGCTTGACAGAATTACACTTGCCAATGCCTTTTCACATTAGTCCAGAACCACCGCGACTTGTCCCCCCCTCGCCCCAACACCTGCATGGCAACAG
This sequence comes from Carettochelys insculpta, assembly GCF_033958435.1. Lineage (NCBI taxonomy): Eukaryota > Metazoa > Chordata > Testudines > Carettochelyidae > Carettochelys > Carettochelys insculpta. The sequence goes on from NC_134140.1 coordinate 138,405,074, forward strand.
AGAAACTAGGAACGCTGATGTCTTTGCTGCAATAAGGTGAAAATGGGATGGAAATCATCCATAATACTTATCAGAAGGTTGGAAAATAACAGATGGAAGTTGTGATTACAGAAAGACAGTGCCAAGCCATCTGCTGGGACTCCTGTTCGTTGTCATTCGCCCTTCTCCATGAAAGGATTTGTATCTGGTGAAATCCGCGTAAAATTGGATTTCTGCCAGACGGCCAATCACTCCCTTCTGCCATAAGTCTTAAGGCCTGAAGCACACTGCAGCCTCCTTCTTTGTGGAGACAAGGCTGTTTCCTGGGCACTGCACCTAGGGTTGGCTGATGGTCATACCTTTCCAGGCACTCACATCAGGTTCCAGCTACACAAAAGCCCAGTCCATTTTCTTCACCTTTTTCTGTTTTTATTTGCACATTCTTGTCCATAAGTTAAGGAAATATGGATTGGATCCTTGGACTATAAGATAGAGAGAAAGCTGGCTTGATGATCAGGCCCAACAGGTAGTGATCAGTGGCTCAATATCTGGATGGCGGTCTGTTTCAAGCAGAGTGCCTCAAGGCTCGGTTCTGGGGCTGGTGTTATTCAACATCTTTACTAATGACCTGGATGAAGGACTGGATTGCACCCTCAGCAAGTTTGCGGATGACACAAAACTAGGGGGAGAGGTTGATACGTTGGAGGGTAGAGAGAGAATCCAGAGTCAGCTGGATAAATTGGAGGACTGGGCCAAAATAAATCTGATGAGGTTCAATAAGGAGAAGTGTAGAGTCCTGCACCTGGGGCGGAAGAATCCCAACCATTGTTACAGGCTGGGGACCGACTGGCTCAGCAGCAGTACAATGGAAAGGGACCAAGGGGTTATGGTGGATGAAAGGCTGGATATGAGTAAACAGTGTGCCCTTGTAGCCAAGAAGGCTAACGACATACTAGGGTGTATTAGGAGCAGCATTTTGAGCAGATCTAGAGAAGTAGTTATTCCTCTTTATTCAGCACTGGTGAGGCCACATCTGGAATATTGTGTCCAGTTTTGGGCCCCCCCAGTATAAAAAGGATGTGGATGTGCTGAAGCAGATTCAGTGGAGGGCAACAAAAATGATTAAGGGGCTGGAGCACAAGACCTATGAGGATAGGCTGAGGGATTTCGGCTTGTTTAGTTTACAGAAGAGAAGACTTAGAGGTGATTTAATAGCAGCCTTCAGCTTCCTGAAGGGGAGCTCTGAAGAGGAGGGTGAGAAACTGTTCTCAGTGGTGTCAGATGGCAGAACAAGGAGCAATGATCAGATGTTGAAGAGAGGGAGGTGTAGGTTAGATATTAGGAAAAACTACTTTGCCAGGAGGGTGGTGAAGCACTGGAATGTGTTGCCTAGAGAGGTGGTGGATTCTCCATCCCTTGAGGTTTTTAAGCCCCGGCTGGACAAGGTCCTGGCTGGGATGACTTAGTGGGGGTTGATCCTGCTTTGGGCAGGGGCTGGACTAGACGACCTCCTGAGGTCCCTTCCAGTCCTGAGATTCTGTGATTCAGTTTAACAGGCTCCCAGCATGGGCCATTTTCTGGCTCTCTTCTGAGAAGCCAGCACAGATGGGAGGGACTTCCCTCCTCTGGAGAGAAGCTGAGGTCTTGTTTATGCTATAGGGGCGATCAAGCGTCCCAGGGTCAACCTTCCGGAGTTCAGTTTCACGTGTCTGGTAGAGACACGCAAAATTGAGCTAGTTGGGATTGACGGGAGACACTCTCCCATCAACTTCCGTCACTGAGGACAGCCCAATAAGTTGATTGCAAATAAGTCAATGCTAGCTGCACAACACTCACAGCTAGACCTTCATATCTGCAGTTGACTTACCTGCCAAGTATAGACCGAGCCGGAGTGAATTACCCAGGACCAAAGCATAATTTGTAATGAACCAAGTGCCAGGGTTCAAGCAATTTTCTGCATTCTTAACTGACACAGCAAGTAAAGGGGTCCTGGGACTATGAACTGCCAAGCCCCAAGGTGCTGCGGCCCCACCCTGTCAAGTCCTGTCGCAAATTAAGCTCTGCAATTACTGCAAGGGCAGGAAAGGTTGGACATTAGGAAAAGGTCTGTAGCTGTCAAGGTGGTTGAACACAGAAACGCATTGCCTAGGGAGGGATGTTTTCATCCGAACTCAGAAACTAGGAATTCCCATCTTGGGCAGCATTGTCTAGTGCTGCTGTACTTGGAGGCTGTCACCTGCAGGCCCCCAGGGTTAAAGTGATGAGCAAAAACGTGTGGCTAGAGATTGGGGGCAAATCTAGCAAGGTTTGGTTAATGTGTAGCAGCCGGGGGACGTTGTCAGGCAGCGTTAACTAGGCATGTGCAATCCAGGGCATATGTCAAGGTGCCGTGGCTACTCCATAAATATAGTGGCAAGGTGCTGATTACTTGGCACCACCACCATGGCTCTGGTTGGCAAAGGCCACAGAATTATTGACACTGCACCCAACTCCCAGTGTTTACAGCTCAGATCTTTACCTCTCTTTGGGCTTCGGAGGTTTGGTGCGGAGCAATGCTTTCCATCCCTTCATGGCATCAGTAGATTGAAGATATTGGTTAATTACCATTTACAGATGCCCGAGTGAAAGTAACTTACGACTTCCTCCTGACAGAGTTCTTCCCATTCCCTGCCACTCTGCTGTTTGTTTGCGCCTGATTATTCTCCCCCTTTGCAGATTTTACAGCCCTACGCTGGCATTCAGTTCAGAGGGTTGAGAGGACACCTCCGCATTGCCCACTATGCAATACTTAATATTGCATTGTAAGCAGCCAGCTAGCTGCACATTTCTTATCTGACACGGAAGCTGTTTTTCATCTTTGCTAGTGACCAGTCACTAGACAAAGACCTTGTAATGTTTGGGGTATTTACAGAATTCCACACACAACATCCCGCTGTGTGTTTTGTAAGGATATTGATGATGCAGCTTTTATTTAAGACCTCACGTAATATGCTTTGGTGAACTAGAATGTACAGATCAGAATCTGGAATTGCCTGTAACCCCTCCGTGCCCTCAGCCAGCTGGCAGTGAGAGATTCCCAGGTGACAGATGTTAGACGTGAATGGACCGAGCTATAAAAAGCAATTTTTGTCTGTTTGTCTCTGACTCTTGTTCCAGTAGTCATAAGAACCTAATTTACCATTGTCCTGCTCCAGCCCAAGCATGCTAAGAGTGGTGGAGACTAACAAGTGTCTGATACCAGTGCAAATGTAATGCCCTATCCCATTCCCTTTGAAGACAATGAGAATTCCTGCCACTGACTCCACTGGGAGCAGGAGCTGGTTCTAGGGCAGCAAATATTTCTGATTGCTGCTGGTAAAATAGAGGGTTGATTTTTGTGAACATTTGAAATGGAGCCTCATGCTCTCCCTGTTCCCAGTGTCCTTACACAGTTCATTTGCTGCACCAGAGAACATCTTTGCAGATCTTCAAAAGGAGATCCTTTTATTTCAATATGCCAGTGTAAATGGCTCTCTTGAGGCGGAATGATCAGCTGGACCAAATGATGAAGAGAATTTTAAATGGTAAAATTTATCTTCTGTGACATACGGTCCTCCTTTCCTTCACACAGCTCTTCTATATATGCTTCCACAAGACAGTGGGTTTTATCTCCAGAAATATGCTTATGTTAGTAGGTGTCTGCTGCAGTAGAGCTATGTCAGAACTCAGCAATAAAAAACACACTACCCTCTCCCCTCATTGTCTCCATTTAGTCCTTTTATTATTGTAATAAACCTTTTTCTGTGCAACGTCTTCACAGTCCACTGATGTAATTCATCAATTCATCTTTGTGATGCACACTGGAGAAATGTATCTCACGTGCCCAGGGTAAATCCTTCACTTCATTTACAGCAGCTTAAGTTTTGTTTTTGCAAAATAAACGTATCAAAAACAAGCAACCAGACAAAAATCTCCTTGCAGAAGGGACAATGTGACAAGGAATAATTGCTTTTTTAAAATCAGGAAGCAAAAGAGAAAATTTCAGATGCTCTAAGTGATACAGTGATTGCGTGGGAAATATGGTTAGAAGAGATTAACTGGTTAGAGCAAATGTATTGTTCTCAACAGACCAAACAGTTCTGTTCTTTCCTTTAGACAGGTTAAACGTCTGTTAAATACACCTTGTAGCCTGTGTTATTGATTACATGCAGTGATGAGAATTCAGATGTAGATTTCTTTTCAACAATTAATCTCTAGCCAGCCCTTTGACGGTAACTGGGAAACATTCCTCTGTGTCCAGACACACACTCCTGTCCTGTGTTACATTGAAGTTGCACCTTTCAAAGAGGCCTAAATCAATGGGCGATGGGCACCTACACCTCTGCTGGGCCTGTCTTTGAAGTTTGATTTTCTGTTGTGTTGACTCAGGCTGCACCTACAAGACGAGATAAATTTGAATTTAAGGCAGTTCACTCCATGTTACCACATGACTCTCTCCACCGTAAATACCATTAGCTCAATTTCGGGAGCATGAATACTGATATTACAATACCGTCAGTACCTGACGGGTGTAGCGTCAAGCTTGAATTTCAATGTTCGATTAAAGGCCAGTGTGGAAGCACCACATCTTAAAATCAAATTTATTAGCCTCCAGAGGCGTCCCGTATGTAACCCCAATGCCCCTCAGTGTTCTGCTCTGGCCGCTGCTCTCCAGGTGCACAGGAATTAGGTAACAGGAAGACTGGGAATTTCAAATAGGGACCAGGAAGCCTGTGGCCGTGGGCTCATGTTTGTCTGAGAATGTCTTTGTTTCTTAGCTATTAGTGCTGTGAGCGCATCTACCCATTACAAAAAGCCCCTGCATGGAGTTTGTGGTTCTGTCTGTACACTTGATATTTTTTTGGTGCTGTCTGGTGCCAGCCGCTGCCCTGCTGCAACATGTGGCAGCAAAGCTGTTGTGGGGGTCGTGATCGCATAAGTGGCTGAGAAACTTCTCAGCTGTTTACATTTGTGCATGAGCCCCGCTTCCTCCCCGGCAGGCGTCATGCAGTTGGGGTCTTTCCTGTGCTCAGCCACAACACGTGGGTAGCCCCCGACCCAACAAAAGGACGTGCCTGCCCTTCAGTGCTGACTGTGCTGCCAGGCAGCACCACGTCCTGGCTTGTGCACAGTTAGGGCACCAAGGGCGGGAAAGAATTTCAGGGGCTTGCTGCTGCCGGGGGGAAGTCTGTCCCTGGTGGCTAAGATGTTTGGGTGGAACTACTTCAGCTGGCCCCCTCAGAAAGTATTTGGGGCCTTTCTGCCGCGGGGAGGGGGAAGTCTCCCCCCCAGTGGCTAAGATATTTGAGGGGGACTACTTCAACTCGTCCCAGACTGAAACCCCCCATGGCCCTAGCAATGAACCCGTGGGGCTTGCTGCTGCCACTGGGGGCAAGTCTCCCCTGGCAGCTAAATATTCAGGTTGACTACTTCAACTTCAACATTTCAGCTGGCTCTGCAGCTGCAGACCGCAGCTCCCCCCGTCCCCACCAAAAATATGTCTGGGGGCTTGCTGCCCACTGCAGACACCTGCTGCTTTGATATTTCTGTTATATCTTTCCTAACATTTCCTGCCTGTCTTCATGCTTTGACTCCCCAGAAACACAGGGGAGGGCCAGTCAAGATTCCTGTTTCTGTTATAAGTTCAGTGTATGAGGTTCCACTGCCATCCCCGGTGTTGGCAATGTCTGTGTAGTGAAGAGGGAAGACAAAGATCTTTTTTCCTAGACTATTCTATTCTCTTTCTTCTAACTTTGCACCCCTTCAAGCAGGGACGAGTGGGTGGAGGGCCAGTTGAGAATACAGTTTGTCCCTGTGTAATTTGCAGGGATCGGATGCAATCATGGGTGAGGGGACAGTCAGTGGATGGCCAATTGAGAATTCAGTTACAGAAGAAAGAGATTTCTGTTAACTTTTTTGCCGTCTCTGTGGATGCCCTACTTTTCCTTCCTTCTGATGGGAAAAATTGACGTTTGCTTAACACAGGAGGGGAGTGAGGCAAATGCAGTGTGGGAAGATGATGTCAAAGACCAGTGAGCATACACAGATTGCTACGGGAATGGGGGAACTGTGGGATAGGTTCCCACAATGCACTATTGCAACAGTCGATGTTTGCCAATTGAGTGTGGCAGCAATAAGTCAACTTTGTGAGGAGCACATTGGGAGGTGAAGTTAGTTGAAACTGAATTTATAAATTCCAGAGTTACAAAATCGGTATTAATAAATTGGATTTTATCTCATAGTGTAGACACAGCCTCAGCTGAAAAGAAGTGTTTCCTCTGTGATTACAACAAGCAGTCAGTCTAGGCTAGGGGTTACCACATTAACTCTGCATCTGACAGATATTATATAAAATATCTCTATATATTTGCAGCACCTCCCCCCATCCACACCTGGCCAGGCAAGGCTGTTTTATCCATTGTACAGAGGGGAAAGTTAAGCTGAGAGGCGCTAAGGTGCAGATCCTCTCACAGGTACCTAAATTGCATTGATTTCAGAGCTAGAAGCCTGTTCACAGCTGACTTGAACCCAAACCTCTTGACTCTGTGAGTCTTTGACTGGAGTGCTTAGCATCACACTCTCTCTGGACAACCACTTGCATCCGGACAGGCAGTTCTGGCTGGAAGACAGCTACACTTAACGGGACAGTTCCTTGGCTCAGAACTCAGAAAGCACAGGGACCGTGTGAAATAGGTGGAAGTTAATACCACTCTAGGGACAGTTATCCTGCTTGTAAACAGCAAGAAGTCCTATGCCACCTTATAGACTAACAGATATTTTGGAGCATGAGCTTTTGTGGGCAAAGACCCACTTCATCAGATGCACCTGTTGGTCTTGAAGATACAGACTAACATGGCTACCTCTCTAATACTTATCCCGATGGTAACAGAGAGGAAGCCGGGCTAGCCTATACACTATCAAACCAAAAAGCAGTCCAGTAGCACTTTAAAGACTAAGAAAATAATTTATTGGGTGATGAGCTTGCGTGGGACAGACCCACTTCTTCAGACCGTAGCCAGACCAGAACAGACTCCATATTTAAGGCACAGAGAACCAAAAACAGTAATCAAGGATTTTTCTGATTTGTCCTCCTTGCTTACTGTTTTTGGTTCTCTGTGCCTTAAATATGGAGTCTGTTCTGGTCTGGCTATGGTCTGAAGAAGTGGGTCTGTCCCACGCAAGCTCATCACTTAATAAATTATTTTGCCTGTCTTTGAAGTGCTACTGGACTGCTCTATTGTTTTTATCCTGATTGTGTTTGTGTTACAAGCAGTGGGGTGGGGGTGAGGGCAGGGGCGGTGTGATCTGTCAGTGGACTGCCTTGTGCCCTTGGAAGAGATGAGCGTCCCAGCCACACAGAGCTCTTCCTCACGTCACACTGATTTTCAGCTGCTGCACTCCTGAGCAGTCTCCCTTTCAAAGGGAAGTGGCCTCAGGATGCGCACCCTGCCCTGCCCCAGTGCCACAGGCACCAGGCTGCTGCTGGCAGAGCATGGCTGTCAGACTCTGTGAGGCTTCCAGAGGGAGTCCCTGTTGTGAGCAGAGAGAGACCCTCGCTATGACACAGGACGGACTTCTCCAGGGGAGGAGAAAAGCCCATTCTTTACAACACTGCTGGAATCATTGTCAGACAAATACAAAGAAATTTGCATATGGTGTGGTGCATGGGTGCAATCTCCAGACTGTGGATTAATTAAAGATTTCCTTGGCCTGCCTATAATCTACCTGCAAGCCATTTCCTAGGTCTTCAGCTGCAGAGTGCTGCGACTACACTCCCTAACAGCACCTAACGCCTGCGCCTCTAACAACCAAGCCAGCACACAGCTCGTTTATTTTATGTGGGCTTCAGCTCAGGCAGGTACAGCGGGTCACTGGCTGGGTACTGTAGGGAAACTGCAGCTCTGTGGGAGGAATCCAGAAGTGCAATGACCCCGAAGGTGCTGTGGGTTTACATGGATCACTTCTGTATCTGAGGTGCTTATGAATGGCCGTTGTAATACAGCCCTGCCTTGTGCTCACTAACGATAATCCCTGTGCTCCAGGGAGCGAGGGAGAGGGCACCCTCCCCCACACAGCTCCTCTGCTCCAGCTAGTTGTATTGCTGCTTACCAGTGCACCCCATGGCACGCTTCTACCCCCCAGAATCTGACACTCCTCTGTGCACATGGGAACATGTTCTGGGTCGGCTGTGATTAACCCATGGACGGTACAACCAGCAATTTTCTGTTCATCTCTGTGCACTGCAGAGTCAGTGACACATGCAGGGAGGCTGCTGCCCTGCCTGGCCTCCTCAACTGCTTCTAACAACCCCTCTTCTTGTCCTGCATCTCTGGGCTTTCCAAAGACTGTTTTCAATCTGCTGCCTGTTAACTGAACTGAGCGATCCCGACTTCTGAGGCTGGGTGAGGGGCAGGTAACATGTCGCCTTCTCTGCACCAGGCCTGGCTTTCGATACTCCAGCACATCCCCCCTTGCGTTCTCTTTTCCAAGCTGACAAATCCCGGTCTTTTTAATCTCCCCTCATGCAAAACCTGTTCCACCCACCATCATTCTTGTAGCCCTTCCCAGTACCTTTCCCAGTTCCAATAGATTTTTCCAAGATGGGGAGCCCAGAACTGCACACACTAATCGAGCCGTGGGCGTGCCAGTGATTTCTGCGGAGGCAATATGATGTTTTCTCTCCTATCAGCTCTCTCTTTCCTACTGGTTCCCACCAGTCTCTTTGCCCTGTGCCTGTGGCTGCTGCACAGCGAGTGGATGTTTTCAGAGAACTAGCCACAGTGACTCCAAGCACTTTCTCTCTCTTTGGAGTGGTAACAGCTCACTCAGACCCTTTCCTGTGCTACACAGAGCTGGGACGATGTTGTCCAACGTGCGTTACTGTGTATTTATAAACACTGAGTTTCACCCACCATCCTGATGTCCACTCATTCACCCTGTTTTATGAGATCCCCCTGTAACTCTGCTCGGTCTCTTTCGACTGAGCTGTCTTTAGTCATGGCGTGCCGCCGACAGATTGGGTTGCTGCTCTGTTTCCCCCTTTTCCAAGCCTTTTATGAATATATTGCCTAGCCCTGGTCCCAGCGCACACCCCTGAGGACAGCACTGGTTACCTCTCCCCTGCCTGAGAACAGACTGTTCATTCCCACCCCTTCTTTCCTGCCTCTTAACCCTGTTACTGATGGCTGCAGGGCACAAGTTGCCCACGGTTACTGCCCCACTCCCCTCACAAACCAGTCAGGGATACCTCACACTGACGCCAGCACTGCGACCCTGCACCACCCAGCTAGCTACAGGCAGGGCATTCCCTGACCAGCAGCAGGGTGCAGACCCTTGCATTAGCCCCCGACCCTGACCTCCTAGCTGCTTTCCTCCCAGAAATCAGTCTGGCAGCTGTTTCTTCTTGCCAGGCAGGCACAGGGTGTTCAGCTAGCCCCAAACCCTTCCCCTGGGCTGGGGTTAGCGGCAAGAAGTGGATTAACCCTTTACTCAGCATCCTGGCACAAGGGCAGCAGGTTCACAGGAATTCTGATGGGACCAGTATCACCCAAGCCTGCACCTCTCCCTCCCTCCCTCCCTCCCTCCCTCAGGCTGGCCCCCACACCCACCTGCCTTGGGCTCGGGGAGGGAATCGGCGTGCTGGGTGCAGGCTCTGAGCTGAAACAAGGGATTGGGGGTTGGGGTGCAGGCTCTGGGAGGACGTTTGGGGAGGAACAGTGGGGGTGGGGCTCTGGGAGGGTTGGGTGCAGTGGGGTCAGGGTGCAGGCTATGGGAGAGTGTCTGGGGACAGGAGGAGGAGAAGGTGCAGGCTCTGGGAGGGCGTTTGGGGGAAGGAGGAGGAGGAGGTGCAGGCTCTGTTAGGGCGTCTGGGGGCAGGAGGAGGAGAAGGTGCAGGCTCTGGGAGGATGTTTGGGGGCAGGAGGAAGAGAAAGTGCAGGCTCTGTTAGGGCGTTTGGGGGCAGGAGGAGGAGAAGGTGCAGGCTCTGGGAGGGCATTTGGGGGCAGGAGGAGGAGAAGGTGCAGGCTCTGGGAGGATGTTTGGGGACAGGAGGAGGAGAAGGTGCAGGCTCTGGGAGGGCGTTTGGGGGAAGGAGGAGGAGGAGGTGCAGGCTCTGTTAGGGCGTCTGGGGGCAGGAGGAGGAGAAGGTGCAGGCTCTGGGAGGATGTTTGGGGGCAGGAGGAAGAGAAAGTGCAGGCTCTGTTAGGGCGTTTGGGGGCAGGAGGAGGAGAAGGTGCAGGCTCTGTTAGGGCATTTGGGGGCAGGAGGAGGAGAAGGAGCAGGCTCTGGGAGGGAGTTTGGGGGAAGGAGGAGGAGAAGGTGCAGGCTGTGGGAGGGCGTTTGGGGGCAGGAGGAGGAGAAGGTGCAGGCTCTGGGATGGCGTTTGGGGGTAGGAGGAGGAGAAGGTGCAGGCTCTGGGAGGGCGTCTGGGGGCAGGAGGAGGAGAAGGTGCAGGCTCTGGGAGGGCGTCTGGGGGCAGGAGGAGGAGAAGGTGCAGGCTCTGGGAGGGCGTTTGGGGGCAGGAGGAGGAGAAGGTGCAGGCTCTGGGAGGGCGTTTGGGGGCAGGAGGAGGAGAAGGGGCAGGCTCTGGGAGGGCGTTTGGGGGCAGGAGGAGGAGAAGGTGCAGGCTCTGGGAGAGCGTTTGGGGGCAGGAGGAGGAGAAGGTGCAGGCTCTGTTAGGGCGTTTGGGGGCAGGAGGAGGAGAAGGTGCAGGCTCTGTTAGGGCGTTTGGGGGCAGGAGGAGGAGAAGGTGCAGGCTCTGGGAGGGCATTTGGGGGCAGGAGGAGGAGAAGGTGCAGGTTCTGGGAGGGCGTCTGGGGGCAGGAGGAGGAGAAGGTGCAGACTCTGGGAGGGCGTTTGGGGGCAGGAGGAGGAGAAGGTGCAGGCTCTGTTAGGGCGTTTGGGGGCAGGAGGAGGGGAAGGTGCAGGCTCTGTTAGGGCATTTGGGGGCAGGAGGAGGAGAAGGTGCAGGCTCTGGGAGGGAGTTTGGGGGAAGGAGGAGGAGAAGGTGCAGGCTGTGGGAGGGCGTTTGGGGGCAGGAGGAGGAGAAGGTGCAGGCTCTGGGATGGCGTTTGGGGGTAGGAGGAGGAGAAGGTGCAGGCTCTGGGAGGGCGTCTGGGGGCAGGAGGAGGAGAAGGTGCAGGCTCTGGGAGGGCTTTTGGGGGCAGGAGGAGGAGAAGGTGCAGGCTCTGTTAGGGCGTTTGGGGGCAGGAGGAGGAGAAGGTGCAGGCTCTGGGAGGGCATTTGGGGGCAGGAGGAGGAGAAGGTGCAGGTTCTGGGAGGGCGTCTGGGGGCAGGAGGAGGAGAAGGTGCAGGCTCTGGGAGGGCGTCTGGGGGCAGGTGGAGGAGAAGGTGCAGGCTCTGGGAGGGCGTCTGGGGGCAGGAGGAGGAGAAGGTGCAGGCTCTGGGAGGGCGTTTGGGGGCAGGAGGAGGAGAAGGTGTAGGCTCTGGGAGGGCGTCTGGGGGCAGGAGGAGGAGAAGGTGCAGGCTCTCTTAAGGCGTTTTGGGGCAGGAGGAGGAGAAGGTGCAGGCTCTGTTAGGGCGTTTGGGGGCAGGAGGAGGAGAAGGTGCAGGCTCTGTTAGGGCGTTTGGGGGCAGGAGGAGGAGAAGGTGCAGGCTCTGGGAGGGCGTCTGGGGGCAGGAGGAGGAGAAGGTGCAGGCTCTGTTAGGGCATTTGGGGGCAGGAGGAGGAGAAGGTGCAGGCTCTGTTAGGGCGTTTGGGGTCAGGAGGAGGAGAAGGTGGAGGCTCTGGGAGGGCGTTTGGGGTCAGGAGGAGGAGAAGGGGCAGGCTCTGGGAGGGCGTTTGGGGGCAGGAGGAGGAGAAGGGGCAGGCTCTGGGAGGGCGTTTGGGGGCAGGAGGAGGAGAAGGTGCAGGCTCTGTTAGGGCGTTTGGGGGCAGGAGGAGGAGAAGGTGCAGGCTCTGTTAGGGCGTTTGGGGGCAGGAGGAAGAGAAGGTGCAGGCTGTGGGAGGGCGTTTGGGGGCAGGAGGAGGAGAAGGTGCAGGCTCTGGGAGAGCGTTTGGGGGCAGGAGGAGGAGAAGGTGCAGGCTCTGGGAGGGCGTTTGGGGGCAGGAGGAGGAGAAGGTGCAGGCTGTGGGAGGGCGTTTGGGGGCAGGAGGAGGAGAAGGTGCAGGCTCTGGGATGGCGTTTGGGGGTAGGAGGAGGAGAAGGTGCAGGCTCTGGGAGGGCGTCTGGGGGCAGGAGGAGGAGAAGGTGCAGGCTCTGGGAGGGCGTCTGGGGGCAGGAGGAGGAGAAGGTGCAGGCTCTGGGAGGGCGTTTGGGGGCAGGAGGAGGAGAAGGTGCAGGCTCTGGGAGGGCGTTTGGGGGCAGGAGGAGGAGAAGGGGCAGGCTCTGGGAGGGCGTTTGGGGGCAGGAGGAGGAGAAGGTGCAGGCTCTGGGAGAGCGTTTGGGGGCAGGAGGAGGAGAAGGTGCAGGCTCTGTTAGGGCGTTTGGGGGCAGGAGGAGGAGAAGGTGCAGGCTCTGTTAGGGCGTTTGGGGGCAGGAGGAGGAGAAGGTGCAGGCTCTGGGAGGGCATTTGGGGGCAGGAGGAGGAGAAGGTGCAGGTTCTGGGAGGGCGTCTGGGGGCAGGAGGAGGAGAAGGTGCAGACTCTGGGAGGGCGTTTGGGGGCAGGAGGAGGAGAAGGTGCAGGCTCTGTTAGGGCGTTTGGGGGCAGGAGGAGGGGAAGGTGCAGGCTCTGTTAGGGCATTTGGGGGCAGGAGGAGGAGAAGGTGCAGGCTCTGGGAGGGAGTTTGGGGGAAGGAGGAGGAGAAGGTGCAGGCTGTGGGAGGGCGTTTGGGGGCAGGAGGAGGAGAAGGTGCAGGCTCTGGGATGGCGTTTGGGGGTAGGAGGAGGAGAAGGTGCAGGCTCTGGGAGGGCGTCTGGGGGCAGGAGGAGGAGAAGGTGCAGGCTCTGGGAGGGCTTTTGGGGGCAGGAGGAGGAGAAGGTGCAGGCTCTGTTAGGGCGTTTGGGGGCAGGAGGAGGAGAAGGTGCAGGCTCTGGGAGGGCATTTGGGGGCAGGAGGAGGAGAAGGTGCAGGTTCTGGGAGGGCGTCTGGGGGCAGGAGGAGGAGAAGGTGCAGGCTCTGGGAGGGCGTCTGGGGGCAGGTGGAGGAGAAGGTGCAGGCTCTGGGAGGGCGTCTGGGGGCAGGAGGAGGAGAAGGTGCAGGCTCTGGGAGGGCGTTTGGGGGCAGGAGGAGGAGAAGGTGTAGGCTCTGGGAGGGCGTCTGGGGGCAGGAGGAGGAGAAGGTGCAGGCTCTCTTAAGGCGTTTTGGGGCAGGAGGAGGAGAAGGTGCAGGCTCTGTTAGGGCGTTTGGGGGCAGGAGGAGGAGAAGGTGCAGGCTCTGTTAGGGCGTTTGGGGGCAGGAGGAGGAGAAGGTGCAGGCTCTGGGAGGGCGTCTGGGGGCAGGAGGAGGAGAAGGTGCAGGCTCTGTTAGGGCATTTGGGGGCAGGAGGAGGAGAAGGTGCAGGCTCTGTTAGGGCGTTTGGGGTCAGGAGGAGGAGAAGGTGGAGGCTCTGGGAGGGCGTTTGGGGTCAGGAGGAGGAGAAGGGGCAGGCTCTGGGAGGGCGTTTGGGGGCAGGAGGAGGAGAAGGGGCAGGCTCTGGGAGGGCGTTTGGGGGCAGGAGGAGGAGAAGGTGCAGGCTCTGTTAGGGCGTTTGGGGGCAGGAGGAGGAGAAGGTGCAGGCTCTGTTAGGGCGTTTGGGGGCAGGAGGAAGAGAAGGTGCAGGCTGTGGGAGGGCGTTTGGGGGCAGGAGGAGGAGAAGGTGCAGGCTCTGGGAGAGCGTTTGGGGGCAGGAGGAGGAGAAGGTGCAGGCTCTGGGAGGGCGTTTGGGGGCAGGAGGAGGAGAAGGTGCAGGCTCTGGGAGGGCGTTTGGGGGCAGGAGGAGGAGAAGGTGCAGGCTCTGGGAGGGCATTTGGGGGCAGGAGGAGGAGAAGGTGCAGGTTCTGGGAGGGCGTCTGGGGGCAGGAGGAGGAGAAGGTGCAGACTCTGGGAGGGCGTTTGGGGGCAGGAGGAGGAGAAGGTGCAGGCTGTGGGAGGGCGTTTGGGGGCAGGAGGAGGAGAAGGTGAAGGCTCTGGGAGGACATTTGGGGGCAGGAGGAGGAGAAGGTGCAGGCTCTGGGAGGGCGTTTGGGGGCAGGAGGAGGAGAAGGTGCAGGCTCTGGGAGGGCGTTTGGGGTCAGGAGGAGGAGAAGGTGCAGGCTCTGGGAGGGCGTTTGGGGGCAGGAGGAGGAGAAGGTGCAGGCTCTGGGAGGGTGTCTGATGACAGGAGGAAGAGAAGGTGCAGGCTCTGGGAGGATGTTTGGGGGCAGGAGGAAGAGAAGGTGCAGGCTCTGTTAGGGCATTTGGGGGCAGGAGGAGGAGAAGGTGCAGGCTCTGGGAGGGCGTTTGGGGGTAGGAGGAGGAGAAGGTGCAGGCTCTGGGAGGGCGTCTGGGGGCAGAAGGAGGAGAAGGTGCAGGCTCTGGGAGGGCGTCTGGGGGCAGGAGGAGGAGAAGGTGCAGGCTCTGGGAGGGCGTCTGGGGGCAGGAGGAGGAGAAGGTGCAGGCTCTGGGAGGGCGTCTGGGGGCAGGAGGAGGAGAAGGTGCAGGCTCTGTTAGGGCGTTTTGGGGCAGGAGGAGGAGAAGGTGCAGGCTCTGGGAGGATGTTTGGGGGCAGGAGGAAGAGAAGGTGCAGGCTCTGTTAGGGTGTTTGGGGGCAGGAGGAGGAGAAGGTGCAGGCTCTGGGAGGGCGTTTGGGGGCAGGAGGAGGAGAAGGTGCAGGCTCTCTTAGGGCATTTGGGGGCAGGAGGAGGAGAAGGAGCAGGCTCTGGGAGGGAGTTTGGGGGTAGGAGGAGGAGAAGGGGCAGGCTGCGGGAGGGCGTTTGGGGGCAGGAGGAGGAGAAAGTGTAGGCTCTGGGAGGGCGTTTGCGGGCAGGAGGAGGAGAAGGTGCAGGCTCTGTTAGGGCGTTTGGGGTCAGGAGGAGGAGAAGGTGCAGGCTGTGTTAGGGCGTCTGGGGGCAGGAGGAGGAGAAGGTGCAGGCTCTGGGAGGGCGTCTGGGGGCAGGAGGAGGAGAAGGTGCAGGCTCTGTTAGGGCGTTTTGGGGCAGGAGGAGGAGAAGGTGCAGGCTGTGGGAGGGCGTTTGGGGGCAGGAGGAGGAGAAGGTGCAGGCTCTGTTAGGGCGTTTGGGGGCAGGAGGAGGAGAAGGTGCAGGCTCTGGGAGGGCGTCTGGGGGCAGGAGGAGGAGAAGGTGCAGGCTCTGTTAGGGCGTTTTGGGGCAGGAGGAGGAGAAGGTGCAGGCTGTGGGAGGGCGTTTTGGGGCAGGAGGAGGAGAAGGTGCAGGCTCTGAGAGGGCGTTTGGGGGCAGGAGGAGGAGAAGGTGCAGGCTCTGGGAGGGCGTTTGTGGGCAGGAGGAGGAGAAGGTGCAGGCTCTGGGAGGGCGTCTGGGGGCAGGAGGAGGAGAAGGTGCATGCTCTGGGAGGGCGTTTGGGGTCAGGAGGAGGAGAAGGTGCAGGCTCTGGGAGGGCGTTTGGGGGCAGGAGGAGGAGAAGGTGCAGGCTCTGGGAGGGTGTCTGATGACAGGAGGAAGAGAAGGTGCAGGCTCTGGGAGGATGTTTGGGGGCAGGAGGAAGAGAAGGTGCAGGCTCTGTTAGGGCGTTTGGGGGCAGGAGGAGGAGAAGGTGCAGGCTCTGGGAGGGCGTTTGGGGGTAGGAGGAGGAGAAGGTGCAGGCTCTGGGAGGGCGTCTGGGGGCAGAAGGAGGAGAAGGGGCAGGCTCTGGGAGGGCGTCTGGGGGCAGGAGGAGGAGAAGGTGCAGGCTCTGGGAGGGCGTCTGGGGGCAGGAGGAGGAGAAGGTGCAGGCTCTGGGAGGGCGTCTCGGGGCAGGAGGAGGAGAAGGTGCAGGCTCTGTTAGGGCGTTTTGGGGCAGGAGGAGGAGAAGGTGCAGGCTCTGGGAGGATGTTTGGGGGCAGGAGGAAGAGAAGGTGCAGGCTCTGTTAGGGTGTTTGGGGGCAGGAGGAGGAGAAGGTGCAGGCTCTGGGAGGGCGTTTGGGGGCAGGAGGAGGAGAAGGTGCAGGCTCTGGGAGGGCGTTTGTGGGCAGGAGGAGGAGAAGGTGCAGGCTCTGGGAGGGCGTCTGGGGGCAGGAGGAGGAGAAGGTGCATGCTCTGGGAGGGCGTTTGGGGTCAGGAGGAGGAGAAGGTGCAGGCTCTGGGAGGGCGTTTGGGGGCAGGAGGAGGAGAAGGTGCAGGCTCTGGGAGGGTGTCTGATGACAGGAGGAAGAGAAGGTGCAGGCTCTGGGAGGATGTTTGGGGGCAGGAGGAAGAGAAGGTGCAGGCTCTGTTAGGGCGTTTGGGGGCAGGAGGAGGAGAAGGTGCAGGCTCTGGGAGGGCGTTTGGGGGTAGGAGGAGGAGAAGGTGCAGGCTCTGGGAGGGCGTCTGGGGGCAGAAGGAGGAGAAGGGGCAGGCTCTGGGAGGGCGTCTGGGGGCAGGAGGAGGAGAAGGTGCAGGCTCTGGGAGGGCGTCTGGGGGCAGGAGGAGGAGAAGGTGCAGGCTCTGGGAGGGCGTCTCGGGGCAGGAGGAGGAGAAGGTGCAGGCTCTGTTAGGGCGTTTTGGGGCAGGAGGAGGAGAAGGTGCAGGCTCTGGGAGGATGTTTGGGGGCAGGAGGAAGAGAAGGTGCAGGCTCTGTTAGGGTGTTTGGGGGCAGGAGGAGGAGAAGGTGTAGGCTCTCTTAGGGCATTTGGGGGCAGGAGGAGGAGAAGGAGCAGGCTCTGGGAGGGAGTTTGGGGGTAGGAGGAGGAGAAGGGGCAGGCTGCGGGAGGGCGTTTGGGGGCAGGAGGAGGAGAAAGTGTAGGCTCTGGGAGGGCGTTTGCGGGCAGGAGGAGGAGAAGGTGCAGGCTCTGTTAGGGCGTTTGGGGTCAGGAGGAGGAGAAGGTGCAGGCTGTGTTAGGGCGTCTGGGGGCAGGAGGAGGAGAAGGTGCAGGCTCTGGGAGGGCGTCTGGGGGCAGGAGGAGGAGAAGGTGCAGGCTCTGGGAGGGCGTCTGGGGGCAGGAGGAGGAGAAGGTGCAGGCTCTGTTAGGGCGTTTTGGGGCAGGAGGAGGAGAAGGTGCAGGCTGTGGGAGGGCGTTTGGGGGCAGGAGGAGGAGAAGGTGCAGGCTCTGTTAGGGCGTTTGGGGGCAGGAGGAGGAGAAGGTGCAGGCTCTGGGAGGGCGTCTGGGGGCAGGAGGAGGAGAAGGTGCAGGCTCTGTTAGGGCGTTTTGGGGCAGGAGGAGGAGAAGGTGCAGGCTGTGGGAGGGCGTTTTGGGGCAGGAGGAGGAGAAGGTGCAGGCTCTGGGAGGGCGTTTGGGGGCAGGAGGAGGAGAAGGTGCAGGCTCTGGGAGGGCGTTTGTGGGCAGGAGGAGGAGAAGGTGCAGGCTCTGGGAGGGCGTCTGGGGGCAGGAGGAGGAGAAGGTGCATGCTGTGTTAGGGCGTTTGGGGGCAGGAGGAGGAGAAGGTGCAGGCTGTGGGAGGGCGTTTGGGGGCAGGAGGAGGAGAAGGTGCAGGCTCTGGGAGGGCGTTTGGGGGCAGGAGGAGGAGAAGGTGCAGGCTCTGGGAGGGCGTCTGGGGGCAGGAGGAGGAGAAGGTGCAGGCTCTGGGAGGGCGTTTGGGGGCAGGAGGAGGAGAAGGTGCAGGCTCTGGGAGGGCGTCTGGCGGCAGGAGGAGGAGAAGGTGCAGGCTCTGTTAGGGCGTCTGGGGGCAGGAGGAGGAGAAGGTGCAGGTTCTGGGAGGGCGTCTGGGGGCAGGAGGAGGAGAAGGTGCAGACTCTGGGAGGGCATTTGGGGGCAGGAGGAGGAGAAGGTGCAGGCTCTGGGAGGGCGTTTGGGGGAAGGAGGAGAAGAAGGTGCAGGCTGTGGGAGGGCGTTTGGGGGCAGGAGGAGGAGAAGGTGAAGGCTCTGGGAGGACATTTGGGGGCAGGAGGAGGAGAAGGTGCAGGCTCTGGGAGGGCCTTTGGGGGCAGGAGGAGGAGAAGGTGCAGGCTCTGGGAGGGCGTTTGGGGTCAGGAGGAGGAGAAGGTGCAGGCTCTGGGAGGGCGTTTGGGGGCAGGAGGAGGAGAAGGTGCAGGCTCTGGGAGGGTGTCTGATGACAGGAGGAAGAGAAGGTGCAGGCTCTGGGAGGATGTTTGGGGGCAGGAGGAAGAGAAGGTGCAGGCTCTGTTAGGGCGTTTGGGGGCAGGAGGAGGAGAAGGTGCAGGCTCTGGGAGGGCGTCTGGGGGCAGGAGGAGGAGAAGGTGCAGGCTCTGGGAGGGCGTCTGGGGGCAGGAGGAGGAGAAGGTGCAGGCTCTGGGAGGGCGTCCGGGGGCAGGAGGAGGAGAAGGTGCAGGCTCTGGGAGGGCGTCTGGGGGCAGGAGGAGGAGAAGGTGCAGGTTCTGGGAGGGCGTCTGGGGGCAGGAGGAGGAGAAGGTGCAGACTCTGGGAGGGCATTTGGGGGCAGGAGGAGGAGAAGGTGCAGGCTCTGGGAGGGGGTTTGGGGGCAGGAGGAGGAGAAGGTGCAGGCTCTGGGAGGGCGTTTGGGGTGAGGAGGAGGAGAAGGTGCAGGCTCTGTTAGGGCGTCTGGGGGCAGGAGGAGGAGAAGGTGCAGGCTCTGGGAGGGCGTCTGGGGGCAGGAGGAGGAGAAGGTGCAGGCTCTGGGAGGGCGTCTGGGGGCAGGAGGAGGAGAAGGTGCAGGCTCTGGGAGGGCGTTTGGGGGCAGGAGGAGGAGAAGGTGCAGGCTCTGGGAGGGCGTTTGGGGTCAGGAGGAGGAGAAGGTGGAGGCGCTGGGAGGGCGTTTGGGGTCAGGAGGAGGCGAAGGTGGAGGCTCTGGGAGGGCGTTTGGGGTCAGGAGGAGGAGAAGGGGCAGGCTCTGGGAGGGCGTTTTGGGGCAGGAGGAGGAGAAGGTGCAGGCTCTGGGAGGGTGTTTGGGGGCAGGAGGAGGAGAAGGTGCAGGCTATGGGAGGGCGTTTGGGGGCAGGAGGAGGAGAAGGTGCAGGCTCTGGGAGGGCGTTTGGGGGCAGGAGGAGGAGAAGGTGCAGGCTCTGGGAGGGCGTTTGCGGGCAGGAGGAGGAGAAGGTGCAGGCTGTGGGAGGGCGTTTGGGGGCAGGAGGAGGAGAAGGTGAAGGCTCTGGGAGGACATTTGGGGGCAGGAGGAGGAGAAGGTGCAGGCTCTGGGAGGGCGTCTGGGGGCAGGAGGAGGAGAAGGTGCAGGCTCTGGGAGGGCGTCTGGGGGCAGGAGGAGGAGAAGGTGCAGGCTCTGTTAGGGCGTTTTGGGGCAGGAGGAGGAGAAGGTGCAGGCTCTGGGAGGATGTTTGGGGGCAGGAGGAAGAGAAGGTGCAGGCTCTGTTAGGGCGTTTGGGGGCAGGAGGAGGAGAAGGTGCAGGCTCTGGGAGGGCGTTTGGGGGCAGGAGGAGGAGAAGGAGCAGGCTCTGGGAGGGAGTTTGGGGGCAGGAGGAGGAGAAGGTGCAGGCTGTGTTAGGGCGTTTGGGGGCAGGAGGAGGAGAAGGTGCAGGCTCTGGGAGGGCGTTTGGGGGCAGGAGGAGGAGAAGGTGCAGGCTCTGGGAGGGCGTCTGGGGGCAGGAGGAGGAGAAGGTGCAGGCTCTGGGAGGGCGTCTGGGGGCAGGAGGAGGAGAAGGTGCAGGCTCTGGGAGGGCGTCTGGGGGCAGGAGGAGGAGAAGGTGCAGGCTCTGGGAGGGCGTCTGGGGGCAGGAGGAGGAGAAGGTGCAGGCTCTGTTAGGGCGTTTTGGGGCAGGAGGAGGAGAAGGTGCAGGCTCTGGGAGGGCGTCTGGGGGCAGGAGGAGGAGAAGGTGCAGGCTCTGGGAGGGCGTTTGGGCTCAGGAGGAGGAGAAGGTGCAGGCTCTGGGAGGATGTTTGGGGGCAGGAGGAAGAGAAGGTGCAGACTCTGTTAGGGCGTTTGGGCTCAGGAGGAGGAGAAGGTGGAGGCTCTGGGAGGATGTTTGGGGGCAGGAGGAGGAGAAGGTGCAGGCTCTGGGAGGGCGTTTGGGCTCAGGAGGAGGAGAAGGTGGAGGCTCTGGGAGGATGTTTGGGGGCAGGAGGAAGAGAAGGTGCAGACTCTGTTAGGGCGTTTTGGGGCAGGAGGAGGAGAAGGTGCAGGCTCTGGGAGGGCGTTTGGGGGCAGGAGGAGGAGAAGGTGCAGGCTCTGGGAGGGCGTTTGGGGGCAGGAGGAGGAGAAGGTGCAGGCTCTGGGAGGGCGTCTGGGGGCAGGAGGAGGAGAAGGTGCATGCTCTGTTATGGCGTTTGGGGGCAGGAGGAGGAGAAGGTGCAGGCTGTGGGAGGGCGTTTGGGGGCAGGAGGAGGAGAAGGTGCAGGCTCTGTTAGGGCGTTTGGGGTCAGGAGGAGGAGAAGGTGCAGGCTCTGTTAGGGCGTTTGGGGGCAGGAGGAGGAGAAGGTGCAGGCTCTGGGAGGGCGTTTGGGGGCAGGAGGAGGAGAAGGTGCAGGCTCTGGGAGGGCGTTTTGGGACAGGAGGAAGAGAAGGTGCAGGCTCTGTTAGGGCTTTTGGGGGCAGGAGGAGGAGAAGGTGCATGCTCTGTTAGGGCGTTTGGGGACAGGAGGAGGAGAAGGTGCAGGCTCTGGGAGGGCGTCTGGGGGCAGGAGGAGGAGAAGGTGCAGGCTCTGGGATGGCGTTTGGGGGCAGGAGGAGGAGAAGGTGCAGGCTCTGTTAGGGCGTTTGGGGGCAGGAGGAGGAGAAGGTGCAGGCTCTTGGAGTGCGTCTGGGGGCAGGAGGAGGAGAAGGTGCAGGCTCTATTAGGGCGTTTTGGGGCAGGAGGAGGAGAAGGTGCAGGCTCTTGGAGGGCGTTTGGGGGCAGGAGGAGGAGAAGGTGCAGACTCTGTTAGGGCGTTTGGGGGCAGGAGGAGGAGAAGGTGCAGGTTCTTGGAGGGCGTCTGGGGGCAGGAGGAGGAAAAGGTGCAGGCTGTGGGAGGGCGTTTGGGGGTAGGAGGAGGAGAAGGGGCAGGCTCTGGTTGGATGTTTGGGGGCAGGAGGAGGAGAAGTTGCAGGCTCTGTTAGGGCATCTGGGGGCAGGAGGAGGAGAAGGTGCAGGCTCTGTTAGGGCATCTGGGGGCAGGAGGAGGAGAAGGTGCAGGCTCTGTTAGGGCGTTTGGGGGCAGGAGGAGGAGAAGGTGCAGGCTCTGTTAGGGCGTTTGGGGGCAGGAGGAGGAGAAGGTGCAGGCTCTGGGAGGGCGTTTGGGGGCAGGAGGAGGAGAAGATGCAGGCTGTGGGAGGGCGTTTGGGAGCAGGAGGAGGAGAAGGTGCAGGCTCTGGGAGGGCGTTTGGGGGAAGGAGGAGGAGAAGGTGCAGGCTCTGTTAGGGCATTTGGGGGCAGGAGGAGGAGAAGGTGCAGGCTCTGGGAGGAAATTTGGGGACAGGAGGAGGAGAAGGTGCAGGCTCTGGGAGGGCGTTTGGGGGAGGAGGAGGAGAAGGGGCAGGCTCTGGGAGGGCGTTTGGGGGCAGGAGGAGGAGAAGGTGCAGGCTCTGTTAGGGCATCTGGGGGCAGGAGGAGGAGAAGGTGCAGGCTCTGTTAGGGCGTTTGGGGGCAGGAGGAGGAGAAGGTGCAGGCTCTGGGAGGGCGTCTGGGGGCAGGAGGAGGAGAAGGTGCAGGCTCTGGGAGGGTGTCTGCGGACAGGAGGAAGAGAAGGTGCAGGCTCTGTTAGGGCGTTTGGGGGCAGGAGGAGGAGAAGGTGCAGGCTCTGGGAGGGCGTTTGGGGGCAGGAGGAGGAGAAGGTGCAGGCTCTGGGAGGGTGTCTGCGGACAGGAGGAAGAGAAGGTGCAGGCTCTTGGATGGCATTTGGGGGCAGGAGGAGGAGAAGGTGCAGGTTCTGGGAGGGCGTTTGGGGGCAGGAGGAAGAGAAGGTGCAGGCTGTGTTAGGGCATCTGGGGGCAGGAGGAGGAGAAGGTGCAGGCTCTGGGAGGGCGTTTGGGGGCAGGAGGAGAAGAAGGTGCAGGCTCTGGGAGGATGTTTGGGGTCAGGAGGAGGAGAAGGTGCAGGCTCTGTTAGGGCATCTGGTGGCAGGAGGAGGAGAAGGTGCAGGCTCTGGGAGGGCGTCTGGGGGCAGGAGGAGGAGAAGGTGCAGGCTCTGTTAGGGCGTTTGGGGGCAGGAGGAGGAGAAGGTGCAGGCTCTGTTAGGGCGTTTGGGGGCAGGAGGAGGAGAAGGTGCAGGCTCTGGGAGGGCGTTTGGGGGAGGAGGAGGAGAAGGTGCAGGCTCTGGGAGGATGTTTGGGGGCAGGAGGAGGAGAAGGTGCATGCTCTGTTAGGGCATCTGGGGGCAGGAGGAGGAGAAGGTGCAGGCTCTGGGAGGGCGTTTGGGGGCAGGAGGAGGAGAAGGTGCAGGCTCTGGGAGGGCGTTTGGGGGCAGGAGGAGGAGAAGGTGCGGGCTCTGGGATGGCGTTTGGGGGCAGGAGCAGGAGAAGGTGCAGGCTCTGTTAGGGCGTTTGGGGGCAGGAGGAGGAGAAGGTGCAGGCTCTGGGAGGGCGTCTGGGGGCAGGAGGAGGAGAAGGTGCAGGCTCTGGAGGAAGTGGGGTGGTGCGCAAGGGGGTTTGGGGAATGGGTGGGGTGGTGCTCTTACCTGGGGACACCTCTCTCTGGTGATGGTGCCTGGGGTTTCTCCAGGTGCTGCTACCTGTCTGTTGTCCCCACCCACACACATTTTCCAGCCCCGCTTACTGTGCCAGGTGACATGCACCGCCCTGGGGGGCCCAGGACCATCCCCAGCAGCAGTGCAGCAGGGTTCGAGCAGCTGCCAACTGCTTGCTGCCTGCGCTGCCAACACATCTGTCCTTGTGGCCTGGGGTAGGGAGCAGGTGTCTCTGTGCCATGCAGCGCCCCAGCCTCTGGAGCAGCACGCTGAGACATGCACGCCCAGCCATGGGCATCCACACAGGGGCAGCTGCGGGGAGTGGGTGGCCAGAAGCTGCTCTAAGCCCGCTGTTCTGCTGGTAGCGGTAGCAGCCCCCTGGGTGTTTTCGATGGCCCAGAGTGGCTCATGGGACCGGGGATGCACGGGGCAGCAGAGGAGCCGGGGATGGCATTGGCAGGCGGTGAGTTTTGTGGAGCCTGGCTCCAGACCAGAAATATTCCTGGTGTCAGAGCACCATGGACCTACCAAACTCGCTGCTGGGCCCTGGGACACTGACCCATGAGAGCACCTCCGTCTGAGCCCATGGCCGCTCTCCCCTCTGAGCAGCCTTCGGTGCAGGAGCTGGTTAAAGGCTTTGTGGGAGTCCATGTAGACTTGTGCCCACATGTCTGGTGACTCCCCCAGGCAGTCAAAACACTTGGTGAGGCGTGCGTGCCCTTCCGCCATTGGGCTCAGCTCTTCCCCACACGTTGTGGCTGCGTCCTATAACCCAGTGGTTAGCGTGGTATCACTCAGAGGATAGGCAGCCATTACCCTGGATAGTCAGGTAGCTTTTGCTCATAGTTTTAGCTTTGGGTATCCCTGGTTCTATCCCCCATGTGCCAGCCATGGAGCTGGGGTGGAGACCTGTCAGAAGCCCTTCTTCTTTCTGGATGGGGTACACAGGGGACCAATCCGCACTTTGACCAAGGGTAACACATGCAATGGCTAGCATAGTCTACAAGGAACAGAAGCAGGCTGAGTCTTGGAATTCCCTTTTCCTGAAGGCCTTGGGAAATCCAGACACTATTAATCTTTTCTCTTGTGAGCATTGACCCCCTTAAAGAACTCTTGTAGATTAGTAAGACATGATTTTCCTTTACAGAAGCCATGTTTACTTTTGACTAACAAATTATGTTCTTTTATGTGTCTGACAATTTTAGTCTTTACTATAGTTTCAACTAATTTATTAGGTACCGACCTTAGATTTACCTGTCTGTAACTGCCAGGTTCACCTCTGGAGCTCTTTTAAAATATTGTCTTCACATTGTCTGTCTTTCAGTCATTGGAAAGATCAGTCGCAGAACTTTAAAGACAAATACAATAATTTATTAGGTGATGAACTTTGGTGGGACAGACCCCATTTCTTCCGATCTAGAGCATTTCCAGTTCAGACTCAATTAATTAGTTCAGAGGTCCAAAAATGTACTGTTTAATTGAGTTTGGACTGGAAATGCTCTAGATCAGAAGACATGGGTCTGTCCCATGAAAGCTCATCACCCAATTAATTATTTTGTTAGTCTTTAAAATGCTACATGACTGCTGGTTTGTTTTGGTCGACTACAGAGTAACACGGCCATGTCTCTGTTACTATTCCAGTCATTAGGTATAGAAGCTGATTTAAAGGATGGATTCCAACCCATAGTTAATTGTTACACAATTTCATCTTGGGTGAGTGCCCTCTGGCCCCAGTGACTTGTTACTATTAAGTTTATCAATTTTTTCCAATAATATCTGCTGACAGTATCAGGCCTCAAAATACACAAGTGTCACAGCACACTGTTAGTGAAACATTGCTGACTTTCTTGCTTTTACCACATAATCATACAATAAATCAATTGGAATATAAATATTGTACTTCCATTTCCATGTATGGTCTATAGAGCAATATAAAGCCATTGTCTGTATTAAATTTTGTTTGTACTGACTTTGCCAGGGCTTTTAACGTAGCCTTTGTGAAAGCAGGCGAATATCTAGGTGTGTTATGTACCCCTGGAAGACCTTGGCATACCCTGAGGGTTCAGAACACTTCAGCGGAAGAGAAGGAGGGTTTACCTTTTTTTTACCTCTTTTTCTACACCATCCGCCTTTCCTTAACGAAAGAAAGAAACAGGGACATTAAATGCAACCCTCTGCCTACGTCCATGCAGCAGAGCGTGACTCTGCCTTTCTACAGCAACATGGCCACATTCTAGCACATCGGCATTGTTTGCATGTCTTGCTACAATGGAAGACTACAGAAGAGCCTGCTGCCCCATGCCATATCCTGCAAACCCTGCCAGCAGCTCAGGTTCTGCTCAGAGGGTTACCAGGATAAAACTTGAGGCAATTACTGAAATTGCTCCAAGATCTCAGTCTGCCATGATACCTTCACCAGAGTTTAGCCAGTGTAGTGTCCTTATCCAGTTCATAATATTACGGGCCACTGAAAAGCTTATGCAAGTGCAATGTGCAGCTGACCTAATGTTTGTTTTCTAGACTCCTTGTGTCCAGACGTGGCACCAGGATGCACCTGCTCTGAACAAGAGTGTTGTAAACAGATGTCTTCTGCGAGAAGGTTTTAGTACACGTAGACAACAAAGAGTTCAGATATATAAAGAGGTGTGTGTGTGTGTGTGTGTTTCTCCTTTGGGAATTGTTAACTGTGTTCTTTTACTCAGACCTTAATGGAAGGCAGTCCATTTTATGCAGGATGTAAACAGCACACGTACCAGCTGTTACTACAAAGTCAAGGTAATTAGTTAAACTAACCAATCACGCTGCCAAAGCAATTAAAAATTGCTCTCTGGTTTTGTAGGCTGGTTACTTCCTTGCAAATGCAAATATTCTTTGTGTGACCGGGGCTGGCTGCTGTTGCTGGGCAGAAAGGGAAGATGAAAGTTGTATGTTTTGAAAAGCTGCTGTTCCGGTGTCAGCCTCCTTCCTGGGGGGCTCCTTTGGGCTCATTAGCCCTGTGGCATCACTAGGGTGATTTCAGCTCCCTTTACTATTGCTGAGGGGCCTTTGCTGCTCAAACAGGACAGGGAATTTGGAGAAAGGGAAGCAGGGAGGGCAACTCACCAGCCGCTATGTATCTCCTATTATTTGATACTCAGTCTTCAGTTGGGTGATGAAGGGCTAACCAAACACATCCCATGGAGTTACCATTGAGTCAGGCATCAAACCAGCACGTGGGCAATTAACTAAGCCTCAGTGAACGTCACTGCCAAAAGCACTGGCAGCAGCTGTGCTGGTTTCAGCATGCGGGACATGGTGACAGTGAGCCATAAGACAGGGCAGAGGGGTCCTTTCAGCCCTTTCCAGTCCTGCTGAAGCTGATGGGCAACAGGGCAGCCCTCTGAGGATGAACTGGACAATAGGACCACAGGGCTAAGAGTGTCTGGCTGGATCCACCTCCCATTTCTGCATTTTTGTGGACTTGTGGATTGCAAACCACCTACTCAGGTTGAGTGGAGCCAGAGGGCAGGCAGGAGCAGCCCTGGGCCCAGAAGGCCCTGTCTGGCATGCTCTGGGGGAAAGGACCAGGGCAGAGGAAGAGCCAGGAGCTCAGGGAGTGGGAGGGAAGAGAGAAGCCATTTCCCAGGAGAAGAGGAAGACAGCTCTGCCATGGCAGGAAAGGAAACAAATGAAGTTCAGCAAAGAGAAATGTAGTGGCTGTGTGTAGGGAAGAAAAACCCAGTGCGGAAATAAGGAGTGGGGTCAAGCGGCTACACAGCAGCACTGCTGAGGGGAGCTGTGAGCTGTGGTGCATCACAGCCACAATGTGCGCCAGCAGTGGGATGCTGCCATGAAAAAGCAAATGCACTTCTAGGCTGCATCAGCAGAGGCACAGCATGAACATCATGGGAGCAGCGTCCCCTGAGAGCAGCCCCTGAGTGTTTGGGCGGCTGCCCAGCAAGGATTCAGGCACCTCCCAGCTGATGAGCAGAATGCCCATGGCCACCCCCGGGGGCAGCCTGTGTTTCTATTGGTGGAGCACAGCTGCATGTGCCTCAATGCACCGACAAAATTTATTCCCCCCAGATGGAAGAAATCTGAGAGACCCTGCACGGGAGGTGAGAGGAGCACGTTGCTCAGCTGCTCAGGCTGGAGCACCACGTGCAGTTCAGGTCACCAGTGCATCGGAATGGCCCAGAGATGCTGGAAAGGCCCCAGAGGGGTGTGACAAAGCTCGTGGCGGGACGGAACGCGTCAGCGAGCAAAGGCAGGAAGAACGGGGTGTGGCTAGTCTGGGAAAAAGGAGCTGCAGCGGGTATCTCACAGCAGTTTCAGAGCGCTGAAAGCTGCTATAAAAAGATGGGCAAATCTGTTCTCTCTCGCCACACAGGGCAGGATGAGAGGTGGTGGAAGGGTTCCCACCACAGCCCAGCAGATCTAGACTGACTCTCTGGAGAACTTCCTAAGAACAGAAGGGTACTGAGACAGGTGCCTCTGGAGGTCATGAGAAGGCCATCAATGTAGCTCTGCAGAAGGAGGCTGGAGAGCCACCTGCAAGAGATAGCTTGGGTTCGACACAACAAACCCTGCAGCCCGGCAGGGGTTAGACCAGATGACCCCTGTTGCAGTCCCTCCTACCCCTGTGGGTCTATGGGAAGCTGCTGCTTTCTGGCTCCTAGTCTCCTCCCACTTTTGTGACCCTACCCCCGGGAGAGAGAGAAGGCACACGAGGGTTGAAGCCATTGGCCCCCGGCTGCGGGAATTCAAGGCAAGAACTACAATGCAGCTGAGGCCACACCCAAGGTTGAGGCCCGAGGTCGGTGGGACAGGAGGAGACTGGTGAACATGCACATAGGCTGATCCCAGGCCCTCACACACTGCTACACTCTCAAGACCCTGACCAGACACCTCTGGAGCAGGAGGCCCAGTCCTTCTACCCATCCCAGAACCCCAACTCCAAGACCAGGGGGTGCCAGCCAACAAGTCAGAGCAGCAGGAGCCCCAAAGCAAAAGATGCGCTGAACTGACATGAAGACTGAGCTCTGAGGCCCAAACAGTTCTGCTACAGGCTTGTGTGGGTCACGCAGAATCCAAGTGCATCCCAGCAGCCACTGAGTGCGCAGTACAAATCCCCCTCACACCCCAAGGGACCCATGTCTGGCCTGCATGCGTGCAGGGCACTGTGGCTGCCAGCCTTAGCTGGGACCTGGGGCACTCAGCAGTCTATTCCCCTACAGGGGCTGCCCCACACTGAGCACATGTCCCTCCTTCTCAGCCTCCTCCAGTCCTGGCACGGTTTGCAGGTGCAAAGGGACGACACTCTAGCCCTTCCGTGGCCTGGCTGGATTACACGTCCTGTCCCAGCACACAAAGGCGAAAGAGGAGCTGATGCACTGCTGGGACACAAACAGCACAGGTCAGTTCAACGCTGACTGTCTGAGAGCAGAAACCCGGAGCAGAACATGGCCTGAGAGCGTGTGGAAAGTTTTGCCAAAGCCCTTTATTAAGACAACACTTTTGCTTTGGTTATATTTGCAGCCTCTGCTGTGGGATGGTGCCTCCTGCCTTCACTCTCTTTTGTCCTCTCTCCTCACAAGCTTGGGACTAAGTTATATTTATGTATGTTCTTCTTTAGGGTTACGTCAAGGGTTGGCAAAGAAAATAGCAAGCAAAGCCATTTTTTCCAACTTGGTAAAAAGCTCAGTAATTCCAGAGCCGCAAAGTACATGAATACGACATGGCCCTTAATAAATAACATCAAACCACACTTAGTGTAACCCCTATTCTAAGAACAGCACACACAATTATTTGTATTGTGATAAATGTTTACTGCAGGAATTTTCACATACATTTTATATGTTCCATTTTCTCACACTTTACATGGATGTTTGTACCACTGTCTTCCTGACAGAATCACAGAATCACAGGGCTGGAAGGGACCTCCTCTAGTCCAGACCCCTGCTTCAAGCAGGATCAACCCCCACTAAGTCATCCCAGCCAGGACCTTGTCCAGCTGGGACTTAAAAACCTCAAGGGATGGAGAATCTACCACCTCTCTAGGCAACTCATTCCAGTGCTTCACCACCCGCCTGGTGAAGTAGTTTTTCCTAATATCTAACCTACACCTCTCCCTCTTCAACTTCAGACCATGGCTCCTTGTTCTGCCATCTGACACCACTGAGAACAGTTTCTCACCCTCCTCTTCAGAGCTCCCCTTCAGGAAGTTGATGGCTGCTATTAAATCACCTGTAAGTCTTCTCTTCTGTAAACCAGACAAGCCCAGATCCCTCAGCCTATCCTCATAGGTCTTGTGCTCCAGCCCCTTAATTATTTTTGTTGCCCTCTGCTGAACCTGCTCCAGCAAATCCACATCCTTTTTATACTGGGGGGCCCAAAACTGGACACAATATTCCAGATGTGGCCTCACCAGTGCTGAATAAAGAGGAATAACTACTTCTCTAGATCTGCTCAAAATGCTGCTCCTAATACACCCTAGTATGTTGTTAGCCTTCTTGGCTACAAGGGCCCACTGTTTACTCATATCCAGCCTTTCATCCACCATAACCCCTAGGTCCCTTTCCATAGTACTGCTGCTGAGCCAATCGGTCCCCAGCCTGTAACAATGGTTGGGATTCTTCCGTCCCAGGTGCAGGACTCTACACTTCTCCTTGTTGAACCGCATCAGATTTATTTTGGCCCAGTCCTCCAATTTATCCAGCTCACTCTGGAGTCTCTCTCTACCCTCCAACGTATCAACCCCTCTCCCCCTAGTTTTGTGTCATCCACAAACTTGCTGAGGGTGCAACCCAGTCCCTCATCCAGGTCATTAATAAAGATGTTGAATAACACCGGCCCCAGAACCGAGCCTTGCGGCTCTCTGCTTGAAACAGACCTCCATCCAGATATTGAGCCACTACCCATTGGGCCCGACCAGCAAGCCAGCTTTCTATCCATCTCATAGTCCAAGGATCCAATCCGTATTTCCTTAACTTATGGACAAGAATGTTGTGGGAGACTGTTCCCTTGTTCGTCCCTGTGACAGGGTGTACCAACCCCCACTGAGCAGGGTGGTGATGGGGTGTACCAACCCCGCACTGAAGAGGGGGTAAGGGCCAGGCCTATTGGCCCCGCCCCTGAGGCCCTGCTGGGCATGCTCCAGCTGTAGACAGGTATAAAGGCTGGGGAAGCCTGGCAGTTGGGGCTGGCCAGCAGGGGAAGGAGCTCCCGCTGGAGCCTGGGAGCCACAGTTCTCGGCACAGCTGCCTTAGGAGCAGCCGCAGCTGCTGCCTGAGGAGGAGGAGGAGGACAAGCAGCAGCCCCCGGCGGAGGAGCACTCCCCAACAGGAGCGGCTGGAGGAAGCGCAGCCCGAGCAGAGATGGCGGACCGCACCAGGAGCAGGGTGGGAAGAGGCCCAGGGTGGGGGAACAGGGATGGTACCCCATCAACTCAGTGTGTCGCAGGGGGGGCTCCCCGCTGAGCTGGTGGCTGGAATCCCCACACCCACCACCAACAGGGTCCTGGGCTGGAGCTTGGGGGAGCATGTGGGCCCAAGCTCCCTGACCCCCATGCCTGTGAGCCAAAGGCCGGGAGGGCTGTGCTGTAACCCCGGGAGAACTGTGCTGTAAGGCCTGTAAACTGGGACTAGGCCACTGAGCTCTGATCAGGCTGTGGCGTCCTGAGGGTCACTCAGGAGCCCTCAGGTGCAAGGCAGGGCAGGAGACCCTGCCCCAGCCCCTCTTTGTCAGCTACATGTAAACCAATAAAACATTAATTACAAAATGTTCTTCTCTAAAAAGCTGATGTGGTTTGTTTTGTCGTCGTGGTTTAAGAGGCAAAGAAAGAGAGAGACAGAAGTAAAGAAGTTGCAGGAATCTATAGTTATGTAACCAAGATTGTAAGTGAGAGTGAGACAGATAGAGAAAAAGGAGAATGTTCAAGAGAGAAATAATCTCAGGAAATCAGAAATGTTCCCTGAAAGTGAGAGGCTCATTCCTCAGGGTCTGTTATTATCTCCACATGGGTGTGGTAACGGAAAGAGAAGAGGCTAAGCAAAGCAGTTAAACACGATAAAGCACAGATGGGACGGAAGGTCAGGGAAGGAGACAGGAGAGCCGCCCAGAGATACCCAGGGCAGCTTATGAACAGAAGCAGACCTTGCTTTAGGAATGTAATTTTCCATAGGTGTTCTCAGGGGAAGACAAAGGACAGATGGCAACATGCACATTGATTCCCCCTGGGAGGGTGGAAAAATGCTGATGGGAATCGTTCTTATCCCAAGCAGGTGATGAAGAAATTAGCACATCTGAAGACAGACACAGCTCAAGGAGCAGATGGGCTACCCCACCGCCTGTGGGGGCAGCTGGCAAAGAGTCTGCTGTGACTCCAGCCATCAGTTTGCTGAAAACAAAGGGGGGTTGCAATGGATATGGAAACACATGTGACATGGACCAGCTTCTAATCTTAGTTTGCACCGAAGTAAATGTAGATCGTTGTTTATTTGCATCAGAATATCACCGTAGGCAGGGCCCAGGTTCTGATGAGGCACATAGCACTCCCTGGCAGGTAAAGGGGACTGCTGTGGATTGACATGGATGTGATGGAGAGCTGAGTCTGGCCATAGTCCTTTGAAGGAAGAACCATGAAGGAAAAATGCCATTTTCTCTGCCCCCTCAGCATATGGTGTGAAGACCCTGTTTACTATATTGGGTTACGTCTACACAAGCACACGACGTCGAAGTAGCTTATTTTGATGTAAGAACATCGAAATAGGCTACTTCGACGCGTATTGTCTACACGTCCTCCAGGGCTGGTGCCGTCGACGTTCAATGTTGAAGTAGCGACGGGGAACATTGAAAGGAGCCGCCCTGGAAGGAAATGTGGAGCGTCCACACACACAAGTGCTCCCTGTCGAAATAAGGGGCCGGCAAAGCCCCAAGCCGCTCCCTTAAAGGGCCCCTCCCAGACACACTCGGCCTGCACAGCACGAGATCCACAGAGCCGACAACCAGTTGCAGGCCCCATGCACGCAGCATGGACCCCCAGCTGCAGGAGCAGCAGCAGCAGCAGCAGCAGCAGCAGCCAGAAGCCCTGGGCTAAGGGCTGCTGCACGCGGCGACCATAGAGCCCAGCAGGGGCTGGACAGAGCATCTCTCAACCCCTCAGCTGATGGCTGCCATGGAGGACCCTGCTATTTCGATGTAGCGGGACGTGGATCGTCTACACATGCCCTACTTCGACACTGAATGTCGAAGTAGGGCACTATTCCCATCTTCAGAAAGGAATAGCGATTTCGTTGTCTCGCTGCCTAACGTCAATTTCAACATTGAAATAGCTCATGGCACATGTAGACGCAAAGCGTACTATTTTGACGTTGTTCCAGGTACTTTGAAGTAGCCGGCTAGTGCAGATGCACCCGTGGAGACATATCTATCCTGTTTACTTTGGTGAGAGCCAGAATATTTTTAATAAATACCAGAGAGGGGCAAAAAATTTAAACATTTTCCAAGAAAAATTCAGATAAAAATTGTATTTATTCCAAATTAAAAGTGCCACAGAGGGCAAGACCAGAGGAGACCCCTGAGAGCATCTAGCTTGGGCTTCTGCACAGCACAGACCAGAGCCCTGTTCCCCAATAAGTGCTAGATTTTACAATTGCCACTGGTGGGGAACCTCCCCACAGCCCCTTGCTCCATGGTCACAGGGGTTCCTTACCCCAATGAACACCTTATTTCCACTTTGGACTTCAGAAAAACAGACTTTGACTCGTTCAGGAACCTGATGGGCAAAATCCCCAGGGATGCCACCATGAAGGGAAAAGGAGTCCAGGAAAACTGGCAGTATTTTAAGGAAGCCCTATTGAAGGCGCAGAAAGAAGCTGTTCCGATGCGCAGAAAGAGAAGTAAATACGGTAGGAGACCAGACTGGCTTAACGGGGAAATCCTTGGAAAACTTAGGCACAAAAAGGGAGCTTACAAAAAGTGGAAACTGGGACAGATTTCTACGGAGGGGTATAAACGTATAGCTCGAGAATGTAGGGCAGTTATCAGGAAGGCGAAAGTGCAACTGGAATTGCGGCTCACGAGGAATGTGAAGGATAACAAGAAAAGTTTCTACAGGCATGTTACCAAGAAGAAGGTGATCAGAGAGGGCATGAGGCCCCTCCTGGATGAGGGAGGTAACCCAGTGACAGATGATGTAGGGAAAGATGAAGTACTTAATGCTTTCTTTCCCTCTGTCTTCATGGACAAAGACACCTCCTGGACTAATGAGATAAGTGATGCATTGTGGGATGAAGGTGGACAGCCTTTGGTGGGGAAAGAACAGGTTAGGAGCTATCTAAAAAAGCTAAATGTACATAAATCCATGGGCCCAGACCTAATTCATCCAAGGGTTTTGAGGGAGTTGGCCTATGTTGTTGACAAGCCCTTGGCCGTTATCTTTGAAAAGTCGTAGAGATCGGGAGAGGTCCTGGATGATTGGAAAAAGGCAAATGTAGTGCCCATCTCTAAAAAAAGGAAAGAAGGATGATCCAGGGAACTATAGGCAGGTCAGTCTTACATCAGTCCCTGGAAAAATCATGGAGGGGCTCCTCAAGGAAGTCATTTTGAGGCACTTGAAGGAGGGGAGAGTGATCAGGAATAGTCAGCATGGATTCACAAAGGGCAAGTCATGCCTGACCAATCTGATTAGTTTCTGTGATGAGATAATTGGCTCTGTGGATAGGGGAAAATCAATGGATGTGATTTATCTTGGCGTTAGCAAAGCGTTTGATATGGTCTCCCACAATATTCTTGTCAGCAAGTTAAAGGAATGTGGATTGGATAAATGGATGGTAAGATGGATAGAAAGCTGGCTAGAAGTCAGGCCCAACAGGTAGCGATCAACGGCTCCATGTCGGGATAGCGGTCAGTTTCTAGTGGAGTGCCCCAAGATTTCGTTCTGGGTCCTTTTCTGTTCAACATATTTATCAGTGACCTGGATGAGGGGTTGGATTGCAGCCTCAGTAAGTTTGCGGATGACACTAAGCTAGGGGGAGAGGTAGATATGCTGGAGGGTAGGGATAGGGTCCAGACTGACTTAGACAAATTGGAAGACTGGGCTGCAAGAAATCTGATGAGGTTCAATAAGGACAAGTGCACAGTCCTGCACTTGGGCCGGAAGAATCCCAAGCATTGTTACAGGCTGGGGTCCAACTGGCTCGGTAGTAGTTTTGCAGAAAAGGACCTGGGAGTTGTAGCGGATGAGAAGCTGGACATGAGTCAACAGTGTGCCGTTGTAGCCAAGAAAGCTAATGGCATATTAGATTGCATCAAGAGGAGCATTGCTAGTAGATCCAGCGAAGTGATTATTCCTCTTTATTCGGCTTTGGTGAGGCCGCATCTGGAGTACTGTGTCCAGTTCTGGGCCCCCAGTTATAGGAAGGATGTGGATACACTGGAGAGGGTCCAGCAGAGGGCGACCAAAATAATTAGGGGGCTGGAGCTTATGACTTATGAGGAAAGGTTGAGGGAATTGGGACTGTTTAGTGTGCAGAAGAGAAGACTGAGGTGGGACTTGATAACAGCCTTCAACTTACTGAAGGGAGGCTGCAAAGAGGCTGGAGAGAGGCTGTTCACAGTGGTCACAGATGGCAAAACACGGTACAATGGTCTCAAGTTGCAGTTGGGAAGGTCCAGGTTGAACATTAGGAGAAACTTTTGCACTAGGAGGGTGGTGAAGCACTGGAATGGTCGACCCAGGGAAGTAGTGGAGTCCCCATCCCTGGAGGTGTTTAAGTCTCACCTTGACAAAGCCCTGGCAGGGTTGATCTGATGGGTTTGGTCCTGCTTAGAGCAGGGGGCTGGACTCGATGTCTTTTTTAGGTCTCTTCCAGCTCTATTGTTCTATGATTCTATGATTCCAGCCAGATTTGTCTGGCTTCAGCTCCCAGCCGTTGGGGTGTGTTAGGCCTGTCCCTGCTAGAGGGATGCACCTGTGATTAAACATTTGTTCCCCATGCAGGTACAGACAGACTGTGGTCCAGTCACCCTGGCTCTTCGTTAGCCTGAAGGAGCGTAGGCTGCCCAGGTGACCACTAGCAGGCAGGTTTTCTAACCCTGTGACCTTGTCCTGGGGCTCAGCTCTGCTCCAAGGTACCAATCTCCTTCTTGAACAGTCGGCATCAGAATGGCCACAGGATTCCAGCCAGTCCCCAGAACAGACACAGTGATACCCTTTCCTGTGGGTATCACAGGCCAGGGGGCAAAGCTCCTCCCCCAGGCCGTGGCCCCATTCTGGCTACTCTCCCCGTCCCTGAACCCAATGGCTGCTCAGTGCAGACTGATAGCCACTAGCCGGGTGCAGCTCACACCGAGGAGTGGTTTGAGGCCAGCCAGCAGCCTAGGAGTTGGGCCAGAGTTTGGGGCCAGCTGGGGCTCCACTGGCTATGGGAAGGGGGAGGGATGCTGGTGGGTGAGGGCCAGGCCCTCAGGTGGAAGAGGTGGGGCGTGTGGGCAGCGTTTGTGCGCCATCCATGCTGTCTAGTCGGACTAGAGATGCATTGCAGGATCACCTTAGCCCCTTTGGTCCCAGTGCCACATGGGAGCTCATGTTCAGCTGGTCATCACCCAGTGCCCCAAACCAGTTTCAGACGTGCTGCTTCCCCAGTTTGAGTCCCCCATTCTGCCACATCTGACCCATGCTCTTCCCGGGCCTCCAGCTTGCCAGCTTCCTGAGGCATTGTCCTCTGAATGAAACCACACTCTTGTTCAGGTTGTAAAACAAAGGGCTGGGGTTTCAGTTTCCCTGTTTCCAGATGGAGAGAGTGGGGGGAAAGTGGAATCCAGGGGATCAGAAAGTCACCCCCAGTGCCCACAAGTGATTGGAGCCATTTGTATGGGGTGATTTGTTACCTGGCACATGTGAGCTGAAAGGAGAAAATTCTGCCACCTTTGCATGGAGTGAGAGCCCGTTGAGTTTATTTTCGAGAAAAATGGGGCCCTGCTGCAACAATGATTAGCTGCTGCACTTCGCTCTGGGCCTGTACATGACAAAGCTCTTGCCAGCAATGACGGTAGAGTTAGGCCTCACCAGGGTCTGCAGAGGAACACCTAGAAGGTGATCACTGACTGAAAGCTGGTCACACCTCACACAAGAGACTCCTTAATGATGGAGGGACACAAGGAAGCCATAGATACCACCACCCACACAGAGCCGCTTCCTCTGCCCTGGCAGGAGCCCAGCTACCACCACCTGCACAGAGCGGCTTCCTCTGCCCCGACAGGAGCCCAGTTACCACCACCTGCACAGAGCTGCTTCCTCTGCCCCAGCAGGAGCCCAGTTACCACCACCTGCACACAGCTGCTTCCTCTCCCCCGACAGGAGCCCAGTTACCACCACCTGCACAGAGCTGCTTCCTCTGCCCCAGCAGGAGCCCAGTTACCACCACCTGCACAGAGCTGCTTCTTCTGCCCCGACAGGAGCCCAGTTACCACCACCTGCACAGAGCTGCTTCCTCTGCCCCAGCAGGAGCCCAGTTACCACCACCTGCACAGAGCTGCTTCTTCTGCCCAGACAGGAGCCCAGTTACCACCACCTGCACAGAGCTGCTTCCTCTGCCCTGGCAGGAGCCCAGCTACCACCACCTGCACAGAGCTGCTTCCTCTGCCCCGACAGGAGCCCAGTTACCACCACCTGCACAGAGCTGCTTCCTCTGCCCCAGCAGGAGCCCAGTTACCACCACCTGCACACAGCTGCTTCTTCTGCCCCGACAGGAGCCCAGTTACCACCACCTGCACAGAGCTGCTTCCTCTGCCCCAGCAGGAGCCCAGTTACCACCACCTGCACAGAGCTGCTTCTTCTGCCCAGACAGGAGCCCAGTTACCACCACCTGCACAGAGCTGCTTCCTCTGCCCTGGCAGGAGCCCAGCTACCACCACCTGCACAGAGCGGCTTCCTCTGCCCCGACAGGAGCCCAGTTACCACCACCTGCACAGAGCTGCTTCCTCTGCCCCAGCAGGAGCCCAGTTACCACCACCTGCACACAGCTGCTTCCTCTCCCCCGACAGGAGCCCAGTTACCACCACCTGCACAGAGCTGCTTCCTCTGCCCCAGCAGGAGCCCAGTTACCACCACCTGCACACAGCTGCTTCCTCTCCCCCGACAGGAGCCCAGTTACCACCACCTGCACAGAGCTGCTTCCTCTGCCCCAGCAGGAGCCCAGTTACCACCACCTGCACAGAGCTGCTTCTTCTGCCCCGACAGGAGCCCAGTTACCACCACCTGCACAGAGCTGCTTCCTCTGCCCCAGCAGGAGCCCAGTTACCACCACCTGCACAGAGCTGCTTCTTCTGCCCAGACAGGAGCCCAGTTACCACCACCTGCACAGAGCTGCTTCCTCTGCCCTGGCAGGAGCCCAGCTACCACCACCTGCACAGAGCGGCTTCCTCTGCCCCGACAGGAGCCCAGTTACCACCACCTGCACAGAGCTGCTTCCTCTGCCCCAGCAGGAGCCCAGTTACCACCACCTGCACACAGCTGCTTCCTCTCCCCCGACAGGAGCCCAGTTACCACCACCTGCACAGAGCTGCTTCCTCTGCCCCAGCAGGAGCCCAGTTACCACCACCTGCACAGAGCTGCTTCTTCTGCCCAGACAGGAGCCCAGTTACCACCACCTGCACAGAGCTGCTTCCTCTGCCCTGGCAGGAGCCCAGCTACCACCACCTGCACAGAGCGGCTTCCTCTGCCCCGACAGGAGCCCAGTTACCACCACCTGCACAGAGCTGCTTCCTCTGCCCCAGCAGGAGCCCAGTTACCACCACCTGCACACAGCTGCTTCCTCTCCCCCGACAGGAGCCCAGTTACCACCACCTGCACAGAGCTGCTTCCTCTGCCCCAGCAGGAGCCCAGTTACCACCACCTGCACAGAGCTGCTTCTTCTGCCCCGACAGGAGCCCAGTGTGGAAGTATAACATTGTATAAGTATAACGTTGTATAAGGGGACATGCTGGATACATTGTATATGAGAGGACATGCCAGAACATGTTACAAAGTATCTGAGGGAGCACACGTAGGGACAGTTAGCTTTTGAATGGAGAAGCAATTAAGATGGAGCCAGCACGTCTAAGAAGCAGGCATCAGAAAGGAAGGTGTGAAGGGCAATTAGTTAAGTTAACTGGAAGCTGTTAAAGGAGATTGTTAAGGGTGGCAAGTAATTGAAGATACCTGACTGGTCTCAGGGATCTCGAAGGGTGGTGACTAAAATCTTTTTCTTCTTTTGTCTGTAACTTCTCTGTAACTTGTTCTCCAAAAAACTGTATAAATTAAGAGACACAAGCCCCACTCGGGGGGCTCACTTCTAAATGTATTAGCAGAGCGGCTTTGCTAATAAAACAGAGTGGTCTGATAAATTGTGAGTCTGAGTCAAACTTTGACACCCAGTTACCACCACCTGCACAGAGCTGCTTCCTCTGCCCCAGCAGGAGCCCAGTTACCACCACCTGCACAGAGCTGCTTCTTCTGCCCAGACAGGAGCCCAGTTACCACCACCTGCACAGAGCTGCTTCTTCTGCCCCGACAGGAGCCCAGTTACCACCACCTGCACACAGCTGCTTCCTCTCCCCCGACAGGAGCCCAGTTACCACCACCTGCACAGAGCTGCTTCCTCTGCCCCGACAGGAGCCCAGTTACCACCACCTGCACAGAGCTGCTTCCTCTGCCCCAGCAGGAGCCCAGTTACCACCACCTGCACAGAGCTGCTTCCTCTGCCCCAGCAGGAGCCCAGCTACCACCACCTGCACAGAGCTGCTTCCTCTGCCCCGACAGGAGCCCAGCTACCACCACCTGCACAGAGCTGCTTCTTCTGCCCCGACAGGAGCCCAGTTACCACCACCTGCACAGAGCTGCTTCTTCTGCCCCAGCAGGAGCCCAGTTACCACCACCTGCACAGAGCTGCTTCCTCTGCCCCAGCAGGAGCCCAGTTACCACCACCTGCACAGAGCTGCTTCTTCTGCCCCAGCAGGAGCCCAGCTACCACCACCTGCACAGAGCTGCTTCCTCTGCCCCAGCAGGAGCCCAGTTACCACCATGTGATGGGGTTCTGGGGTCCCCCAAGCTCTGCACCCTGTCCGCAGGCAGGAGAGTTTTTTACTCAGCAGGAAAACAGCAGGTTTATTAGCCGACAGGACACAGCATTGTACGGAGGAGTCAGTGCAGCAGGCAGAGACAGCCAGTCCAATCCATATTGGGGAGAGGAGGCCCCGAGGGGCCCCCAGAGCCGGGGCCTGGCCCCCTCCTTGGTCTCTCTCTCCCTCAGCCCAGACTAACTGCTTCCAACTCCCAGTTCCAATTCAAACCCCTCAGGCTTCACCTCCTCCTTTGTTTGCAGTACAAAGGTGTTACCTGGTCGTCAAGGTTACCCTCAGCAGGAGCCCCACACCCTCTGTGAGCCACTCACACACACACAGGTATCCCCCACTTTATCACATCTCTCCCCCCTTCCAGACCGAACTGAGCGGGGTCACTCAACTGGTGACCTGGGGAAGTTCGGGGCTCTCCCCTTGTGACAGGGCATTGGCTGTACCCTTTGTTCTCCCCTTGATGTGCACCACCTCCACATCATAGTCCTGCTGGGGGAGGCTCCAAGTTAGGAGCTTGGTCTTGGCCCTTTTCATGTGATGCAGCCGGGCAAGTTCCTTTAGTTTCCTTGGGTTGGTTGGTCTCGCTGCAGCACCAACAGATTAAACAGGTCTTTTGTGGTCTGGGTCCTGCCCCATCTGACCACCAGTTCATACAGCTGCTTTAGCCAATGTTTGGAATTCAGTTACAGTCCAGTAACGGAAGGTACAAATGCTTCCATCCTTGGCATTTAGCCAGACCACCACAATGGCTGTGTGCCTTAGTTTCCCCTTCCATGCCACACAATAGGTTTGGAATGTTTCTTCTTATGTTAGAGGTTGCGAGACTAGTTACAGGGAACAATGGTGACATTTTAGAGTTACAGACTTTTTTAGCATACAATTTATGCTTTTACATTAATGTTATTATGTTACATGGCTTTTTTTAAACATTTAGTGCATGGTACAATTCTACAGCTTTTGGTAGCAGCACCCCTTGGTTACAGCAGTCAGCGTGAGTAACAGAACAAACCCACTGCAACTGTACATTTACGTTGCTCTTTGGTAGACCACAACTTTTGTGTAACCTCCTTGAGAATTTGGTATTTTGGGGATAAATGGCTGAGGCCTTTTTTAGCACCATCAAGTTTTAATCTTCTCTCTTGCCCCCTGGGGTGGAAATTTGATCTCTTTGGCTGTGCCCTCCCTTCTAACAAGAGCTGGGCCATTGATGATCTCAGGGAGATGGCTCCCCTCCACCAGTCTGGAAATTTGCAAACCAAACTGCTTTCTGAGAGTTGTTTTGTGAGTCCCAGACGTAGAATCCACATGAAGGAATTCCTGTTTATTCCTTACTGGCCCACCAGGCCCAAAGCTTCTTTGTCCTTCCACCTCCAACTACTGCCTCCCCATGGAATCAGAAGTGGAGTCCAGTATAAGAATATAAGTGTTTCCACCATCTGGAGATGGGGAATTGCTGGCGCTCTCCTGCATCCTACAGAGACTGACTGTGCAGCTGTTTTATTTGGTTCTCACAGGGCTGCTCACATTCCCTGATAGTTTTTACTTTACTTGCACCAACTTTCAATTCCTGAGAAACTTTTACACTGCCTGCTTTGGACCCTTCCAGAGCACAGCCAGTGGTTTCACACTCAGGCAGGTCCTGGCCATCAGGAGCTGAAACAAACTTCTCCCCAGGCAAAGGGCTGCTCTGGCTCTTACAGACAAGCACCTTTTTTGTTCACTCTCCTTCACCTCACTCCCATTGTCTGCAGTCCCCACAGATGGGTCAGGAAAAGTTTCAGGGAAATTCTTTTCCTTAAGAGCTTCCCCAAAACAATAACTCACCCCTGTCTGGCTCCACAGGGGCACTGCTCCCTTGAGCCACAACCAGCTCCTGGGTTTCACCTACGCCCAGGATCACTTCTGGCCCATTAGGCAGATTCCCACGTAATCCCCCTCCAGGCAGACAGCCAGTACCACCGGACAGAAGGTTAGGATCCCTTTCCTCCCTTCTGCTACCAGCTTCTTTATTTCATCAGTTAGTGTAACTTCATTGCCCGTCTGTTCTTGTGTCCTGGCGAGAGGATGACTCTGGTAGGACAGAGCCCTCTTACCCCCTCCCAGTAACACCTCAGCATCAGGCAAAGAACAAGTACCAGAATCGTCTGGTCTCTGGGATTTCCTGATGATACTAACTGGATTAGACCAAGTTAAAGCATCATTCCCCCTGAGAGACACAGAGGCAGGCCCACTTCCCATCTGGGCTTCAGCTGCCCTCAGATCCAGCTTTGGGATCTTGGCTCCATTTTGAGCCCCCACAGGCTCAGGCAAAGGATTCACTTCCCCAGAAGCAGAAGCACTTTTTTTGCACCAAGGACCAGTGCCCTTAGCAGGGACACCACTGCCCATCCCAGAGCCATTCCCTCTGCTCCAGCCCCCATGGCTGGATTTAGAGACACACCTGGAATGCTCTTTTCTGGTGGATCCTTCTCCAGCCACCCCAGGCTGGTGAATCTTCCTCAGACAATGGGCTAGTTTCCTTATTGGCACCTTTTTCAAACGCAGGCTTTGCTCTCTCCCCAGGCTGCTGCTGCTGTTCAACACAGACAGACAATGGGAGACACTTTCTCCTTTGTTCCAGCCCCCGGCTGGTCTCCACACACACACAGAAGGTGAAGCAGCTTCTCTCACAGACAACTTGCCATTCCCAGTGTATCAGCTGCTTTTCTGCACAGACACACAGGCACCTTCCTCGGCCCAGGCCTGGAAAACTTTTTGCAGGTCTGTCTTGGCCACTAGTAGATGATGGGTTGGAATTGCTCCTTCCCTCTTTGAGCTGCGGCAGGCCACTCGGTTCAGAGCTCCAGGCAGTCCAGGGTTCCCTGCCCCGATCCGGGCTCACCTTTGCAGGATTTTCCTTAACCCTCACCTCTGCCACTGCACATCCACGCTGCCTTGTCCAGCTTCTTTAATCTTGATTCGGTTTCCAGGTGCTGCCACTTCACAGTGGAGTTGCTCAGCGTGGTTGCAGGCTCTCAGGCTGATGCCCTCTGCACCCCACGATTCCTGGAAGAATCCCTTCAGTGTGCCAGGCTCCTTGCGGGTCACAAGCTGCCCGGGGGTTAGGCCGTAGGCCCCTCCGCCCTCTGGGACCGACTCCAACAGACTCTCAGAGGAACCCCTTCTTCAGTGTGACACCCGCTCTCAAGGACCATGAGCACCCTGTCTTGGGAAGAACTCATTCAGCGTGTCAGCCTCCTCGTGGGTCACTTGTTCCTGGGGGTTGGGCCCTCGGCCCCTCCACCTTCTGGGGCCGACTCCAATGGACTCCCAGGAGTAACCCCTCCTCGGGTGTGACACCCCCTCTCGAGGACCACGACCGCAGTTGCTTGGGTTCGGCCGCAGGCCCCTCCGCCTTGGGGAACTGCACCTCACTGCTCTTCAGCACACCTGGGTCTCGCAGGCCCCACTTCTTCCGGGGCCCCGGTCACTTACTGCTGGATGCTCCATCCTCGGGGTGCAGAACATCCCACTTCTGACACCAGTGTGATGGGGTTCTGGGGTCCCCCAAGCTCTGCACCCTGTCCGCAGGCAGGAGAGTCTTTTACTCAGCAGGAAAACAGCGGGTTTATTAGTCGACAGGACACAGCATTATACAGAGGAGTCAGTGCAGCAGGCAGAGACAGCCAGTCCAATCCATATTGGGGAGAGGAGGCCCCGAGGGGCCCCCAGAGCCGGGGCCTGGCCCCCTCCTTGGTCTCTCTCTCCCTCAGCCCAGACTAACTGCTTCCAACTCCCAGTTCCAATTCAAACCCCTCAGGCTCCACCTCCTCCTTTGTCTGCAGTACAAAGGTGTTACCTGGTCGTCAAGGTTACCCTCAGCAGGAGCCCCACACCCTCTGTGAGCCACTCACACACACACAGGTATCCCCCACTTCATCACACACCACCTGCACAGAGCTGCTTCCTCTGCCCCGACAGGAGCCCAGTTACCACCACCTGCACAGAGCTGCTTCCTCTGCCCTGGCAGGAGCCCAGCTACCACCACCTGCACAGAGCTGCTTCCTCTGCCCTGGCAGGAGCCCAGTTACCACCACCTGCACAGAGCTGCTTCTTCTGCCCCAGCAGGAGCCCAGTTACCACCACCTGCACAGAGCTGCTTCTTCTGCCCTGGCAGGAGCCCAGTTACCACCACCTGCACAGAGCTGCTTCCTCTGCCCTGGTAGGAGCCCAGTTACCACCACCTGCACAGAGCTGCTTCCTCTGCCCTGGCAGGAGCCCAGTTACCACCACCTGCACACAGCTGCTTCCTCTGCCCCGGCAGAAGCTACTTGTAATTCTAGATCAACAGTCCCAAAGTCAATCCCAGCAGCTAATCCACACTGGGCCAGAGTTATGTTTCTTAACGATAAGGGGTTACCCTGTGTTCCTCTGAAAAAGGCTGTTCATTCTCATGGCTGTGCTGCTGTCTGGTTGCAGGCTCAAGGGGACTTCCCTATCGTTTGTATTATTTTTTTACTTTGATTTTCTATTTCCCTGTGCCCCCTTCTTTCACTCCACTCCATGCCCCACCCCCTCACTTGCAGTGTCTCACTGATACAAAGCCAAGTACATGTGGGCAGAGGGCTGCAGGGTTCCTGCTCTATGTTTACAGAGCTGCAGCACATCCCTTGCTTCCTCAGCACGTGCTTGTGCTACAGAATGTCCCAGCAGGACGCTGGGTGGCAAGTGGCAATTCCCCAGTAGCCACCAGCTCCAGGTCACTGCTCGCTTTAACATCCTTGGCCTGCCCGTGGTTGAAGTATAATTTCCCCAAAGTTGTGATATCAATTTTAGTAATCACCACCTGTGCGGGGTCCACCCGGCACGAAGTCGCATGGAGATTAGGGGCTGTAGGTTCTGGCCTTGGGTATAGCCAAACCGAGGTGAAAGTCAACAGGCATCCAGGGCACAGCTCTGGCCAGAGCTGGCTGAGTTGCCGCAAAAGCCAGAAGGGAGCTATTGAAAGAGTGGGCAGGGCCTCTGGTTGCAATGGGACAGGACCTGTAAGACATTTTAAATTACTTTCACCCCAGCTGAGCAGGGAGGAAGGCACAGCATGCATCTGTCTGACCTGCAAAAGACCCACCTCTAGGAACAGGCTCGTCTATTAATTTTGCTGAGGCCAGCACATGCAGGTGGGTGAGCAGAGGTTACTTGATCGACACTTGGGAAGGTGCCATCACTCCTTGCACTCCTTGCCACCACTCCTTGAGCTGAGAGGTCACATGGGCACCATACAGCAACAAAGCCTGGCTTTGCCCTCCTAGCCAGAGGAATGGAGCCATAAGGGCAATGGCCATGAAGGGGGTGAGAGAGAACCAGGCCTGCCTTCCACCTTTTCTCCCCTTGAACTGGGAGAGTGACAGCAGGACTGGAAGTGTAGTGCTACTGTTCAAACAAAACGACAGGGGCTCACACTGCAATCACAGCGGATTTCTACCCCTCCTTGGCTACCCAACGCTCTGACCCCACCACAGCCCTGCCCACAGGCCTGCAGTCCAGCATCTGAGGTGGGTTCAGGCTGAGCTCTCCCAGGGGGTCTCCCAGCCACCTCTGCCTGCCCATTCAAGAGAGCAGCCCGCCCCAGGGAGCAGAGCTGACTGGAGTGCAAATGGATTTCATGACCAATTTCAAAGCTCTCTCCATTCAGAAGGGTTTGGAATGGGCTGGCTCATTTGTCATTTCTCAGAATGGTTTATCAGAAAAGTTGTCGACCTAATTTGTTTTTCGAAAACTAGATCTGGGTACAGGATACACTTCAACAACCAACTGACAGTGTCCATAACATTTGATTTACCAGACAGCTGAGGTAAACTTTTCCCAAGATGTGAGAA
This sequence comes from Carettochelys insculpta, assembly GCF_033958435.1. Lineage (NCBI taxonomy): Eukaryota > Metazoa > Chordata > Testudines > Carettochelyidae > Carettochelys > Carettochelys insculpta. Next base: position 138,449,584 of record NC_134140.1, read on the forward strand.
GTTTTGAAAGTCAGATGGTTTTGTGATAAACATGGGAGTTAGTTTGATTTTAAAAGGTCTCCTCATTAACCTTCAGCCAGCTCTGCTGTCAAGGCTTAACCCAGACCTGAAGTACGTACAGCTTGGGGGGGATTCAACGTGCCCTAAAGGAACAACCCCACCAAGCCACTGCGGCACAAGGGCACTTGCAAAGCTACACTTTTTGGTATTTTTAATCCCATTTTGCTGAATGGCCAAAGGTTGTGTGCTCTAGCAGAAGAGAGTCAGACAAATGGCCTGAGCTGTCTCTGTCTCAGCTACCTAAGCCCGCCTCTTTCCCAGCTCGCTGTGCATACCATTTCAGTGCCAGTACATTGTGTTATATGGGACACAATGACTTTCCTGTTATTTCCAACGGCACTGCAATTTTTGAAGAGTCTGTTTTTATACCCAGGTAAATCTTCCCTGTCAGTATTTTGTCCTTGACAACTCATCCCCAGATGGTGGCAGATTGGACAGTATTTCCCCATGCTGCACTCAAATGCTCATGTGTGGGCTTTTGCTCTGAATTACGAATTAGTGGAAAAGCCATGGCTCAGCTTTCTGTCTGGCGTGAATGTATGTATAAGGCAGTTGACTGTATACGTATGTATTATTTCCAAAAAAAATGGCATTAAGAGCATTATTGTGGCTGCAAAGTCATACAATCAAAAATTCAGTAATCCTGGAACTAGGGTTTCAATACCTTCATATTGAACAAAAAGAAGGAGGAAAATAGTGGCTCAGTCACTGTGTAGTGTCTATCCTGTGTTTCCATAGTATAGTTTGGACAAATGAAAAATGCCTGAAAAGAAGGTATTTGTAATGGCAAGTGCTACCAGCTTTGCTTGTAATAAGCTTTCCTCTTTTCTTTGTGATTCAGCCAGAAGATTCAATTACATTGAGGCTATGTCTACTCTATGAGATAAATTTGAATTTATTTATATCGATTTTCTAGAATTTATAAGTTCGAATTTGGCCAGCCTCACTTCCCACATGCTCCCCACAAAGTTGAGTCATTGCTGCCACACACAAATTGGCTAACGTTGACTGTTGCAGTAGTGCATTGTGGGAAGCGATCCTACAGGTCCCCCTTCCCCGTAGCACTCTGGGGCTACGTCTACACGTGCCCCAAACTTCGAAATGGCCATGCAAATGGCCATTTCGAAGTTTACTAATGAAGCGCTGACATGCATATTCAGCGCTTCATTAGCATGCGGGCGGCAGCGGCGCTTCGAAATTGACGAGCCTTGCCGCCGCGCGGCGCGTCCAGACGGGGCTCCTTTTCGAAAGCACGCCACCCACTTCGAAGTCCCCTTATTCCCGTGAGCTCATGGGAATAAGGGGACTTCGAAGAAGGTGGCGTCCTTTCGAAAAGGAGCCCCGTCTGGATGCGCCGCGCGGCGGCAAGCCTCATCAATTTCGAAGCGCCGCTGCCGCCCGCATGCTAATGAAGCGCTGAATATGCATGTCAGCGCTTCATTAGTAAACTTCGAAATGGCCATTTGCATGGCCATTTCGAAGTTTGGGGCACGTGTAGACACAGCCTGGGTATACTCGCTGGTCTTGACGTCATCTTCCCACATTGCATTTTCCTCATTCCCCGTTCAAACCCTGAAAATATGCTGATCCCTGGAAATAATGCGGGGACCCTCAAAGTTAGAAAAAAGGGGATAGAAAAATCTAGGAAAAAAGAATTTTTGTTTTCCCCTCACATTATATTGGCAACATGGGTGCAGCAACTGTGTTCTCAACTGACCATCCACTGAGTTTCCCACCTCCCATCATTGCATGCATGTAATCCCTCAAAATAATGCAGAGGCCTGGATGGTTTTTTTAAAGTGAGAAGAAAGAGGATAGGAAAGTGTATGAAAAAAGAATTTTTGGTTTCCCCCTTCACTACACAGTAGGGTCTCAACATTTGTGAACCTAAGGTTCGTGAATTCAAGTATTCACAAGCGGTCACTTCCTCAGGGCTCTGGGTGGCTGCCGCTTCCCTGGGGCTCTGGACAGGGAGCACTGGCATCCGTGGCTGCCCTGGGCAGAGAGTGCTGGAAGCTGCTGCTTCCCCCAGGCCCCGGGCAGGAACCCTGGCAGCTGCAGCTTTCCTGGGGCTCTGGGCAGGCAGCCCTGGCAGCTGTGGCTTCTCCAGAGCTCCGAGTCTCCCATATTTGCAAAATGCAACATTTGCGAGGGTTCTCAACACAGAACCCTTGCGAACGTTGAGACCCTACTGTATTGGTACTGCAAAGGGTCTTTGGCTTTCCGGAACACTATAAGGCTTCCGTGCAACAACTGTGTCCTCAACTGGCCATCCACCGAGTATCCCACCTCCCTTCACTGTATGCAGGTGACCCCTGAAAGTAATACAGGTGCCCAGGCTGTATTTGGAAGTGGGAAGAAAGATCATGGATAGTGTAGGAAAAAAGTAATATTTGGTGTCCCAACTCACTGTACAGGTATTGCCAACTTGGGTGCAATGATGGTCTCAACTGGCCATCCGCTTACTGTCACACCTCCCATCACTGCCTGTGATTCCTGAAAATACTTCACGGGACTGGGCTGTAGTTGATACCAGGAAGAGGGAGGATAGAAAAATGTAGCAAGAAAGAATTTTTGGTTCATTATCTTGGTGTTGGAAGGGGACTTTGGCTTTCCAGTGCACTATAAGGCTTCCATGCAACAACTGCATTCTGAACTGGCCATTGACTACGTAACCCTCCTTCCATCAGTGCACGTGATCCCTGCTAATAATGTGTGGGCCCAAGCAGTCTTGTAAAGGGGGAAGAAAGATGATAGAAAAGTATAGGGAAAAGGGAATTTTTGGTTTCCTGCCGGCGGCATCAAGCCCCGGTACAGGCGAAGAGAAGGGTGCAGTGGGGGGTCAGTTGAAGTGATCCTTCGCCTCAGCAGCAGCCAAACCCTGAATTTCTTAGCTGCTGGAGTGAGACTTTTCCCCGGCAGCAGCAAGCCCTGGTATGGGCCAAAGGGGCGGGTGGCAGTTCAGTGGAGGGCCAGTTGGGGTGGTCCTTCCCCAGCAGCAGCAGCCTCCTAGCCGCCGGGGGAGACTTCCCATGGTGACAGCAAAGCCCCAGTATCCTAGCCACTGTGGGAGACTTCCCCATGGCGACAGCAAAGCCCAGAATACCCTTTCCACCCTTGCAGCCCTACATGTGCGACTGGCAGCATGGTCAGCAGCCAATGGCGGGAACATCCTTTTATTGGGTTGGGTTGGGGGCTACCCCCGATGTGCCTGAGCATGGGAAAGACCCAGACTGTGTGGCGCCTGTGGGGTAGGAAAGAGGGTTCACACACAAATGTAAACTGCTGAGAAGTTTCTCGGCGTGTTATTCAAGCACGACCCCCCAGCACCGCCTTGTTGACACATGGTACAGTGGGGCGTGGGCTGGTGCCAGGCAGCACAGAAAAATATAGCAAGTGTACAGACAGAGCTGCAAACTCCCTGCAGGGGCTATTTGAGTGGGCAAATGCTCTCACAGTGCTAATAGCAAAGAACAGAAGAAAGACATTTCTCAGGCTCTCATACTAACATGAGCCCACAGCTAAAGGCTCGCTGCTCTGACTTGGAAATTCAGTCTTCTCATTACTGGAGAGCAGCGGCCAGAGCGGAGCACTGACCTCTGGAAGCTAATAAATTCGCTTTCAAGGTGTGGCACTTCCACACTGGCCTTCAATCGAACTTCTGAATTTGAGCTTGATGCTATACCCGTCAGGTAACTGCGATTTGTAACCCTGAGATCAGTGCACCCTAAACTGAGCTAACAGAGAGAAAGCTGTGCTAGTCTATATACTATCAAAACAAAAAAGCAGGCCAGTAGCAACCTAAAGACTAATAAAATAATTTATTAGGTGAGCTTTCGTGGGACAGACCCACTTCTTCAGACCATAGCCACACCAGAACAGACTCAATATTTAAGGCATAGAGAACCAAAAATAGTAATCAAGGTGGACAAATCAGAAATCTGTAATTATTTGCTGAGTGGCCTGTCTCAGTGTGCTGGAACCAGCTTGCTTGGAGCAGTCAGAGTTGTATATCTGCACTACAAGAGCAATAGGTCACAGCAGCAGCTAGGAATGAAGGAATATTTCTGTCAGAAAGTTTTGTCATCTCCTTTTTAATGCTACAGCATAAGAAAATGCCCAAGTCAGTTTTTTTCACTTCCTTTTCAGTTTGCATATTGGACATAGGACATAGAAGTTTTCAGTGGAGGTAACTTGCTGACATTCGGACTAATAGCCAGAGAGCAATGTTGCCATTTGATGTTTAATAGCCCCTGGGAAATTGGCCAGTTTCTGGTGGCTACACAGACACTTTACAGTAACCACTGGTGCAACGGACCAGAGAACTCAAATGTCATGCCAATTCTGAAAAGGATATATGGATTAACCTGGGTAACTATAGGACAGTAGGAATGCCTGATGCTAAATGGCTGATACAAAATGCAGGTAGGAAAGAATTAAAGGACAGGTGCATAATCAGTGCAAATCAACATGCTCTTATAGGCTACGTCTACACGTGAAGCCAACATCGAAATAGCTTATTTCGATGTAGCAACATCGAAATAGGCTATTTTGATGAATAACATCTACACGTCCTCCAGGGCTGGCAACGTCGATGTTCAACTTCGACGTTGCGCGGCACCACATCGAAATAGGCGCTGCGAGGGTACGTCTACACGCCAAAGTAGCACACATCGAAATAAGGGTGCCAGGCACAGCTGCAGACAGGGTCACAGGGCGGACTCAACAGCAAGCCGCTCCCTTAAAGGGCCCCTCCCAGACACAGTTGCACTAAACAACACAAGATCCACAGAGCCGACAACTGGTTGCAGACCCTGTGCCTGCAGCATGGATCCCCAGCTGCCGCAGCAGCAGCCAGAAGCCCTGCGCTAAGGGCTGCTGCCCACGGTGACAATAGAGCCCCGCAGGGGCTGGAGAGAGAGCATCTCTCAACCCCCCAGCTGATGGCCGCCATGGAGGACCCGGCAATTTCGACGTTGCGGGATGTGGATCGTCTACACGGTCCCTACTTCGACGCTGAACGTCGAAGTAGGGCGCTATTCCGATCCCCTCATGAGGTTAGCGACTTCGACGTCTCGCCGCCTAACATCGAAGTTAACTTCGAAATAGCGCCCGACGCGTGTAGCCGCGACGGGCGCTATTTCGAAGTTAGTGCCACTACTTCGAAGTAGCGTGCACGTGTAGACACAGCTATAGAGACCTTGTCAGACTTGAGATCTCAAAATAAAAAAGAAGCTGTACTGGCATACTAAACTCAGACTTCTGCAAGGCATTTAAAGTAGTCCTGTGTGGCTTTCTGATGGACAGATTAGCACCATAATAAATCAGCGCAACCAATTAAATAGTTACAAAGTGGTTACCTGATCAATCACAGAATGTGCCTAGAAACAGGAAAGATTCGTCCATCAGAGGAGCTGGGCCCGCCAGGGATTCCTTTTCTCTCCAAGGCTCATCAACCTTCGTGAGCGCTCTGG